>NC_033630.1:11300747-11399244 GCF_001540865.1 Ananas comosus | reverse complement strand
CCGGCTTGAGCGGGGCGTCGGGGTCGAGCGGTCGGGCTCGGAGTCCGACGCGCTTGACCTCCTCGGACTCGAGCACGGCGAATCCCGGGTGGTCTCAGAGGTCGACGTCGGCGTCGAACTCCAGCAGCAGCTGGAAGAGGTCCGGCCGGCCCTGCGCGATGGCCGAGTGCAGCAGGCCGACGCCGGACGCGTCGACGGCGTCGGCCGGGCTCCACTCTGGGTCGCTCCGCTCCAGCACGGCGCGGGCGGCGTCCATGGAAAAGAAAGAAAAAAACGAGAAAAAAAAAAGAGGAGAGAGAAAGAGGAAAGAGAAAAATGTATAAGGGTATTTTGGTCAGTTTGCTGAAAAAGCGGACCGAATCTGCAAAAACGAAAAAGGTGGCCCGATTTTGCAAAAGTCCAAAATAAGTGGATTTTTTATGCAAAAAGGCCTTAATTATATATAGGCTGAGTGAATAATCTGAGTTTAGTTAAAATTGGGTCAATATTGTTGGCCCATAAAAACAAACCCAATAGACAAATAAAAGAGCTAAATTTTACTAAATTTTTACATTTTTTCTTTCTTTCTTTCTTTCTTTCACAGAGCTCTAAATTTTCAATATGTTTCTCTCTTTTTCTTTTTCTGTCTCCCGCCCTATTTGGCCAAGCCGAAAGCCCTCCAAGTTACCAAGTAGCAGCATATGCCTGCCGTTGCCTGTCTTGCTATTAATTGTATGCTTGAGGAAATATACAGAATATTTTTAAAGTAAAAAATTATTATTCATTTAAAATTTTAATTTTAGTTATATATGATTGGATAGTTTAATCCAATATTTATCTATATAATTTATTTATTTTTGACTACATAAATGAAAATGAATAATATGGAGATTGAAGGCGGAAGAAAAGACATGTGGGGCTGAAAAGATTAGGTATTCAACTCATAAATTTTTTTTTTCATATTATAATACTATATTTTATATAATTATTTTATACTTTGAACTATTAGACATATTTTTGTATCAAATTATAGATAATGTTCTATACAAATTAAACTATTGATCGTATGATGTTGAGAATTTCAAGCGGCTCGTTTAGGGCTCGAGCTCACTCGACTCGAAATTATGCTCGCTCGAGCTCGGCTCGAATTAATTTCAATCCAAGCTTAAGCTTAAATTAGGCTCGAAATTAATTTCAAGCCGAATTTGAGCCGAGATAAGCTCCCTCGAGCTCGGCTCGTTTCCACCCCTAAATACCACTCATGTGGTTTTACACTTTCTTATTTTAGTACCATGTGGTTTAAAGTGTATCAATTTAGTACCACGTGATTTTATTTTTTCTTTTATTATCCATTTCACTAATTTTTTTTTTAAATTAGTAACAATTTTAAAACTAAAGGGTACTAAAGCGAATATATGATAAGCCTAGGTGGGGTATCTGAAGTTTTTTGTATATAATAATTTAACGAAATATTAACGTAGGAGCTGACGAAAAGAGAAAAATGAAATTATAGGTAGGGGTGGAAACGAGCCGAGCTCGAGCGAGCTTACCTCGGCTCAAATTCGGCTTGAAATTAATTTCGAGCCTAAATTTAAGCTCAAGCTTGGATTGAAATTAATTCGAGCCGAGCTCGAGCGAGCCTAATTTCAAGTCGAACGAGCTCGAGCCCTAAACGAGCAGCTTGAAATTCTCAATATTATACGATCAATAGTTTAATTTGTATAGAACATTATCTATAATTTGATACAAAAATATATCTAATAGTTCAAGTGACAAAATAATTATATGAAATATAATATTATAATATGAAAAAAAATAATTTATGAGTTGAATATCTAATTTTTTCAGTCTCACATATCTTTTCTTCCGCCTTCAATCTCTATATTATTCATTTTCATTTATGCAGTCAAAAATAAATAAATTATATAGATAAATATTGGATTAAACTATCCAATCATATATAACTAAAATTAAAATTTTATATGAATAATAATTTTTTACTTTAAAAATATTCTGTATATTTTTTCAAGCATACAATTAATAGTAAGGTAGGCAACGGCGGGCATATGATATTATTTGGTAACTTAGAGGGCTTCCGGCTTGGCCGCTAAGGGTGAGAGACAGAAAAAGAGAAAAAGAGAAACATACTGAGAGCTCTGTGAAAGAAAGAAAGAAAGAAAGATAGGAAAAATATATAAATTTTGTAAAATTTTGCTCTTTTATTTGTCTATTGGATTTATTTTTATGGGCCAACAACATTGGTCTAATTTTAACTAAATTCAGATTATTCACTCAGCCTATATATAATTAAAATATATTTTATATATATATATATAGTGTAGAACTACTATGCTATCGAAAATATAAAGGATTTGATGTTTTTAAATTTTTGACCCTTTGATTAAAAATTGTATGGTTGGAATGATTGCGGTCTCCCCTAGGATTAAATAATACTCTTAGGATTGAGTGGTCCCTACAAGGTAATAATAATATTAATCCAAAGATAAGAAACGATTAAAGGGATAAATCTAAGAATCAAAAAATCGAAAGCACAAGATCTCTATACTTTTGATAGCATAGTAGCTCTACTATATATATATATATATATATATATATTCGAGCTTCTCGAGCTTTTCGATCCTAATTTGAACGAGCTGAGTAATACCCAAGCTCGGCTTGAAATGAATTTCGAGCCTTTTTTTTTTGTTCAAGATCGGCTCATTTAATTTTGAGTCGAGCTCGAGCGAGCCAAATATCGAGTCGAACGCGAGTCGAACGTGAGCCGGCTCGCTCATTTGCCAGCCCTAACTATAGGGTACTAACTTGATACATTTTAAACCACATGATACTAAAGTGGGAAAGTGCAAAACCATAAGGTTGGTATTTGAAGTTTACCCTAATTTAAAAAAAAATAAAAATGAAATAGCAAACTAGGAATCCTAATCCTAATATTAATTTCTCCTAGTGTCATTTTTTTTTATTATTATCTATTGTATGTTGTGATATTTTAAAGAATAAATTAAGTTTTAATATTTTAAAAATAATATATATATATATATATATATATATATATATATATATATATATTTGTATTTGAAAAATATGAAAGAATTACCATGTGGGTAATCCATATACCTGCTCGCTTACTCGAGGGCGGGTATGGAAAAGGATAATGACTGTCTAAAAATTTACATAATCTGCAGGAATAATGACTCGCCCACGGATTCTCTAATCTGCCGGTTTGCTAGATCTACTTCCAATAGAGGAGAGGGCGAGGGCGAGTGACACTTGGGACTACAACTTTTTAATGTTTTATTGCTAACTGCTTGTACATTTATACATTCCTTGTATTTTGTGGCATATATTTATCTTATTTTACAGTTGAGAGGAACTTAGACCTTTTGATTGTATTTGTATTCATATATGCACAAAATTTTGGATTGCACTATATTTCTTCGTTTACCTTCGACAAATCTGTGTGCCGGAGCTTTTGGATTGATTGTCTAGACATTTATTAGTTTATAATACCAGTGGTGTTATTCCTTATCTTTTCAGTTTCATAGTAGTTTATGGTTATCCTATCTAATACTATTCTAGAGTTTACTGAATCGATGATACTTCTACTCTGATAAAATTTATAGGTTTTGAGTCGAAATTGGGCCAAATTTTTAATTTTTGCAACATATCGTCACAGTCTAAAAGATCTGCAGCTTGACAATTTTATAGATGTTTTCTCGTTGAGTTTGTTGGAGAGAAGCTTTATTTGCCAATAGCAGATGAATAGTACTCAATGCCTTCTACTCCATCTTCCCTATGGCTTATCCCTGACCTCCTTCGATTTGGGCCATAAACAAGCCAAGCTCGAGCTAGTTGACCCCAACTTTGTACTAGATGTCTCTTAATAGTTTTTTCAAAAAAAAAATATTGTAATAAAATTCTTTTAATGGATTCTCTCTACGGTAGAACTAGAAAAATTAAACTATAGCTTCTGCATTTTAGCCTTGAATCTCATTTTTCATTACCGCTGTAGCAAAAGCACCAAACTTTTTTACATTGTCATATACTTTGCTGAAGATGACAATTCGTAAATATGGAAGTGAGTGTCACTATTCGCACCGATTTCGCGAGCTAAATTGGCTGGCCGAATAGGCGAGGGCCGGTCCCTTCGATGAAAGGGTGCCAACAAAACTTCCAGATAGCACAACAAAGTAGTTGTTTCTTTTAAATTTTTTAAAAGAAATTTAAACCGAACCGATTGAGCTGTTCAATCGATAATTTATGATAAATAATAGGCCAGAGACCGGCCCATTAAAACTATAATAATTCAAACGGATCAGCATAAGTTTTAAAGCTTTTCAGTTTATGAGCCAAACCAAACCGATCTAGAAATTGGGTCACAATCTTTCTGGTTTGACCAGACGATTCGATCCGATTTTCAAAACACTCGAATTGACATGTGCGAATGTAAAGGGCTTTGCCAAACATGTAATTCTCCTACTTGTGGAAAAATCTTCCTAAAATCATGAAATCAAGATGCCCCAACTGCAGTCAACCAATCTTACCACTAATTAAGGCTTGCTTTTCGCAGCGATAGGACAATAGCCCAGTCAAAAAAGAAAAAGAAAAAAAATTAGGGATGTTACCATGAACTAGTAATGTAATAAGAAAATACAAGAGAGTGTACAAATTGAGGACTAGAAAGAAAAACCTTCTGAATTTTCAAACAAAGAGGAGGGCCCACATTGTTAGATTTTCTATTTGAATACTTAATTGTCATTCCTAGCGCAATCATCCCTATCATCACATAGCGCAATCATCCATTTCTTTCATCTTTGTCGATATAACGGTCCGATCCGCCAGCAATAATAATTCGTTAGGTTCAAACATTCGGCCCAAAATGATATAAAGGTTCGACCCGCTCGCAACAATAACTCGTTAGGTCCAAACTATCGGCCCAAAATGCTTAAATCCAGTTATTACTACTACCGTGCAAGTCTAAATCATCGGTCCAAAATATTTAAATCAAGTTATTATTAGGCTTTATATATTCTTATCATAATCATTTTCCCACCCGATGTGGGATCATTGGGCCGTTACAAACTCTTCTTATTTAGACCCTAATGTTCTCGTCAGATCCAAACCAGATGCAGGCTAGAATTATCAAGTGATATAAGATTTTCAAGGTGGTTCCTACGAGTTCGAGAAGTGACTCCTACTTAATCCGTTGGTGCAGCACTTTGCGTCGCATGGCACTTAGCACTCACACTTTCGACTGTATTCGGATCTAATACCAATCGTAACGATCCGACCCGTTAGCAAGAATAACTTATTGGGCCAAAACCACCGGCGCAAAATGTTTAAACCCAGTTATTATTACTAGTGTGCAGTCCTCATATATTCTTATTAAAATTATTTTTTCATCTGATGTGAAATTATTAGAGCGTTACAGTCGACACTTTACCAAAAACAAAAAGAAAAGAAAGGAAACTCCACACTATGCTTCTAGTGGTCTAAACACAAAAACTCACAAGAACTTTTTCCCATAATAAGTGAAGCATAGGTTTAGCTAAATTAAGGAAACATGATAAACAAAGTGATAGTCCCCACAAGCAAAAGAAACATGACAAGCCCAATTAAGCTTTTACTAGTAAATAATTTGGTAAAATTGTGTGGAGAAACTAATCCCCACCAAAAACTATAAGCCATTTCGAAATAAACCCCCTCGAGTTTCCTTTTCTTCAATTGACATTTCCTAAACATTTGAGTTTGTGTTTGGTTGGCGAAGGGGGAATAAGAGGTTATCCCCTCCTTAATCCCCAAATAAGATTTTCAAGTGGTGGGGTTTGTTAACCCCATCTCTAACGGATTATCCCCCTTTGGAATTGGGGTGGGATTCGCTAATCTCATCCAAATTTAATTTTTAAATTTAAATTTATAATTTAAATTTTAAATTTTAAATTTTAAAAATTTAATAATTTGTAATCTTAAAATTAACATTTATAATTTTAAATTCTAAATTTTAAATTTTAAATTATTATTTATAATTTTTTAAATTTAAAATTTGATAGTTGATATTTTTAAATTTAAATTTACTTTTAAATTTTAAATTTAGAACTTTAAATTTTTAAATTTGAAATTTAGAATTTAAAATTTTATTTTAAATTTTTTAATTTTTAAAGTTATATATTTAAAATTTAAAAATTTAAATTCAAATATAAAAGACAATATCATTATTTTTTATTTATAACTACTATTATCCTTTTTATTTCAGCTTATCTATCCAAACGATATTTTTTTTATTCGCAGAAATAATTCAATTTTCATCCAAACGCAAAATTGAACTATTTCAAGTTTATACCTAAATTTGTACCTATTCCTGGAATAGACAGTTCTTGCTTATCCCCAAACCAAATAAAGATGGATTTTTATGTGTTGATTGATTAATATAGTAGACGAATTTATTCCAGTTAACAAAATTGTTAACTCAACTAATAAGAATAATTTAAATAAAAAAACCCAATAAAAGTTAAAAAAGTGTCGGCAAGAATTAAAAAAAAATAATAATAAAGTTGAGGGACTTATTTTAAAATGGTTTTTAGCTAGTTAACAGGGTCTTCATGTGTAACGCCCCAAGTATTCCACATCGGATAGGAAAATGATTCTAATTAAAATATATAAAGCCTCTACGCTAGTAATAATAATCGTGCTTAAATATTTTCAGACGTCCCAATAAGTTATTATTGCTTGCGAGTCGAATCGTTACAATTGTTATAAAAGTCGAATACCTTGCTCGCGGGTCGAATCGTTACAATTGTTATAAGAGTCGAATACCTTTCAGAGTATGAGAGCTAAGTGTTATACGGAATAAAATGCTACACCAACGGAACAAAATAAATAGGGATGTCAATGGGTACGGATACGTAAAATTTTATTCGAATTCGAATCCGAATCCGAATGGAGCGGATATATCCGGTGCTAAATGGATATATATTAGATATGGATATCAAAAATAAAAATCCGACGGACATGGATTTGAATATAGATTTTGACTGTATCCGAACCCGACCGAAACCCGATCCGAACCAGAATTTATTTTGCATTATATATATATATATATATAAATTTGATGTTATATTTAAATTTTTATTTTAGAAATTTAGATTTAATGTAATATATTTTGAAATATTGAAAAAAAAATTATTATTTCGGGTTCAAATTTTTCGATTCGGGTTTCGAATTTTTGGTCGGGTTCGGATTTAGATATGAATTTTTAAAATTCGTCAGATTTGGATTCGGATTCGAGTTCCGATCTCGGTTTGGAGTCGAATTCGGATTTTTAAAAATCTGTTCTGAATCCGACCCGTTGACATCCCTATTTACCACTAGTATTTGTCCTTGTCTATAACATATGCCCCTATGATTTGTCCTTGTCCATGAACATATGCCCCTACGAGTAGGACAACTTCACTCACTATTACATCATTCATTGTAAGGGCGGGCTCAAGCTTTGTAACATACCAAACTATATTTTTATTTTAAAAAAAATTATGAACTTCCTACTAATATTTTCTTAAGAGAGAAAATTAGTATACAACTTTCGTTTTTTTCAAAAATAAATTTAGCTAAAAATATGAAACTATTCTGGTTCGAATTTTAAAAAACATCGAACCGACCGTTCCTAGAGCAACTGGCAAAAAACTTGGTGGCTGATATTCGAGACCCAAGTTCGAATCCTAGTTGATTCATATTTCCAACTAAATTTATTTCTAAATGAAATAAACAAATTGGATAGCGTGCTATCTATTTCTCAAAAAAAAAAATTCGGTACTAATCAAACTTTAATATTATTCATCTTTGATCTTTTTTGCGCTAATGCAACATTTTTTGTCGCTATTTTGCAAATTTAAATTACTTTTGAAAGTTTAAAAACCAAATTAGCATAATAAATATATTGCTCTGGTTGAACCACGCACAATCTTAATAAAAGTTTCTGACCCTAGTTCAAAATTTTCATTGTAGCACAATAGTGAAAATATCTTTCTGTCAAATTAGTAAAAGTAATCTCTTTCTACCAAATTTGTAAAAGCAATGTTTTTTTTTTTTTTTTTTTTTTTTTTTCCAACCCACCAACGCTCTTTTCGCCGCCCTAGAGGCCTTGTTGCCTTACTCATGTAGCTAAGCTTACCTCCAAAATGAATGAATAGGATAGTATGCTACTTTTTTCTCGAAAAATAAAGAAAAAAAGAAAAAAAGAGTCACTTTCCAATGTGGGACTCAAATTGCATGATGAAGACAGCTAACATTACTTCGGCACAATTATATATTATCATAATTTGGTGATAAATTTTTGTGAATTGTCGTCCATATATGTAAAAGCCATGATATTTTCAAATATATTCATGTCGTTAGAATTCATTAGAAAAAATTAGTTAATAGAGATAAAATACTTAACCCTAATTAGATAATGAAATGAGTTGATTTTTTACCCCTCTTTAATTAAAAGGGATATATTTGTGACGGCAAAAAGATCATTTCACGTATAAAATAAACAATGTTTTAACAATAACAAATCAGAGGGATATATTTGAAAATATTAGAACTTTTGTAGAAACAACATATGAATGTTGAACTTTATAAGGATATATTTGATATTCGTTATGTTTGTAGGGATCTGTATGAAATTAATCCTAAAATAAAATAACTATCTTTTACTTTTAATGATAAACTTTAAATGCCATTCCTGTGGTTTCGCACCTTCTTATTTTAGTACTATGTGGTTTAAATTAGTACTATGTGGTTTAAAGTATACCAAGTTAGTGTTATGTGGTTTCATTTTTATCTTTTCGCCACTTTTTTCGTTAATATTTTGTTAAATTATATACAAAAAATTTCAGATATCCCACATAGGTTTATCGAATATTCACTTTAGTACCCTTTTGTTTTAACTTTATCACCGATTTAACGAAAAAAAATTAGTGAAATCGATAATAAAAAAATAAAAATAAAATCACGTGGCACTATATTGATACATTTTAAACCACAGAATATTAAAGTAAAAAAGTGTGAAACCACCCGAGTGACATTTGAAGTTTTCCCCACTTTTAAAGCCATCAGTACATATCATTAATACAATTAGTACAGAAATTGATGAGTATGTCCGGAAAAGAAAAAAGGTGTAGAAGTAAATGATTTGTGTATATTATGTAAGTAATTAATGCACGTAATCATCAAGAAATTTTGTTCTTAAAGTTCTACATTACGCAAACATTTTCCCCCACCTTACAGGAAACAAATGGATGAACACTCGAAACAGATAAAAAAATTTCGTTGAATTATAAACAAAAAAACAAACCTAAATGAAGATGATAATCTATATACTATGTATGGAGAAGCTCAAGAGCTTTCTCTAAAACAGGCTTAAACCTGCTCAGATTCAAATTCACATCTTGCTTGTCCAAAAACACTTCCTTCATAGGAACCCAACCTCTTTTGCGAATCGACGCGGGGTCCGTAAACACGGCGTGATCTCGAGGGTACTGTTCTATTAGAGTGCTCTCCTCTTCACTAATGCTATACTCCAGGTACTGCAACTTCATTTCCTTTGATGGTTCGCCGAAGCACGTCCTCACAACCCAATCCAGTCCCCCCCAAGGGACTATCTGGATCAAAACCGCGTTCGTCGGGAGGAAGACGATGTTCGTCAGGCCCGCGCCGTGAACACCCATCATCACGTCGCACGAGTTCACGACTCGTGAGAACTGAGCCAGATCCTTTTGAGCCCTTGGCACCACCACTTGGTAGCCCAGTTTCTCCGCCAAGCGAATTACATCCTTCACATTCACGAGTTTTCTTGTTCTCTCCCTCGAGATGATCAGTAACCTCGGCCTTCTTATTCCGACCGCCGCCACCGAATCTCTCTTGAGCGAATACGCGCCCCTCATGAATCTCAGAAAGTCGACCATTGAATAGCCCTTGGGCGACGGAGAAGCGTCGATGCTCAACTCGTTGTGGCTTTTCAAGCCTACGATGGCACGCGGAAAGCAAAGAACTCCGTCGTTGTTATCGAGGTCGATCATATCGTACCGCGAGAGGCTTTTGAATATCGGAAGGAACCTGTGAATCCACCGAGCTCTAAAATCCGTGATAACGAACCGGACCTCCCCGTTGAATCCATGAGCAGTTTCGAAGAGAGGGACGAACACGTCGGTGAATGCATGGAAGTAATTTCCGGTGAAACCGTGAACCGAGAAAACTACGGCGGGCACGTCATAACGATCAGTGCATTGTGGAGCCTCTTTGAAAGAGCTCAATGATTTCAATGTCAATTCCTTCACATTACTCATTGCTTGTTTATCCGCCTTGCGCGGATACGGTTTGATCCGCCATGTTTCGTTTTCATACGGACCGTCGGTTTCCGGTGAACTAACTGAGAAAATGGATGAATTTTTCCCCGAGATTCTTACATCGCCTTCGATCTCGCATATATCTGTTCTACTGTTCGAAAAATCGCACATCATCGGCTTCTTCTCGAGAGTTGAATCCTCGCTTCTTTCATCTTCAAACAAAATAAAAGAATTGAACATGAGTTATCAATTACTCTTTTGAAAGCAACACTCTGATTCATGATAGCTCAGATTTACCAATCACTATTAAAGGTTTAGAAACTGAACTAGTATACCTGTTGTTGGCTTTGCTTCAAATGTAGTAGTTGTTTTCCAAAGCGAATCAATTGCGTAGGAACCATTGTTTGCAGCAGCAGCAGCAGCATTTTCTATCTCACAAAGTTTACATTGCAGGCTAATTTCTTGCTTTTCATCCTTTCTTACTGTATAGTGGACAAAGAAATGATCTTAAAATTTCACCAATAAATCCATATTCTGCACTGTGATGCTGATTTGAATTTAAAAAGTGGTTTAAAATTGCGAAAGACCACCTAACTGTTTGATACTATCTAAGTAATCTTCACTGATACATGAAAACTAAATAATGAACCAAAAAACATTGTAGAGATGAGCCTGATCTGCATTATTTGTAGCTTATTTTACAATCTCCTTTCTTTCTCGAAGATCTTATTCTCTTACCTACTTGTTGAGAAGTAACAATATCTTCGACCCGATGGCTCGAAGGAGCTACACTAAGTGAAGATGATGATGTTGAATTCACTGCAAAATATACAGTAACAAGTATAAGAACAGAGCTATTAAGGTGGACAAAACTGAGTAATGAAGGGCAAGAAACTGCAACAAAATGATGAACTTACACAATGAAACTGCGTCGAAGTTGAACTCCGAAACATATGCCAATGAGACTAGAAGACACCCCGCGACAAGCCCGAAACCGAACTTCTGCAGCTCGATCCGGCAGCAGCAGCTCCTCACATGCTTCATGTCATGCCCCATTTTCATGAGAATGTTGTGTATGCCTCTCTTCGATCTTATGAAAAAGTTTTGGAGGGGAATATACTTAATGGAGTGAAGCTCACAAAAGGTTCTCTCATTTAATTATTGTGGTAAATAGATTTGCTTGATTCACTCTTTGTAGTTAGTCCATTGTATATGCTTGGGGGCCTACAATATTTTGTTGTGATTCAAAGCTTTAATTCAAGGGATGGGACTGGGGGGACACATTGCTTTTAATTTGGGAGCAGCAAGTTGTAGGAAGTGATTGTAGAGAGAGAGTATTTGTTGGTGGATATTCGAAATTTTATCATGAACGGAACTGATTTATTTGATACTAAACGAATATAGTTTCGAATACGGATATAAAAAAAATAAAATTCGACAAATTTGGATTCGGATGTGGATTTTATCTGTACCCAACTCGAACCCGAACGCGAATTGATTTTACATAATATATATATTTGATGTTATACTTGAATTTGTATTTAATGTAATGTATTTTGAATTATGGTAAAGAGAAATAATTGCTTCGGATTCGGATTTTCAGGTTTGTATTTGGGTTTCGGATTTTTGGTCGAGTTCGGATTTGGATATGGACTTTTAAAATCCTCCATCGCATTCGGGTTCGGGTTTAGATTTCAGGTTTAATAGTCGGATTCGCATTCAGGTTCGAATTTTTAAAAATCTGACCTGTTGGCATCATTAGTACAACTTGCAATTTTGGGAAGTTTAAAACACATGGGATGTTAAAATGGCATGCAGTGGTGAAGTGGTTGGATGTCACATTCATGGATGGTAGGCAGTACAATCAAAGAAAAATGATTCAGGTCAATTTGAGAAGAGCAATTCATGATGGCTTGTTTGGCAGAAAACTTGTGTAGGTCAACTTGAGAAGTACATTTTCTGATTGGCTTGTTTAGTTGTTTGGCAACTTCAGCTTCTACTTCTAATTTCAACAGCACACTACAACAGAATTAAGTTATAGAGACACATGTTTGGGACACTTTTAAGTAAGTGTCCCATTTATGCTAAAACTTAAAAACACATCTACTAATGCCTAAATATAAAGCCCAATCGAACCAAAAATAAAAGATTACTCTACTCAACCCACCACACCCAGTCCATATGGCCCGATTACAAACAGAAAAGAAAAAAAAAAAAGAAAAATCAATTACCATCTTTTCTTCTCTCTTCACTCAATCCACTGAAATTCTAGACGAAGAGCCTTTACTGTCATCCTCATCCGCCACCGCAGCCAACGAGATAGAGTTTCGGTGGTTGCTAAATGCTTAAACAAGTGTTGAAAAATTAGCAGCACTCTTTTAGGTTATAACGACACTCTTTAACTGTCACTATATGCCTAGCGACCCCACATATAGCAACGCTTTTTAAAAGTGTCGGTAATTTTAGCTAGCAGCACTTTTTTGACATGTACCTACATTTAAAAGTGTCGCTATAGACCGTTTTTGTTGTAGTGGCAGCATTCTCCATGGACCCGTGATTTTGTTGTAGGAAAAAGTTGTTGGAGGTAAATCTGTATAATGCTTCTTCTAATAACACTACTTACACTGTTAAAGATGCCTCGAAATTTAGTTATCGACTTTGATTTTGGGCCCCCAGATTTGGCCACAGTTTAGCGGTGCAACAGATTTTTTTGGGAAAATAACTTGTGAAGGAAAAATAGATGTCCATGGCGGATAGTGGAGGGCTCGGGATCTGACCCCTCAAGAAGAACCCGTTAAAAAATTTTCTTCTCCTCTTTTGCCCTAAGCGTGATGAAACGTATTGTAATCTTCTGAACATTGATTGTATTCCCTTTTTTGCAAGTGAATTCTATCCTCCCTCGCCAGCAATTTTTTTCTTGTAGAAAATTTTTCACGTAAATCTGTGTATTTATTTTATTTTCTGTTTGTGCTTTGTCTACTTCACGTTCGTCATTTTTCGTTTCTGTTCGTGCGCTCGTCGTAACACAGACAAAACTTTATCAAGAGAATACCAGAGTTAGTAATCTCCAATTTGCTTTCTCTCTCTCTCTCTCTCTCTCTCTCTCTCTCTCTAAATCTTGATTGGTAGTCTACAGTTCAAAAATTCTACCAGTAGTTGTCAAAACAATGCCTAACTTGCCAATGTTGATAAACTTCTTAATCTCACTTGGTTAATGACTCTGAGATTAGAATCTTGCTTTCACTTTCATCTGAAATTTTATTGATTAGCTGACAGAATATCTATTGGAAAATTTTTAATCTCAGTAAACAATGCTTGAGCTTTAAACAGCTGCTTAAATTGAGCCCCAGATCTAGGTCTCATTTATTAATTAGAGGACAAATTTAGGAATGGCTAAATTGCATGGTTGGTCCTTAAACTATGAGCCGCATCATATTTTGGTCTCCGACTTTAATTTATTACAAATTCTGGCTCAAAGTTTTTAAATTTTTTTACAATCAAGCCTCACAGTGCAATTTTTTTTTTTTTTTGTTGAGATAGGTAGCACGTTACCCGCTTCGTTTATTTCATTAAAAAAAAAAACTTAGCTAGAAATGTGAATCAACTAGGATTCGAACTTGGGTCTCGGATACCAACCATCAAACCCTTTGCCACTAGCTCTCGGGACGGTCGGTTCCCACAGTGCAATTTAGATGACTAAATGCTGAGTATTCACTAATGTGACAGTGATATAGCAGTATTATGGTTGAAGGCGTGAAAATGACTAAGATGTCACATTATCACCGTACCAACAACGCATATACACTGTTTAGTCAATTAAATTATATTATGAGATTTGATTTCAATTTTAGAAAGATTGATTTAGAAATTATAATAAATTAAAATTCAATGACCAAAATGTCACACCCCTCATGGTTTAAGGACCAAAAAATCAATTTAGCCTTTAGGAGAAATGTTTCAGTAGCCAATTTTCCTTTTTTTATAGTTAATAAAGAAAGAATCATTAGGTGACTAAGGTGTCTGAAAATAACCTCCTCCTAAAGCTTATTTGTCAAATTGACTCTGCCTAGCTAGCTACAAGTCATTAGTGGAACAAAGCCTAATTTATTTAGAATCTGAGGTATTCTTTCTTTTTTCCTTTACCGTGACAAATGTAGGCTTGTGAATATGTGACTAATTCACACATGCTAAACATGACGAATCCTCGCTATAAATATGTGTTTGCTGATGTGACAACGATACTTCAGAAAAAGAATAGTTCCTCGAATGATATTTAAACATGATTAGTTAGATTCGTAAACAAAATTTAGGAGAGGATCATTTTCAAATGCACCAGGGCAAGCCAAATATTAGAACACTCAAACACATCTTGCTATGTAACATGTGAGTAAACCAAGTCTACATGGAGCTCGATCTCGAGCCAAGTGATGAGAAGATGTAAGCATGCTAACATGTAGATGTGTGTATGGACCAGGCCTTTTTATTTGACGATTCGGGTCCCATTTTACGTCAATTTTCAAAAGTCGAGTTGGCAAGATATGGAGTGAGACAGGTGATTTCCGGTAACCAAAAGATCGATCTAATAAGAAGCATGCCCACGACACCCTAATAGCTAGTCCCGAATCAGATAGAAAAGGGATTGTGTTTGAAAATATAAAGGACCATAAACCCCAGTCGGGTTTAAGTATTTTAGGTCAATAGTTTGGACCCAACGAATTATTAGTGTTGGTGGGTCGAGTCGTTACATTTAGTATCAGAGATATCTCATGCCTCGTTTGGGCTATTTGTGTGATGGGCTGATGTCAAGATAACCAGACTGAATATAATCTAGTAATAATAAATGGGCTTAAGTATTTTGGCCTGGTTCCAACAAGTTATTATTACCATCAGATCGGGTCTTTAAAATGCCCAACAAAGGTCTCAACTCAATAGCGGGTCGGGTTATTACAATGCTCAATAAGGGTCTCAACTCACTGACAAGAGAAGTAATGAAATTAGGTAAAGTATGCCCAACAAAGGTCTCAACTCAATAGTGGATTGGGCTATTACAATGCCCAATAAAGGCCTCAACTCACTGACAAGAGACGTAATCAAAGAGGTAAAGTATTAGGGTTTAGTCCATAAATAACTGATGTGGTTGCAACTGAAAGATTTTAGGACTGGCATGGAATATTCATGATTCCTACAAGATAGATCCGATAAGAAACAGGTGTAGAAATAGTCTTAAAAATACATATGCTAGACCTGAATGAGGCCTTCGTTCATTAAAACAACAACGAATTTGATTTTTCCATAGTGATCTTGGGATATGTGTGTGATTAGACTGACGAAAACGTCAGAGTCTAAACTAGGGGGAGTCTGTGGCTCTCCAATAGTCCCACATCGAATGGAGATACGATTGTGTTTGAGAGTATAAGAGACAAGGAACTCTAATTATAATAACTGAGTTTAAATATTTTGGGCCGATGGTTTGGGCTCAATGAGTTATTATTGTTAGTGGATTGAGTCGTTACATTTGGTATTAGAGCCAATCAGCAACCGAAAGTATGAGATGAGTCTTGGTTGAACTAGGGTCATACAGTGGGCAGAGCACGGCTCCCCTGCTGACTACTGTTGTGGATGAAGTGCGCATTCTTACAAGGTCGGCTAAGCCAAAAGTATAAGATAAATCTCGGTTGAGCCAGGATCATACCGCAGGTAGAGCACTGCTCCCCCGCTGATGATCGTTGTGAATGGAGTGCGGCTCCTCCACAAAGTCGGCTAAGCCGGAAGTGTGAGATACGTCTCGATTGATCCAGAGTTATACAACAGGCAGAGCACGAGGACCCCCGTTGACGACCATTGTGGATGGAGTTCGGCTCCCCACAAGGTCGGCTAAAACTAGCAAGATGAGTCTTACATATTATGGTCCTTGTGAGTATGATTGAGCCTGACAAGAACATCAAGGCATAAAGAGGAAAGGAATATGACCCTAAAATTTGGAATAGTCCTATATATGATATATAATATATAAGACTAAACCTCTTAACCTAGCTATAGCATTTTGCATTGTACTAGGCCCAAAAGATTAAAAGAATTAAGCGTGTTAGGACTAAAGTAGTCTTTAGATGGGTGACCCTCTGAAAAGTAAGGTCTCACAAAAGCAATGAATCATTAAGGCCTTCACAAATTCTATGTAGTTCCTTGAATTCGAACCCCTGTTAGGTTTACATGATTCAATGCTTTCCCAACTTCATCATGTTTTCATGTTTCACTTGGAGTATTACATGAAATTTACAAGTTTGTGCTCTAGAGGAGAGAGAGAGAGAGAGAGTTGAGCTTTTATTTGTTTTAAAAAAGAAAGAATAATACAGAAGTGATGTAATTATTAATTTTTAATCTTTATAACCTGATAAAAATCACACATTAAACCAAGAAAACTCCTTTGTCTAAATCAAATTGCTTGCACACACCCCATAAACACATCAAACCATAGCATTATTGCTATTGACTAATTAAGAAGCCCCATTGCTTCCACTAAAACAGGCCTAAACCTTGTGACATTAAGCCTCACATTTTGCTGACGCAAGTATATTTTGCTCAAGACTGACCATCCTTGCTTGTGCAATGACTTGGGGTCTCTAAGCACAGGGTGGTCCCTTGGATAAAGCTCTATGAGAGTGCTCTCCTCTTCACTTATGCTATATTGCAAGTATTTTAACTTCATGTCCCCTGCAGGTATCCCAAAGTCCACCATACTCGCGGCCTCAAGCATACCAAAGGGGACTACTTGTATGAGCACTCCATTAGTAGGAAGGAAGATAGAGTTGGTGAGGCCCGCGCCATGAACACCCATCATCACATCACACGAGTTCACGATCTGCGCAAACTGCCCCACCGTTCTCAAGGACGAGCCCTCCTCGAGGACAACTTCGAACCCTAGCCCGTCCGCCATTCGAGCAACTTCGTCAATATTTACTAGCTGTCGAGTGCGATTCCTTGCTATGATCAAAAGCCTTGGCTTGTTGGTTCTAGGGTTTTCGCGCAGACTTATCGATGAATCTCGATCTAGAGCGTAGGCCGTCCGCATGAACTTTGCGAAGTCGACCATGGAATAGTTATTCGGAGCTCGCGAGGGCTCGATGCTTAGAGGCTTGTGGCTGTGTAGGCCTACAATTGCATGAGGATAACAATGAACTTTAACTTCTTTGTCGAGATCGATAACTTCGTAGTTCGAGAGCTTCTTAAGAATCCTTTCGTATTTGTGAACCCACCGGATAAGCATTTGTGATATAAGGAATTGAACTTCACCGTCGAACTGTCGAGAAGTTATGAAGAGAGGAATCAATAAATCAGTGAAGGCATGGTAGAAGTTTCCGGTTATTCCTTCTGTCGCGAATACAACGGCGGGGATGCTATGATTTACAGTGCATGTAGGGGCATCAAAAGGACTATGCGAAGATGCGATGGTAAGTTCTCGAATTCTTTCCATTAAGTTGCGGTCGTGTTTTCGAGTATAAGGCTTGACTTGCCAAGTCTCATTTGTTACTGAAGTGTCGCTCTCGATGGAATTAATAAAGTATATAGAAGAAAAATTGCCATGAATACGAACATCGCCGTCCATTTCACACACATCAGATCTTCGATCTGCGAAGTTGCAGATTAGTTTCTTCTGAGGCTTCACATTTTCAACCTGTTCACCTCCTACAACATGATCCCATATACACATATATTAGATATATATATATATATNTATATATATATTGGTCAAAGTACTGAAAAAAAACACAAACAGTAGGTTGGCTAGATACTGATGAATTTTCTTCGATCCATCCTCTTTATTCTGACGCTCAAGTGACGCTTCAACTTATTCAGACTCTCAGCATGATAGACGAGAAAGAGGATAACATATAACGTGAATCTGAAAAATCTCATCACTGCATCTTTTCATTGGTTTGTGCCTATTTGGTCTAGCTTCCCAATACTAATCGAGAAGCAGAAGTCAAAAGTTCGAAGGCAAGTATCTAGAGCTTCTGGCTAAAGCAGGAAACCGAAATATCGACCAAACTCGAAAGATGAAACTCTAATTTGAAACTTTCGCCTGTGTCTCCAACTAGTGGAAACTTTAATTAAAGATTCTCGAAAAGCTCTACTCTAACTGCATTTGTCAAGCTTTAATTAAAGATTCGCGAAAAGCTCTACTCCAACTGCATTTGTCAAGCCTTGCCCTGCACGCACTTGCATGCACATTTTTTATTAAATAGTGTACTTCTCAATTCATCACAGACCTAGTACTATTCTAGTGGTATCTAAAGCTTGAAATAGTATAAGACACTGATTTTTTTTTTTTTTTTTCATCTTTGTCCGGCTTTTCATCTCTTTAGAGGCCTTGTTGCCTCACCCATGTAGCTAAGTTCATATTCTGAATGAATGAAACGGGTAGCGTGTTACCTTTTTCTCAAAAAAAAAAAAAAAACTGAAAACTCAGGCTTACCTAATTTTTCGGAGTTTATCTTCTCTTCCGAAGGATTAGAACTCGCGTGAATTGATGGTCCTTCAAAATCAACTGCAAGCCAATTACATGATTAGTCGCTTAACTAAAACAAAATATTCAACAGAATTTGTTCTCTAACAACTTGAGCTGCTAGAGAACGGTGCTTCTTATCTTTTATAATCAACACTCTCTCTTATATGTGGGCGGATTTTGACCATAAGGCCAACACTTGAATCACAATATCATATAAGAGAAATTAATTAAATCGGGGTAGGAGAGTCTCGCAAAATACAATCTCAGAGCCTCCTCTTTATGTGAAAAGGCTGTTGTTTCTCCAGCAACTCAAGCAGCTAGAGAACGGTATTTCAGTTGCTTATACTCGAGAAAACTCAACATAATAATCACCTCAAAAGAATAAAAGACTCGTAGCTCGTGTCATACCTCTTACTAGGCTTCAATTAATCAGAATACAAACTGAGTGATGAACACTTACCAGCACCTAGACTCACATATCGATCATACGTTGTGAAATAGAACAACAATATAGTAAAGCATCCGAGGAGAAATCCCGATCCAATCGATCGCATATGAACTTGGCTCAAGTTCGAATTAATCCCCTTCATCTCACACCCCAATGGTTATCTCCCAATCCTTGTTCACCTTCTTAAGCTAACCATCTTTCTCATAAATAGAGTGATTGAGAGCTACAAAAGTGCAAGTCCAGTACATTTTGCCAAGTTGAGTTAGGTATATGTATATTTAGTAATGCCAGGTGATGATTCGGAGAGCTTAATAAGTTTTACTCCACCTGCTAGTTCATTCACTTAAATTTTTCCATTCCTTTTGTTTGGAGCTAGAAAGTCCATGGAATTCCATGCACTTTGAGAATTAACATGTGAATTGCCACTATGAAATGTAAGTTTTTCCAAAGAGGAAGCAAACCTTGTGGCCTATAGCTACCCAAATATACCAGAAATACCTGTACATGAAAATCCCTTGATGTGGACAAGAAGTTTTTCATCTTTTTTTTTTAATCCCTTTTTTGTTTATGTTTGTAGAATTCTTCATATAAAAGTGTGGTTAAGAGTTACTAGGGTTAATTAGTTGAACACGTGTAAGTGCTAAAAACTTTTTCTTAAAACACTCCATCAGCATCCTATTGTAGTAAAAGTTTTAAAATATAGCTTTTTATTTTGATATCTAAGGCTGCGTTTGGTTCAAGTATAAGTAAGAACTGCTTATTCCAGGAATAGATATAAGTTCAGGTATAAGCAGGAACTAGCTAGACCAATTTTACGTTTGGATGAAAATTGAGTTGTTTCTAAGAATAAGGTAAATAGCGTTTGGATGGTTAAATTGGAACAAGAGGAATAAAAGTTATAATTTGAAATTAACATTATATTATCTAATTAATTAACATCAAAATATTACTTAAAAATAAATAATAAATAAATTATTAATAAATAATTATAAATAATAATAATTATTAATTATTAATTATTAATTATTATCATTAATTAATTATTATTAATTATTTATAATTATTTATAAGTAATAAATTAACTAATTATTAATAAATTATTAATAATTATTACTTAATTAATTAATTATTAATAACTATTAATAATTATTTATAAGTAATAAATTAATTAATAATAATTATCTAATTATTAATAATTAATTATAAATAATAAATTAATAATAATATCGATTATCTATTTCTTAAGAATAATAATTATTAATAATTATTATTTAATTAATAATTATTAATAAATAATAATTATTAAATTAATAATTATTATTATCTAATTATAAATAATTAATTATAATTATTTATTTATTTATTTATTTTATTATTTAAGCAATGGATAATGATTTACATATATTAATTAGATTAATTAATAATTTATTATCATTAAAATTTAAATTTAGACTTTAATTAATCTTGTTCTCATTCGGGAACAAGCTTGTTTCAGGAAAAAGGTGGAACAACAGTTCCAGCCTTATACCGGCTAGTTCCATAAACCCAGAAACTACTGTTCTCGGGTACCAAACGCTGCGTTTGGGAACAAAGGGGGGAATAAGGGCTTATTCTCCCCCTTGTTCCCGAACCAAACACTACCTAAAATTATATTTCGGAGCTCTTCCAAAACATAAAGAAGAAATTTTGTATAATATATCACCCTTAAGATAAACAAATTCGAGTGTATAATCCTCAAAAGTCGGTATATGAACCAACCACACTGCAAAGCATTACAGACTATTTAGCTATAAAGAGCGAAATAACCATTGCACAAACACCTTCTAATTATAGGCCAACATTTTCCCACCAAAAAATACATTTGTTGGGCATCTTCATCAATTTGCCACATCACTTCATGTATCCATTAATAATGTCTTTTTGAGGGTTATGTTCCTCAATTCATAATCTGAGTTTTTAAGTTACCAGTAGTTTGATCAAACATTAATAATGATAAAAAACATTAATAATGTCTTCTTCTTTTTTTCACCACCCCTGAGGCCTCGCTGCCTCACCCATGTAGCTTAATTCACTCTCTGAATGAATGAAGCGGGTAGCATGCTATCTTTTTCTCAAAAAAAAGTAGTTTGATCAAACAAATGGACTTCATTTATCATTGAAGGAAGAACAACCACAACTATCTTTGCAAGATGAACTGCAAAAATTGACTTGAGAATACATGGGTTTGATTTCGATTCGAAGAGCGAGTAAATTCTCTGCCAGAGTAGGAATGATAAATCTACTACCTCTTGTAATGAAGGAAGAACAAAATGAATCACGGTATGTCTTCTTTTCTTTTCTTTATTTATTGACACCCATTCAACTTTTACTTGTTTTTGAGGTTTCTCACTTATTAATTGGCATAATTCTGTCTTCTATTAATGGAATGGACCAATAGTGAACAGAGTCAATTTTAGTGCAATTCCCAATTCAATTGTGTCTTCTATTAATGGAATGGACCAATAGTTCCGATTTTAACAAATACCATAGTTAGTAATCTCCAATTTGCTTTCTCTCTCTCTCTAAATCTTAATTGGTAGTCCACATTTCAAAAATTCTACCAGTATTTGTCAAAACAATGCCTAACTTGCCAATGTTGATAAACTTGTCCAATCTCACTTGATAATGACTCTGAGATTAGATTAGAATCTTTCTTTCACTTTCATCTGAAATTTTATTGATTAGCTGACAGAATATCTATTGGAAAATTTTTAATCTCAGTAAACTATGAGCCGCATGATATTCTGGTCTCAAACTTTAATTTATTACAAATTCTGGCTCGAATTTTTAAAATTTTTACAATTAAATCCCACAGTGCAATTTAGATGACTAAATGGTGAGTATTCACTAATGTGATAGCAATTTAGCAGTATTATGGTTGATGGCATGAAAATGACTAAGAAGTTACATTATTATCATACAAGCAACACATCACTATTTAGTCAATTAAATTATATTGTGGGACTTGACTTCAAGTTTAGAAAGATTGATTAAGAAATTATAATAAATTAAAATTCGATGACCAAAATGTCACATGCCTCATGGTTTTGAGGACCAAAAAAGCAATTTAGCCTTTAGGAGAAATGTTTTAGCAGTCAATTTTCCTTTTTATAGTTAGTAAAGAAAGGATCATTAGGTAATTACCTAAGGTGGGCCGAAAATAACCTCCTCCTAAAGCTTATTTGTCAAATTGACTCTGCCTAGCTACAAGTCATTAGTGGAACAAACCTAATTTATTTGGAATCTGAGGTATTCTTTCTTTTTTCCTTTACTATGACAAATGTAGGCTTGTGAATATGCGACTAATTATCTAGACAGATTAGAGCTTTGCACAGAATGGCTCGTCCCTACCGCTCGCCCCGCTCCCCCGTTCTACCCTCCCATCCCGTTTCTCTCGCCACAACCTACCGCTCCGCCCCCCTCGCCCAAAGCACCCTCCCAGCTCCTCCCACCGCTCCCTCTCAGCCCCTCGCCCAAAGCACCCTCCCACCGCAGTGGCCTATATCGACATACTTACCGTCCTTCTGCCCCCCAACTCCTCTACTGCAAGCCTTTTGACCTCGCCTTTTGCTGCACCTCCCGCTGATAGCAGCCCCCACCACCCCGTGTCCCACCTCCTCCGCCTATGGCTGTGGGCCAAGCACGTGTCCGGCCCAACTTTTCTTATAAAGATGCCATTTTGTCCCCTTCTGCTGCTACCCCACCTTCTTTACTCTCACCCTGGCACAAAACTCTGTCTGCTACCCACCTCTTACCACCACTCCCTCCCTTATCTCTTCTTAACCCTTCTCTTAGAGGTCGCTGCTTCCGGTGCTTCGAGAGGGGTCACCTCGCCGCCTGTTGCAGGGAACCGCAGCGTTGTCTCCTCTGTATGAGATTTGGCCACTCAGCTTCGCTCTGCAAAAGACGCCACACTCCTCTTCATCCTGCGTGGAATTCGGGTGTCTCCAGACCTGCACCGGCAGTGGCCCGGGGTGCAACTAGCACGTGGTCCTCTCTGCATCGTCGCAACATGGCCAACCCTCGCTGCTCTTCGACAACAGCTTCCCGTCACCAACCCATGGAGCCGGGCCCATCCAGCTCTAGGCCTTCCGCTGCTACTATTTTTCTCCCCTGCCCCCCTTCGCTGCAAGGCAACCGCCTCTTTCGGGTATTGTAGCTCGGGTCGATATCCTGAGCCCGCACCCTGAAGACTTTGATGAAATCCTTGCTCGCGGACTGGTGGCCAGGTTTGAGGGATCCGGCTCGGCTTTCAAGGTAGCTTATTTCCTTCCTACGGCAAGGGCGGTCTTCTTCCCCAGCTAGGCAGTGAGGGAATCGGCCATCGGCAGGAGTCCTGTCAGATTTGATGATTTCATTTTCCATTTCTCCAACTGGGTGGAAGTTGGAGACAGACAGGGGCTTTCTCCACCACAAGGTCTAGATTAGATTGCACAACTGGCCCATCCTCAGCTGGAATAATGCAAATGTCAAAGCGGCTGTTAACAGCTTAAGGGAGCTTTGGGACGTCGATATCCACAGTGAACAATGCTCCAACGTCTTCTTCTTCCGCATGCTGGTTCGATGTCAACATGTTAACTCCATTCCTGAGTTGCTTGAACTCATGGTAGAAGACAGATACTTCTATGTCCCCATTGAAATCGAATCTTTCGAGGAGGCTCGTCCCATTCTTCTTGGGGAGGATCTCGACCATCACCTGGGGCTCGACTCCTTAGAAGCGCAAGAGGGGTTCATCCGACAGACTGGGTTTCGCTCGGTCCCAGCCTACCGTAATCAAGGTTTCCCACCCGCCTCCCGGCAGGGACCTCCCTATGGTGGACAACGGAGGGCGCCCAACCAAACTTTTCGACCGACGGATGTCGTACGCCACAGGCCGATCTGGAGGCCGGTCGGTGGATTGAATTCAAATTCAAATCCTGTGGACAAGTCGCTGCCTCACCCGTACAACCACACTGGCAAGAGCAGACCTGCCCATGTCAGTGGGTCTGAGGACTCCCGTGACCCGCCACTTAATTCGTTGGCAGGTCAAAGGAAGGACTTGTCTCATGCTATTGGCGGGCTCACCCCAACTTTTTCGCCTACCAATTTGAATCCGGTTCTTCTGGAAGGGGATCGATTGGATGCAGATGTGGACTGACCAACCCCAACTGCAATCCCACCCATCTCCCACCCTAGTCTTTTGACAGAGCCCACCGAGGCCATCTTGGAACTTGCTTTTACCTGTGGACCCGAAGCCCAACAACCATCATTTCTGCTCCACGGCCACAGACGGGCCTCCACTAGGCCGGAACCCATCTGACCTTCTTGTCTCACTCACCTCTTCTGAGACGCCCACGGCGCAGTTGCCTTGCCTTGCTGAGACACCCATGGAAGTGGAACCTCGCCTCCGTCCGCTTAGCAAACCCTCGACTCTGACCTGCATTTCTGGAAAACTCCTCTTCTCTAGGCGAAGTCTGAGACTAGCGGTGAAAATTAGAGAAAGCAAGAAGTCTTCTTTACAGAAAGCCCAGGAACTTAAGTGCAAGAAGATAAAACTGATGAATCCCGCTTCGAAGCTTGCCGGCCCTTCTACTTACGCCACCCCCCCTGAAGCAGACTCGCCAACGGAGCATCCTTCCCTACCTCAGGTCTATCGTCCTGACTCTGGGCTGAGTCTGGAACCTTACCAACCATCCACAGGGAAGGATGTGGAGCCATTGCTGATGACCGATCAGGCCAGACTAAAGTCTGCAGCCTCTCTGGATAGTGATCCCGAACTCCCCCTTACTCTGGATGTGATTCAACTAATCAAGACGGTCTGTGGTATTTCCGACAAAGCTACTGGTATCGTGCCTACCTGCCGGATACCTGTGGCTCCTATGACAGGGGTGTAGCGTTCCTGTGCTTAATTTCTGGGGTGATCTTCTTTACCTATGGCCAGGAATAGAATCTTTCGCTTTCTAATGTGGAATGTACGGAGCCTCAATGACAATTCTAAATGTGCTGTCGTCAAATCCTTTATTCAACATTGCATGTGTGGTATGCTTCCAAGAAACTAAACTTTCCTCTATCTCTCCTGCCAAGTTTCGCTCATTTGGGGGGTTTCATCTGCAAGACTTTCGATCTCTAAATGCTGAAGGGACTAGAGGCAGCCTCTTAACAACGTGGAATCCGACTCTCTTTGACTGCGTACACGAGTGGACGGGCAGATTTTCACTCACCGTACTGTTAAAGAGGAAAGTAGATGGGAAATTGTTCACAATTTCGAATGTTTATGGACCTATGGCGGCTAATCTGAAAATAAATTTCTTCATCGAGCTACATTCCATCAGTGCGTCATCCACAGGAGCGTGGGTGATGCTCGGTGACTTTAACGTCCTCCTCTCAGTTCAGGACAAGAACAGACCAACTGCAAACATCAATGACATTTTGAACTTCAGGGAGGTCGTCCAGGAGATTGGGTTGGTCGACCTCCCCATCGTAAACAAATCCTTTACAAGGTCTAATGGTAGGGATGTTCCGACTCTGGAGCGCCTGGATCGTGTTTTCATCTCCAATGCCTGGGTTCTTGCTTTTCCCCGATCCACTCTCCATGCTCTCCCGTGGCCACGATCCGATCACACACTCCTGGTACTCTCAGCTTATACCTTCATCCTTTTTGTTAATCTGTTCAAATTCGAGAGTTACTGGTTGCGCTACCCTGCTGTCCTCGATGTGGTCTCCACGGCGTGGAAGTCATTCTTGCCTGACATCGATCCCGTTAAGCAATTCTCGCGAAAAATTGAATCGGTCCAATCAGCTCTTCGGTTATGGAGCGCAGGTATTTCCTTTGCTTCTAGAGAACAAGGTAAACGATGTGTATTCTGGATCGAATGGCTGGACAAGGCTAAAGAACGTAGGTTACTAACGAGTCCAGAGTACACTTTGAGACCTAAGCTTAAGGCCAGTTACGAAGACCTTTGTCTGTAGGAGGAAATTAAATGGAAGCAGCGTTCAAGAGTTCAATGGCTGAAGGTGGGAGATGCCAATACCAAATTCTTTCACCTAAAGGCCAATGCTCACAGAAACAAGAACTTCATTTCACGACGTTCAAACGGATCAGCCACACTCTCCTCGCCCGAGCTGATTGCTGAACAC
Organism: Ananas comosus; assembly: GCF_001540865.1. NCBI lineage: Eukaryota > Viridiplantae > Streptophyta > Magnoliopsida > Poales > Bromeliaceae > Ananas > Ananas comosus. Next base: position 11,372,813 of record NC_033630.1, on the reverse strand, counting down.
CTCTTTTCTTTCTTCCGCAACCAACTGGGAGTTCAACAAGTTTCCTCTGTCAACATTAATCTGCAAGCGATATATGCAGACGAACATGTCGACCTATCAAGTCTACATGCCCTGTTCACTTTATCCGAAGTGAGGACAACCGTGTTCTCTAGTGCTCCAGAGAAGGCCCCGGGACCTGATGGATTACCAATGGTCTTCTACCAACGCTTCTGGAACCTCATTAAAGATGACATTATGGGAGTCTTCAATACCTTCTACAATGGTACGACGAATCTCGACAAGGCCAACACTGGGTGGTTATGCCTTATTCCAAAGAAGAAAGAAGCTTTATCCGCTAACGACTTCCGCCCTATAAGTCTGGTGCATAGCGTGGCCAAACTAATTTCGAAGGTCCTAGCTTCGCGGCTACAAATTTTCTTGGGTGGACTGATAAACCCTCATCAAGCTGCCTTTATCAAGGGTCGACATATTATCGACAACTTCAACTGCGCCCATATACTCATCCATCACCTGCACACTAACAAGCACCGAGCAGCCCTTTTGAAGATCGACTTCGAGCGAGCCTTCGACCGAGTTAATTGGAGCTTCCTGCTTGACCTTCTCCAGGCGAGGGGCTTCAGCCCGCGTTGGACCACATGGATACACACTCTACTTCAAACGACTAGCACGTCAGTGATTCTAAATGGCACTCCGGGAAGAATCTTCTCATGTAAGCGTGGACTAAGGCAAGGTGACCCGCTCTCTCCTCTCCTTTTATCCTATGTGTAGATGTCCTTTTCAGACTTCTCCAGATCGCTACTATTGCCCAGCTGCTGCCGGACCTTGGGATCGAAAACGCTCGCCTGCACACTCTACAATTTGCAGACGATCTAATTATCTTCTTCGATGGCTCCACAAGGTCGGCTGCTACTATTAAGCTTATTCTTGAGGATTTTGCGGGGTGCTCGGGCCTCACGATCAACTACAATAAAAGCTCTGTCACCCTAATTAATTTACCTGACACTCAAGCTTTTTCCCTAGCAAACTCCCTTGGTTGCTCAGTGAAGGATTTTCCACTCACCTACTTGGGATTGCCCCTCTCACCTAAGAGGTTACGAAGAGCTGACTACATGCCGCTCATTGAGAAGATCAGTAACTGCCTGGCGGGTTGGAAGGGACAGACACTCTCAAGGGGGGGCGACTTATACTACTTAATTCGGTTCTTTCGAGCATCCCTGCATAACTTAATTCGGTTCTTTCGAGCATCCCTGCGTACTTCTGTTCACTGTTTAGGCTTCCAGGCTTGGTGATTAATTCCATAGACAAAATTCGTTGGCATTTCTTCTGGAGGGGTCAAATGCTACACAATGGCTTTCACTGCCTAGTTAAGTAGGAACATCTGTGTCGCCCAAAAAAATGGGGAGGATTGGGTATCCGAAACCTACGTGTCATGAACTCGGCTCTATTGATGAAAGTACTTTGAAATTTCTACAACTCCCACAACCTCCCATGGGTTAAACTTCTAATGCAAAAACATTACAAGCACCGGCACCCTACTACCGAATGCAAATCCACTCCTAGGTGCTGCCCAATTTGGAAAGGGATTCTCAACACCACCCCGCCTTTTCAAGTATCCACTTCTGTCTCGCTGGGTAATGGGAAGGCAACGTCCTTTTGGAATGAGAGATGGTCCGGTGAGCTTATCCTGAGGCACCAATTCCCAAACTTATATGCCATCTCGAGACATAGAAACCTGTCGGTTGCTAACTGGTTCCGGCGTTTCGCCCAGAGCAACACCCTAGGCTTCGGACTGGACTTGTGTCTTCGGGAGCAACAGGAGGAGCTGCTGCAGCTCAAAACATTGCTCCAGAACACATTGCTTTCAAACGAGAACGACTCTTTCTCTTAGCGATAGAACGATGATGGAAAGTTTCAGGTACGTCGTGCGTACAACTTGCTTATCTTTGATGGTGTAAATGCAAACTATACCCCTTGGCTTTGGACGCTCAAGATCCTACTAAGAGTGAAAATCTTTATGTGGCTCGCGGCGAGAAACAAAATCTTGACAGCTGACACTCTGGCGAAAAGGGGATGGTATGGTCCATCGATTTGCATCCTTTGCTCAAGGAGTTGAGAGAATCTACAGCACATCTTCTTCTCCTGCAGATACGCGGCGACAGTATGGAATCATCTATTACAAAAACATCGGACAACTCGGCACGCCTTGCTCACACTACCAGGGGACCTACCTACTCGATGGAATCGTGCTTGAACCTCAGTGAGAGGGCGGCTCAGGAGAAGTTTCAATATCTTGCTCACAACAACATGCTGGGAATTGTGGAAGGAACAAAACAGACGTATTTTCGACTCCCAACTATCTAGAAGCAACGAAATAGGAAGGAAAGTGATAGACACTGTTACTCTTTGGCAATTTGCGCTATGAACGTGAAGGGTGAAGGATTGTGTTTGTCCTTCCTTCTTCTCACTTGTTGAGCTTTCTTTCCTTCTTTTGAGTGTGTTGTGCTGTTCTTCGTTTCGTTCTAGGTGTACCCAATCGGGTCAATGTCGCAACCGTAAACCCCTTAAGTTTTTCAATAACAAATAGGGCATATCCCTGCTTACTCAAAAAAAAAAAATTTTTGAGGCTTCAAAAAGAATATGCGACTAATTCACACATGCTAAACATGGCAAATCCTTACTATAAATATGTGTTTGCTAATGTGACAACGATACTTCAGAAAAAGAATAGTTCCTCGAATGATATTTAAACATGATTAGTTAGATTCGTAAACAAAATTTAGGAGAGGATCATTTTCAAATGTGCCAAGGCAAGCCAAATATTAGAGCACTAAAACACATCTTGCTACGTAACATGTGAGTAAACCAAGTCTACATCGAGCTCGATCTCGAGCTCAATCTTGAGCCAAGTGATGAGAAGATGTAAGCATGCTAACATGTAGATGTGTGTATGGGCCAGGCCTTTTTATTCGACAATTTGGGTCCCATTTTGTGTCAATTTTCAAAAGTCGAGTTGGCAAGATATGGAGTGAAACAGGTGATTTCCGTTAACCAAAAGATCGATCTAATAAGAAGCATGCCCGTGACACCCTAATAGTCCCGAATCAGATAGAAAAGGAATTGTGTTTGAAAATATAAAGGACCATAAACCCCAGTCGGCTTTAAGTATTTTAGGTCAATAGTTTGGACCCAACGAATTATTAGTGTTGGTGGGTCGAGTCGTTACATTTAGTATCAGAGATATCTCATGCCTCGTTTGGGCTATTTGTGTGATGGGCTGATGTCAAGATAACCAGACTGAATATAATCTAGTAATAATAAATGGGCTTAAGTATTTTGGCCTGGTTCCAACAAGTTATTATTACCATCAGATCGGGTCTTTAAAATGCCCAACAAAGGTCTCAACTCAATAGCGGGTCGGGTTATTACAATGCTCAATAAGGGTCTCAACTCACTGACAAGAGAAGTAATGAAATTAGGTAAAGTATGCCCAACAAAGGTCTCAACTCAATAGTGGATTGGGCTATTACAATGCCCAATAAAGGCCTCAACTCACTGACAAGAGACGTAATCAAAGAGGTAAAGTATTAGGGTTTAGTCCATAAATAACTGATGTGGTTGCAACTGAAAGATTTTAGGACTGGCATGGAATATTCATGATTCCTACAAGATAGATCCGATAAGAAACAGGTGTAGAAATAGTCTTAAAAATACATATGCTAGACCTGAATGAGGCCTTCGTTCATTAAAACAACAACGAATTTGATTTTTCCATAGTGATCTTGGGATATGTGTGTGATTAGACTGACGAAAACGTCAGAGTCTAAACTAGGGGGAGTCTGTGGCTCTCCAATAGTCCCACATCGAATGGAGATACGATTGTGTTTGAGAGTATAAGAGACAAGGAACTCTAATTATAATAACTGAGTTTAAATATTTTGGGCCGATGGTTTGGGCTCAATGAGTTATTATTGTTAGTGGATTGAGTCGTTACATTTGGTATTAGAGCCAATCAGCAACCGAAAGTATGAGATGAGTCTTGGTTGAACTAGGGTCATACAGTGGGCAGAGCACGGCTCCCCTGCTGACTACTGTTGTGGATGAAGTGCGCATTCTTACAAGGTCGGCTAAGCCAAAAGTATAAGATAAATCTCGGTTGAGCCAGGATCATACCGCAGGTAGAGCACTGCTCCCCCGCTGATGATCGTTGTGAATGGAGTGCGGCTCCTCCACAAAGTCGGCTAAGCCGGAAGTGTGAGATACGTCTCGATTGATCCAGAGTTATACAACAGGCAGAGCACGAGGACCCCCGTTGACGACCATTGTGGATGGAGTTCGGCTCCCCACAAGGTCGGCTAAAACTAGCAAGATGAGTCTTACATATTATGGTCCTTGTGAGTATGATTGAGCCTGACAAGAACATCAAGGCATAAAGAGGAAAGGAATATGACCCTAAAATTTGGAATAGTCCTATATATGATATATAATATATAAGACTAAACCTCTTAACCTAGCTATAGCATTTTGCATTGTACTAGGCCCAAAAGATTAAAAGAATTAAGCGTGTTAGGACTAAAGTAGTCTTTAGATGGGTGACCCTCTGAAAAGTAAGGTCTCACAAAAGCAATGAATCATTAAGGCCTTCACAAATTCTATGTAGTTCCTTNCTCCTTCCCTCCATTCGTCATTTTCGCAAAAAATAATATTCAAATGACCACAACAAGGACAATTTTGAAAAAAACTATACTTTTATGTCAGCATTACTAAATTTTATAAACTGAACCAAACATATTAATGCTATAATCACTGCAATCTAGTATTACATTACTGTATTAAACCAAACGCACTAATGCAGCATAAGTAATAATCTCTTTTAGAAATTCAAGATACTTGGATATATCGAAATACTCTATAATATTATATAACTTGAACCAAACGCGCCCTAAGTATTTTGGCCCGGTGGTTTGCTTCCAACGAGTTATTATTGCTATCGGATAGGGTCTTTAAAATGCCCAATAAAGGTCTCAACTCAATAGCAGGTCGGGTCATTACAATACTCGGGTCATTACAATGCTCAATAAGAGTCTCAAACTCATTGACAAGAGAAGTAATGAAAAAGGTAAAGTATACCCAATAAAGGTCTCAACTCAATAGCGGATTGGGTTATTACAATGCCCAATAAAGGCCTCAACTCACTAACAAGAGACGTAATCAAAGAGGTAAAGTATTAGGGTTTAGTCCATAAATAACTGATGTGGTTGCAACTGAAAGATTTTAGGATTGGCATGGAATATTCATGATTCCTACAAGATAGATCCGATAAGAAACAGGTGTAGAAATAGTCTTAAAAATACATATGCTAGACCTAAATGAGGCCTTCGTTCGTTAAAACAACAACGAATTTGATTTTTCCATGGTGATCTTGGGATATGTGTGTGATTAGACTAACGAAAACACCAGGGTCTAAACCAGGGGGAGTCTGTGGCTCTCCAATAGTCCCACATCGAATGGAGATAGGATTGTGTTTCAGAGTATAAGAGACAATGAACTCTAAGTATAATAATTGAGTTTAAACATTTTGGGCCAGTGGTTTGGGCTCAATAAGTTATTATTGTTAGTGGATTGGATCATTAATTTAGTATTAGAGTCAATCACTAGCCGAAAGTGTGAGATGAGTTTTGGCTGAACTAGAGTCATACAGTGGGTAGAGCGCAGCTCCTCTGCTGACTACTGTTGTGGGTGAAGTGCGGCTTCTCACAAGGTCGGCCAAGCCGGAAGTATGAGATAAATCTCGGTTGAGCCAAGGTCATACCGCAGGTAAAGCACTGCTCCCCCGCTGATGATTATCGTGAATGGAGTGCGGCTCCCCCACAAGGTCGACTAAGACGGAAGTATGAGATAAGTCTCGATTGATCCAATGTCATACAACAGGCAGAGCGCGGGGGCCCCCGTTGAAGACCATTGTGGATGGAGTTCGGCTTCCCACAAAGTCGGCTAAAGCTAGCGAGATGAGTCTTACATAGTCCGGTCCTTGTGAGTATGATTGAGCCTGACAAGAACATCAAGGCATAAAGAGGAAAGGAATATAACCCTAAAATTTGGAATAGTCCTATATATGATATATAATAAGACTAAACCTCTTAACCTAGCTATAGCATTCTTCTATATGACTTAAAATCATATTTCATATAGTGAAATTGACAAGTATAATATGCTCTTGGATATAGAACTCATGCTTGACATAGTGGACATTAAATGTCATAAAGTGGCATTCAACTTAGCAAATGGTTAAATATATACTTGATGACATAGTGATAGGCCATTAGGACATTAGCCTTTATACCATGTTTTAGACATGATGATATTGGACTTGAGATGGATGATTATGCTTGTTTGCCATTGTGCTCATTCGCACATACTTGTGAGGGTTGCTCCTCATAAGCCGACACTCCGGAGATAGCCATCGCGACATAAGCTCGCCCATGCGGGATTGGGTGCCGAAATGGGATGCCGTGGGGGAGGCTCATTCCTAGGGTGGGAATGTTGACTACCACGGGGCCATTAGGCAAGGCGCAAGCCGGACTACCCTTGTGTAGATCCTATATGATTGGAATAATATTGAACTTAAATGCAATGTAACATTAGGCTATTCAGTAAATGTTGACATTCTACTGGTTGTACTCGTGGACATTATGCTATTTACATACATGCTCATTCATGTTAGAATAACTCATATTCTTGCAGAATTTCATGCTAAGCAGAGGCATAGTAGTTTAGTAAGTTTATTTCATACTTTAGCATACATGTTGTTCATTTTATTTAAATGCTAGAACTTACTACTTATGCCTCCATAACCTAGTGGTGTATTTCGCTGATGTCGACGGCTTACCCACTGAAAACTATTATTTAATAATTTTCACGCCCCATGTTTTGTTGTTTTTGTTACAGAGCCTTCCACACCAAGAGAGGCTAGGGACCGCGGCAAGGGTGTCGCTACTAGCTAGTTGCGAGGGGTTTTGCTATTAGGTGGTTCACCTCTCTTTTTGTTTTTTACTTGGAGAGATTGAGAGTTTTGTACCTTATGTAGAGACCACCACTTTTGTATATCTAGCACTTGTATTCGGAATCTTGATGTATTTACCTTTATGGTTTATGTTAGTTGTTTAGTTTTTTTTTATCCACTTGCTATTAGAATCTAGTTGTACTCATGCTCTGATAACTCTAGATACTCGTTTATCTTTGTTTTAATTATCGCTTTGTTGTAGATGCCTTATATGTTGTAGGCATATGGCGGGTTTGGACACACACCGGGCAGGCTTCCGCTGGGTCCCGGGGCGTGACAGATTATTTTGGTATCAGAGCCTAGAGTTGAGTCTTAGTGGACCTAGCAAACCTTAGGCTGGTTGGACTATAGGATATAGGTTCGTGAGAGACGTGGTCTATTTGACTTGTAAGTGAAAGTATTATAATTGGGTTTTATGATAACTCTAAAAAATTGGAGTTTGATTGAAAAGTAAAGCTTCTAACTTCGCGGAGGATTACGTTGACGGCCGACAACGTAACATCGGGAGTTAGTAGTAAAGGACACTTCCTTACTTTCGCATAACTTTGGGTATTATTTTCCTTGAGTGGGGTTGCGATAGCGTGGGTTTCACTAACTTGCGGTTTTATGTTGTCGTAGTGATTATGACGACTACTCGCTCTAAACCTGTTGGAGCGGACAATGCGGCGAACTTTAAGAAGGTGGAGACCTCCGCTACCTCCGGATCGAGTAAGGTCCGTGAGTTAAGGACCCAGCTTGCGGTCCTCACTGACTTGGTGACTCAGCAGGCGACGGCGGCTCAGCAGCAGGCCGATGCGGCGCGCCGATAGGAGGCGCGGTTGAAGCAATTGAAGGACTTGCTACTTCAGCAGTATGCTGCGAGGGAGGCCCAGATTTCTACACCACCCGCGCCAATTGAGGATGTTGCACCGAGGGTGCCGTCTCCCGCGCCTGGTTCTTCACGAGCGGCACTGGTAGTTGCACCTCGGGAGGAGGTTGTAGCAGCACCACCAGCTCAGGTGCCTCCGGCGAGGGCAATTTTCTCTGTGATGGTTGCTGGAGAGGAGCGGGACCAGCTCATGGATCGCCTCAATGAGTTTAGAAGGTATAATCCTCAGATTTTCGATGGAGAGAAGGCCGACCACTGGGTTGTGGAGAAGTGGTTGATGCATATGAAGAAGCTTTCTATGATACCTTCGTAGAGGAGAGAGACAGAGTTTGGCTCGCCAGTCACCACCTGGACGGCGAGGCCTATCGTTGGTGGTTGGACATCTGAGATAACCCCAACACCGATCTATCTACTATTATTTGGTAAAGGTTCAAGGAGCTTCTATTGGCGCACTACTTTTCCAACCGCGTAAAGAGGCAAATGGAGAAGGATTTGCGCAGCTTGCGCCAGGGAGAGCGGACTGTGGCCGAGTATGAGCGGGAGTTCTCCCGGCTCCACCATTGCGTGACTTTCGTCGTGCGGGACGACGAGGATAAGGCCCATATTTTTTGAAGTGGACTTCAACCGTCGATTTTTCGGTTTGTGCAATCGTCAAATCTACAGACCTACCAGAAAGTGGTGAACCGCGCTCTCATTGTGGAGAGGGGCGCGGCGAATGTGCAAGAGCGGAGAGAGGGCTTGGACAAGGGTAAGGGCAAGAGGCCCGCGGCTGAGGGTGCTAGTCAGGCGCACTCTAGGAGGCCACCGAGACGCCCTAGAAGCCAGTCGCGAGGGTGTGGCTCATCTATGCAGCGAGGAGGATCTGATCGTCGTCAACCTCCCCAGTGTGTGATCTGCGGTGGTCCCCACATTCCACCGCAGTGTCCACAGCAGGGAGGCAGGTGCTTCTTTTGTGGCCAGGAGGGCAACTTCCGAACCGAGTGCCCGAGGAGTTCATCACCGGCACCGTCATCTACATCGGCACCGGCGTTACCAGCTACTAGTCAGGGGACTCCATCGGCGCACTACCAGCCTGGGCCGCCACCCGTCCAGCGACAGACTGAGGGGTCACGACAGGCCCCGAGCGGGCACATGTATGCGGCCCAGACAGAGAAAGCGGCAGCGGCTGAGGATGTGGTGGCAGGTATCATTTTATTAAATGGCATTAAAGTTCGAGTTTTATTTGATACCGGTGCATCGCATTCATTTATAGATCGGTTGTTTGCCGAGTTGCATGGCATCCCTCTAGTCTCTTTGTTGCATCCAAGACGTGTTGTTGTCCCCAACCACACTTTGAACATTAGGGAGTTTTGCCCCAGTTGCCCTGTTCGGGTAGGAGATTGGATCATGCCAGTGGATTTATTAGTTTTGCATAAACTTAGAGAGTTTGATGTGATTTTGGGCATGGATTGGCTGACAAGATACTTCGCCACTATCGATTGCAAGAATCGAACTGTCACATTTAGAGAACTGGGTCAGAAGGAAATGGTGTTTAGGGAATGTCAGAGTTCGCTATTTGCGATGACGATCAGCTCATCTCGAGCTAGATAGTTGATCAACAGGGGTTGCTTAGCCTATTTGGCTAGTGTTGTGTTGAGGGGTGATGATGATACCCCTAGGATTGAGGATATCCTAGTGGTACGGGAGTTTGGTGATGTGTTTCCAACAGAGCTACCTGGTATGCCACCTGATAAGGAGATTGAGTTTATGGTAAATCTCGCCCCTAGAACTATCCCAATCTCAAAGGCACCCTATAGGATGGCACCGGCTCAGTTGAAAGAGCTGAGGGCACAATTGCAAGATCTTTTGGATAAAGGCTTCGTTCGACCAAGTGTTTCACCTTTGGGAGCACCGGTTCTATTTGTTAAGAAGAATGACGGATCACTTCGTTTGTGTGTGGACTATCGCGAACTTAAGAAAGTAATAATAAAGAACAAGTATCCGTTGTCGACGATTGATACTTGTTTGATCAGCTTCAAGGATCAAATGTGTATTCCAAGATAAACTTACAGTCGGAATACCACCAGTTAAAGATCAAGCCTGAGGATGTATCGAAGACGGCTTTTAGAATACGGTATGGACATTATGAGTTTACTGTTATGCCGTTTAGGCTTACTAATGTCCCGGCAGCTTTTATGGATCTAATGAACCGTGTTTTTAAGCCTTATCTAGACAGGTTCGTCGTGGTGTTCATCGACGATATTCTAGTTTATTCCCGAAGTGACAAGGATCACGATGAGCATTTAAGACTTGTACTTCAAGTGCTTCGAGAAAAGAAACTCTTTGCCAAGTTAAAAAAGTGTGAATTTTGGCTTCGAGAGGTGGCATTCCTAGGACATTTGATTTGGGATCGGGTATAGCCGTGGATCCTAGAAAGATTGAAGCAATCGAGGGTTGGCCTAGACCGACGAGTGTCATCGAGATTCGGAGTTTCCTTGGATTGGCCGGCTACTACCGGAGATTCGTTTAGGGATTTGCAAGGTTATCTACTCTCCTCACGCGGCTCACGCACAAAGGCATTAAATTCATTTGGAATAATGCGTGCGAGAGGAGCTTCCAAGAGTTAAAGGGAAGATTGACGACCGCCTCGATCTTGACCCTACCAGTTGCTGGAGTAGGGTATGTGATTTATAGTGATGCTTCCTTTAATGGATTAGGCTGTGTCTTGATGCAGGATGGAAAGGTGATCGCGTATGCTTCTCGCTAATTGAAGGATTATGAGAGAAACTATCCTACACATGATTTGGAGTTGGCAGTCGTAGTATTCGCATTAAAGCTATGGCGTCACTATCTCTATGGCGAGCGGTGTGAAGTGTACACGGATCACAAGAGCTTGAAATATTTATTCACTCAGAAGGAGTTGAACTTGAGGCAGCGCAGATGGTTGGAACTATTCAAGGATTATGATCTGACGATTCTCTACCACCCGGGCAAAGCTAACGTGGTGGCGAATACGCTAAGTCAGAAATCGACGGAAAACTTAGCGATGCTTGTAGTCACTCAACCGCCGTTGTTTGAGCAAATGAAGCGGTTGAAGTTGAAGGTGGTTGTTTGAAGTTTTAAAAAAAAAAAAAAAAGGGGCAATAATAATTTAAATCTACAATAGGCCCATTCATGAATGTGAGTTGGTAGGCCTCATTAAAGTCCGTTAAAATTTTAGGCCTATACAATAATTCGGACCTCATTTCAGCCCATTGAATACTATTATTTGTGCCCAACAAATTTCATTAAAGTGGGCCCAATCAATGACGGCTCATATCCACATTCTAAAATCCAATATCCAATTAAAAAATATCTGTTATCCTAACAACCCCATTCGACATTCAATTTCAAATCACAATCGATTCAAAATTCGATTTCGAATTTCGAATTCCCAACCAACTCCTAAAATATCTTCCAACAAATCACAACATATTCAAAATTCGATTTCGAATTTTGAATTCCCAACCAACTCCCAAAAAATCTTCCAACCAATCACAGCCGATTCAAAATTCGATTTCGAATTTCGAATCCCCAACCAACCCCCAAAATATCTTCGAACCAACCACAACAACCGATTTCGAATTTCGAATCCCCAACCAACTCCCAAAATATCTTCCAACCAACCACATCCATTCGAATTTTGAATACCTATCCATCCAACAACCGATTCAAAATTTGATTTCGAATTTCGAATTTCTAACCGACTCTTCAAAATATCTCTCGCCACCCCTTCTACTATAAATATGAGAATAAAATTCAATACGGGGGACAATACAAAAAGAGGAGAGAACAAATAGATAGAGGGAGACGATAGCGATACAGAGAGAGATTACAATAAAAAGATGAGAGATAATATTATTTCCACCCTTGCTACACACGTTCCTACGTACAAAAAAATTTAAAGGAGGAGAGATCGCCGAGCTGCAGAAAGGATGAGAGATCGTCGAGCCGCTTCATCCAATCCGTCATCTGATCAACAGGTTTAAAAAAAAAAAAAAAAAGAAACAAGAAAGAAAAAAAATATATAATAAAACATATCAAAAAAATTTTTAAAAAAAAAAAGATCTCTTTTCTCCCCCTCTTTTTCTTTTTCATTTTTTTAGGTCCTGCTACAGTAGTCATCCACACCATTTAGACGACTTCGATAGGAGAGTGGACGGGAGCCAATGGCTTCCCGTTTCTTCGGACCTCTCAATACCCCATTCGAAGCCGTTAATTGATGGAATTGGTGATCTACATTGCCGCGACCACCTTCAGCATCGACGGTTTGGTATTTTCGAAAGAAAAGGGGAGGGGAATCAAAGATTTCTCGTTTCTTCGGACCCTTCAATCTCTTTTGAAAATATCAAACCAAATCCGCCGGCCGAATAGATCCGCGCCACCGTCATCATCTTCACCGACGTCATCTCCAGCATCGCCGATTTAATATTTTCGAAAGAAAAGGAGAGGGGAATCTTCGATTCCCCATTTCTTCGAACCCTTCAACATCTTTTGAAAATATCGAACCAAATCCGCCGGCCGAACAGATCCGTGCCACCGTCATCATCTTCACCGACGTCATCTCCAGCATCGCCGGTTTGATATTTTCAAAAGAAGAGGGGAGGGGAATCTTTGATTCCCCGTTTCTTCGGCCCCTTTAGCATCTTTTGAAAATGTCAAATCAAATCTGCCGGCCGTTAAGATCTATGCCACCATCATCATCTTCGTCGCCGTCATATCCAACCTTACCAGTTCGGTGTTTTCGAAAAAAGAGGGGAAGGGAATCAAAGATTCTCCGTTTCTTCGGACCCTTCAATCCCTTTCGAGAACATTGAATCAATCCACAAAACTTTCAAACCAGCTAAGATTCAAGCCAAATCGAGATCAAAACGGGAATTTCTTCGGACCCCAAATTGAGATCAAAACGGGGATTTCTTCGGACCTCAAATCAAGATCAAAACGGGAATTTCTTCGAACCCCAAATCAAATTAAAATCAAAAGAGGGATTTCTTCGGACCCCAAATCAAATTAGAATCAAAAGGGGGATATTTTCGGACCCCAAATCAAATCGAAATCAAGCGGGGATTTCTTCGAACCCCAAATCAATCGAAATCAAGCGGGGATTTCTTCGGACCCCAAATCGAGATCAAACGGGAATTTCTTCGGACCCCGAATCGAGATCAAAACGGGAATTTCTTCGGACCCCAAATCAAAATCAAACGGAAATTTCTTCGGACTCCAAATCAAGATCAAAACAAAGATTTATTCGGACCCCAAGTCAAATTAGAATCAAAAAGGGGATTTCTTCGGACCCCAAATCAAATTAGAATCAAAAAGGGGATTTCTTCGGACCTCAAGTCAAATCGAAATCAAAAGAAAATTTCTTCGGACCCTAAATCAAATTAGAATCAAAAAGGAAATTTCTTCGGACACCAAATCAAATTGAAATCAAAAGAGGATTTCTTCGAACCCCAAATCAAATTAAAATCAAAAAGAAAATTTCTTCGGACCCCAAATCAAATTACAAAATTAAAAGAAAATTTCTTCGGACCGCAAATCAAATTGCAAAATCAAAAGGGGATTTCTTCGGACCCTAAATCGAATTGCAAAATCAAAAAGGGGATTTCTTCGGACCCTAAATCGAATTGCAAAATCAAAAGAGAATTTTTTCGGACCCGAAATAGAATTGAAAAGAAAACCAATTCCACAAATAAAACCCAAAACCATACCCAAATCATGTCCACAAATAAAACCAAAACCCAAATCCAAACCCAAAACCAAATCCAAATCCAAACCCAAAACCCAAACCTAAACCCAAAACCATAATCCAATCCAGTCTACAAATAAAATCCAAACCCGAACCCAAATCTATACCAAATCCATATAAGGACCCAAAATCAAATCCAAGTCCACAAATAAAACCGAAACCGAAAAACCCAAACCCAAATCAAATCCAATCAAAATCCAAAACCCAAACCTAAACCCATAAAACCCAAACCCAACCCAAGTCCACAAATAAAAACTCAAAACCAAAACCTAAACCCAAAAAACCTAAACCCAAATCAAGTCCACAAATAAAACCAAACCCAAAACCCAAATCAAGTCGACAAATAAAAACCCAAACTCAAATCCAATCCGGTCTACAAATAGCCCTAAATCCAAATCCAATCATAAATAGAACCCAAATTTCTTGAATCATGAGCCAAGTTCATGACCCAAACCTCAAACACCATGAACCATACCCAAGTTTATGAATCAAGTCTCATGAACCAAAACTCATAAACCATGAACCATGAACCAAGTTCATGAAGCTTACCCAAGTCGTGAACCAAACACCACGAACCATACCCAAGTTCATAAGCCAAATCCCATGAACCTGAAGTCCATAAACCAAATCCATGAACCATATCCAAGTTCATGAACCAAATTCCAAATGCCTAACCTCATGAACCATAAACCAAGTTCATGAACCAAATGAACCAAGTTTATGAACCATGAACCAAGTCCATAAACCAAGTTCATGAACCATATCCAAGTTCATAAACCAAAAACCATGAACCACATACCGAACCTCGTCCAAACCTCATGAACCATAAACTGAGTTCATGAACCAAATAAATCAAGTTCATGAACCATGAACCAAGTCCATAAACCAAGTTCATGAACCATAAACCAAACCTCATGAACCATACACCAAGTTCATGAACCATAAACCAAACCTCATGAACCGTACATCAAGTTCATGAACCCAATCCCGTAAACCATACCCAAATTTATGAACTAAATACATGAACCATACATCAAACCCTATGAGTCATAAAACTCATGAACCATACATCACATCCCATGAACCAAATCTCGTACATCCCATGAACCAAATCATCCTCAAATTCTATACACCAATACCCAAATGTCATGAACCATGCATACCAAGTTCATCATGAACCTTTTTACTCTAGCATATATACCTAGAGTAAAAATCAAATATCGACTACCCGTAATACATGTATTTAGGGTTAAGTCAACCCCACCAGCCTTAGCACATATACTAAGGCAAAACCATCTCCAAATCGACAGAGTTCTAAGCTATACACTTAGAATTCAGTCAAAAACATATATCAAGTTCATTCGAACTCTAACACATATACTTAGAATTCATCCGACTAACCCTAACACATATCCTTAGGGTCTAGTCAACCTTTTACTCTAGCATATATACCTAGAGTAGAAGTCAAACCAAGCTCGGCTAATCCTACCACATACACTTGGAGTCTAGTCAGCCTTTTTTGCTCTAGCACATCTACCTAGAGTGAAACCCTTACCCGATCGAACTCTAATACATATACTTAGAGCTCATGCAAATCAAATCCGACGACCCTAACGCAATACCTTAGGGCTTAGTCAGATCCTCACTCTAGCACTTATAACTAGAGTGGGAAAATATGTTAAACTCGATTAATCCAGATACATACACTCAGGAATTAGCCACTCTCTACTTTCGAGTAATGTCAAATCCGACCTACCTTAATACATATACTTGGGATTTGGTCACATCTCCACATTGGAATATACAACCAAGGTGAATATAATCGGACTCTAAGACATATACTTAGAGCCAATTAGACTCTAATACATAGAGTTTAATATCGACTAGGTCTTAACACATATTTAGGACCTAGTCAACCTCAAATCCAACTGAATCCTAATACATTTACTTAGGATTCAATAAATCAAGATATAATTCATCACATCCCACCTATAAGGGTCTCTTAATCGAAGGTGCCCTAATACCACAGGGGTAATTAACAGTAGATGCTTGCATTTATTGGAAGTCATGGACCAGCAATACCTAATATCCATATACGTACTAATATGAATCATGAATACTACCCCACAGCCAAGATCCATCGATCATGCGAGGTGCGTCATTCGTGGTGGCAAACAATGGTGGCTTCTGATACACCCTTGAGATTGATGGCATTGGTTGTACAGCCGACATTATTGGAAAGGATTAAAAAATAGCAAGTTCATGATGTGGAGTTGCAAAAGATTCGAGCTAAGATGGTTGATGATTACACCAATGATTTCCTTGTGGATGACCAAGGGTTGCTGCATTTCTGTGGACGGATTTGTATACCGGCGGAACCCGGAATTAAGGAGGATATTCTTCTTGAAACTCACCGTGCACCTTATGCTATACATCCGGAAGGCACCAAGGTGTACAAGGATTTGAAGTTACTTTATTGGTGGCCCGAAATGAAAAAGGATGTTGGCGAGTTTGTAGCTCGATGTTTAACTTGTCAACAAGTAAAAGCGGAGCACCGCCTACCCGCGGTAAAACTTCAGAGCTTGCCGATTCCCGTTTGGAAGTGGGAGAACACCGCCATAGACTTTGTTATGGGATTGTCCCGCTCTCATGCCGGGCATGATGCTATTAGGGTGATCGTGGATAGGTTGACTAAATCGGCTCATTTTATACCTATTCACACGATTTGGACAGGTGAGAAGCTCGCACAAGTGTACCTGGATGAGATTGTGCGGCTTCATGGAGTGCCTACTTCTATAGTATCTGATCGAGATCCTAGATTTGTATCTCACTTTTGGAGGAGTCTGCAGGACGCCTTAGGCACTCGATTGAATTTCAGCACGGCTTTCCACCCTTAGAGTGATGGACAATCTGAGCGCACTATTCAGACTCTGGAGGATATGCTTCAAGCTTGCGTGATAGACTTCCAGGGAGGATGGTCACAGCACTTACCAATGGCGGAGTTCGCTTATAATAATAGTTATCAAGCAAGCATCAAGATGGCACCCTTCGAAGCACTTTATGGACGGAAGTGTAGATCTCCACTTCATTGGAATTAAGTTGGCGAGAGATTGGCTTTAGGCCCCAATGTGCTTCAAGAAGCTGAGGATAAAGTTCGCATTGCTTGAGAGCGTTTGCTAACTGCTCAGAGTAGACAGAGCAGTTATGCAGATAAGCGTCGACGAGATTTGGAATTCCAAGTTGTATATCATGTATTCTTGAAGGTCTCGCCGACAAAGGAAGTTAGAAGATTTGGTATTGGGGGTAAGTTGAGTCCCCGTTTTATTGGACCGTATGAGATTTTGGAGCGTGTAGGCCCGGTAGCATATCGACTTGCTCTACCGCCGAACCTATCGGGAGTGCACAATGTCATTCATGTATCGGTCATTCGGAAGTACATTTTCGATCCGTCTCACGTTTTGGATATTATCCCGTTGGAATTGAGGGATGATTTAAGCTTTGAAGAGCAACCGGTGAGGATTTTGGCCCGCGAGGTGAAGAAGCTTCGCAATCGCGATATTCCTTATGTGAAGGTCCTTTGGAGCAACCACGATAAACGCGAGGCCACGTGGGAGTTAGAGAGCGCACTGCAGGAATACTATCCCTCTCTTTTTCAGATGGAATCTTGAGGTAACCTGCTTCTAGTTTCGCAGACGAAACTCCTTTTTAGGAGGGGAGAATGTAACACACTGAATTTTAGCAAATTGCAAGGTTCGAGTATTTGATCTGTATTCCGAGTTGTTCCAGGTATTCTGGAGGGTCGTTGACTATGTTCCGATCTATGACTCGCATTCCAAGGAGTGAGGTTTAAAACTTAGCACCAAAGTCTCTAAAATAAAGAATTTGGTCTGCTCTCGGGTTCAACTCTGCAGGACAGAGTACCAGTACCGCATCGGCTTGGTACCGGTACTGGACCTGGTACCGGTACTGCATCGCGATGGTACCGGTACCCCGTGCATTTTCTCACTGACCCGAGACTCGGGTTTGCGCGTGCTGCTGCCTGGTACCGGTACCCAATCCCGTATCATCGATACGCAGTGCAGTGCAGACTGTGCGTTGTTGATGGGTGTTTTTGAGATTGTTACAACTCTATATAACCCCCTCACAGCCTTTGGAGAGCTCTTTTGAGCCCTAGTTCGTGGAGATCACAGGTGGGAGCCCTCTCCCGTGGTTTTTCTCCCTTTTTATGGTTTTAGCTTAGTTTGATCTCTCATTTCCTCTCCTCTTTGCTTCATGTTAGGTTTCCACCATTGGAGAAGCATTAGAGCTTTGTTTGGAGCTTGTTGGAGGAGAGATCTTCAACCTTAGCACCTTGCTAACTAGATTTGGAGCATCAAGAGAGGTTAGTAGCTTTGATCTTCCCTTTAGATCATGTTTTTGGCGGATTTTTGTATTGAAACCTAGAAATGAGAAATCTAGGGTTTATTTGGAGGTTTTTGATTTGTAGATTTTGAGACCTAATTGATAGGTGTAGAACCTTCCTTAGGGTTGATTTTGAAGGGCTCTATCTTCCATTTGAATTTTAGGAGGATTTTTTCTACCATTTTAGGTAAGTTTTGCCATATTCTTCGGTTGGTTAAAGATGAACACGTGAAGTGTTCGTTCATTTCGTCTAACCCTCCTAGAATTTTCTTTAAGAAGTTAGGAGACTAGTAGACATCTTCGTTGGCACAAACGAAGGGAATCCGAGGAGTTCTTGGTGGGTTTGACCTCACCGAAATGGGTGAATTCCCCCTATGTTATATTTCTTATTGTAAAATAAAAATACATGCATATTCATGCTAGATAGGGTATATATGAATTTTAGAATGCTTAAAATATATATGTTATGTATCATGATATTCTACCTCTATGTAGTAGAGAGATTTGTATATAGTATTCATGCAAGTGAATAGCGTGAATTTTTTTTATAAATAATCCTATCAATTTTTATAATTATATAAAAATAGTTTTTTAAAAAAATTAATTATAAAAATAGACCTCTAAATGCGGTGAATGATTCACCGCATTCATAACTTCTTTTTTAGAGTAGAAAAAGAATAAAAACTGTGAACCATTCACCACTTTTACCATCGTAGAAATATAGAAAGAAGTAAAAAAAAGAAAGAAAGCGGTAAATGGTTCACCGCTTTTAAAAGCGGTGAATCATTTACCGTTTTTATAGGACTATATTTACAAATAAAAATTTAACAGGTCTTTTTTTAGGATAAAATTTTAGGAGAAGACTATTGCACTAAAAATCCCGAATAGCATTCTTCTATATGGCTTAAAATCATGTTTCATATAGTGAAAATGATAAGTATAATATGCTATTGGACATAAAACTCATGCTTGACATAGTGGACATTAAATGTCATAAAGTGGCATTCAACTTAGCAAATAGTTAAACATGTACTTGATGACATAGTAATAGGCCGTTGGGACATTAGCCTTTATACCATGTTTTAAACATGATGACATTGGACTTGAGAAGGATGATTACCCTTGCTTGTCATTGTGCTCATTCGCACATGCTTGTGAGGGTCGCTCCCCACAAGCCGGCACTCCGGAGATAGCCATCGCGACATAAGTTCGCCCGTGCGGGATTGGACGCTGAAATGGGATGTCGTGGGGGAGGCTCATTCCTAGGGTGGGAATGTTGACCACCACGGGGCCATTAGGCACGGCGCAAGCCGAACTACCCTTGTGTATGTCCTATATGATTGGAACAATATTGAACTTAAATGCAATGTGACATTAGACTATTTAGTAAATGTTGACATTCTACTAGTTGTACTCGTGGACATTATGCTATTTACATACATGCTCATTCATGTTAGAATAGCTCATATTCTTGCAGAATTCATGCTAAGTAGAGGCATAGTAGTTTAGTAAGTTTATTTCATGCTTTAGCATACATGTTGTTCATTTTAATTAAATGTTAGAACTTACTACTTATGTCTCCATAACCTAGTGGTGTATTTCGCTAATGTCGGCGGCTTACCCACTGGGAACTATTGTTTAATAGTTCTCACGCCTCCTGTTTTGTTGTTTGTGTTACAGAGCCTTCCACACCGGGAGAGGCTAGGGACCGCGGTAAGGGTGTCGCTACTAGCTAGTTGCGAGGGTTTTGCTATTAGGTGGTTCACCTCTCTTTTTATTTTTTACTTGGAGAGGTTGAGAGTTTTGTATCTTATATAGAAACCACCACTTTTGTATATCTAGCACTTGTATTCGGAATCTTGATATATTTACCTTTATGGTTTATGTTAGTTGTTTAGTTCTTTTATCCACTTGCTATTAGAATCTAGTTATACTCATGCTCTGATAACTCTAGATACTCGTTTATCTTTGTTTTAATTATCGCTTTGTTGTAAACGCCTTATATGTTGTAGGCATATGGCGAGTCTGGACACGCACCGGACGGGCTTCCACTGGGTCCCGAGGCGTGACAATTAAGGCCTTCACAAATTCTATGTAGTTCCTTGAATTCGAACCTCCATTAGGTTTACATGATTCAATGCTTTCCCAACTTCATTATGTTTTCATGTTTCACTTGGAGTATTACATGAAA
This sequence comes from Ananas comosus, assembly GCF_001540865.1. NCBI lineage: Eukaryota > Viridiplantae > Streptophyta > Magnoliopsida > Poales > Bromeliaceae > Ananas > Ananas comosus. The sequence continues at coordinate 11,352,526 of NC_033630.1, read as the reverse complement.
TTTACAAGTTTGTGCTCTAGAGGAGAGAGAGAGAGATTTCAGCTTTTATTTGTTTTAAAAAAGAAAGAATAACACACAAGTGATGTAATTATTAATTTTTAATCTTTATAAGTTGATAAAAATCACACATTAAACCAAGTAAACTCCTTTGTCTAACTCAAATTGCTTGTACACACCCCATAAACACATCAAACCATAGCATTATTGCTATTGACTAATTAAGAAGCCCCATAGCTTCCACTAAAACAGGCCTAAACCTTGTGACATTAAGCCTCACATTTTGCTGACGCAAGTATATTTTGCTCAAGACTGACCATCCTTGCTTGTGCAATGACTTGGGGTCTTTAAGCACAGGGTGGTCCCTTGGATAAAGCTCTATGAGAGTGCTCTCCTCTTCACTTATGCTATATTGCAAGTATTTTAACTTCATGTCCCCTGCAGGTATCCCAAAGTCCGCCATACTCGCGCCCTCAAGCATACCAAATGGGACTACTTGTATGAGCACTCCATTAGTAGGAAGGAAGATAGAGTTGGTGAGGCCCGCGCCATGAACACCCATCATCACATCACACGAGTTCACGATCTGCGCAAACTGCGCCACCGTTCTGAAGAACGAGGCCTCCTCGATGACAACTTCGAACCCTAGCCCGTCCGCCATTCGAGCAACTTCGTCAGCATTTACTAGCTGCCGAGTGCGATTCCTTGCTATGATCAAAAGCCTTGGCTTGTTGGTTCTAGGGTTTTCGCGCAAACTTATCGGTGAATCCCGATCTAGAGCGTAGGCCGTCCGCATGAACTTTGCGAAGTCGACCATGGAATAGTTATTCGGAGCTCGTGAGGGCTCGATGCTTAAAGGCTTGTGGCTGTGTAGGCCTACAATTGCATGAGGATAACAATGAACTTTAACTTCTTTACCGAGATCGATAACTTCGTAGTTCGAGAGCTTCTTAAAAATCCTTTCATATTTGTGAACCCACCAGATATGCATTTGTGATATAAGGAATTGAACTTCACCATCGAACTGTCGAGAAGTTATGAAGAGAGGAATCAGTACATCAGTGAAGTCATGGTAGAAGTTTCCGGTATATCCTTCTGTCGCAAATACAACGGCGGGGATGCTATGATTTACGGTGCAAGTAGGGGCATCAAAAGGATCATGCGAAGATGCTATGGTAAGTTCTCGAATTCTTTCCATTAACGTGCGGTCGTGTTTTCGAGCATAAGGCTTGACTTGCCAAGTCTCATTTGTTACTGAAGTGTCGCTCTCGAAGGAATTAATAAAGTATATAGAAGAAAAATTGCCATGAATACGAACATCGCCGTCCATTTCACACACATCAGATCTTGGTTCTGCGAAGTTGCAGATTAGTTTCTTCTGAGGCTTCACATTTTCAACCTGTTCACCACCTACAACATGATCCCATATACTCATATATTAGATATATATATATTGGTCAAAGTAATTTTTTTTAGAAAAAAAAAACAGTAGGTTGGCTAGATACTGATGAATTTTCTTTGATCCATCCTCTTTATTCTGAGGCTTCAACTTATTCAGACTCTCAGTATGACAGATGAGAAAGACGATAACATATAACATGAATCTGAAAAATCTCATCACTGCATCTTTTCATTGGTTTGTGCTTATTTGGTCCAGCTTCCCAATACTAATCGACAAGCAGAAGTCAAAGCTTCGTGAGCAAGTATATCTAGAGCTTCTAGTTAAAACAGGAAGCCGAAATATCGACCAAACTCGAAAGATGAAACTCTAATTTGAAACTTTCACCTGTGTCTCCAACTAGTGGAAACTTTAATTAAAGATTCTCAAAAAGCTCTACTCTAATTGCATTTGTCAAGCTTTAATTAAAGCTTCCGGAAAAGCTCTACTCGAACTGCATTTGTCAAGCCTTGCCCAGCACGCACTTGCATGCGCATTTTTTATTAAATAAGTGTACTTACTCAATTCGTCACAGACCTAGTACTATTCTAGTGATATCTAAAGCTTGAAATAGTATAACTAAAATTCAACCTCAATAACTGAAAACTCAGGCTTACCTAATTTTTCGGAGCTTATCTTCTCTTCCGAAGGATTTGAAAACTCAGGCTTACCTAATTTTTCGGAGCTTATCTTCTCTTCCAAAGGATTAGAACTCGCGTGAGTTGATGGTCCTTCAAAATCAACTGCAAGCCAATTACAAGATTAGTTACGTAACTACAACAAAATATTCAAAAGAATTTGTTCTCTAACAACTTGAGCTGCTACAGAACGGTGCTTCTTATCTTTTATAATCAACACTCTCTCTTATATGTGGGCGGATTTTGACCATAAGGCCAACACTTGAATCATAATATCATATAAGAGAAATTAATTAAATCGGGGTAGGAGAGTCTCGCAAAATACACTATAACAGAATTAGGTTATAGCGACACATGTTTAGGACATTTTTGTATAAGTGTCACATTTATGCCAAAACTTAAAAAAAATCCTACTAATGACTAAATATAAAGTCCAATCCAACTAAAAATAAAAGGGTACTCTACTCATCCCACTCCACTTAGCCCATTCGGCCCGATTACAAACAGAAAAGAAAAGAAAAGAAAAAGAAAAAAAAAATCGATTATCATTTTTTCTTCTCCCCTCACTTAATCGACTGAAATCCTAGACGAAGATCATTTCCTCTCGTCCTCCTCCGCCACCGCAGCCAACGAGGTAGAGTTCTGACGGTTGCTAGATACTTAAATAAATGTTGGTAGATTAGCAGCACTCTTTTAGATTATAGCAACACTCTTTAACTGTCACTATATACCTAGCGACCCCACATATAGTAACACTTTTCAAAAGTGTCGGTAAATTTAGCCAGCAGCACTTTTTTGACCTATACCGACATTTAAAAGTGTCGCTATAGACCGTTTTTGTTACAGTGATACAATCTCAGAACCTCCTTTTTATGCGAAAAGACTGTTGTTTCTCCAACAACTCAAGCAGCTAGAGAACGGTATTTCAGCTGCTTATACTCGATAAAACTCAACATAATAATCACCTCAAAAGAATAAAAGACTCGTAGCTCATGTCATACCTCTTACTAGGCTTCAATTAATCAGAATACAAACTGAGTGATGAACACTTACCAGCACCTAGACTCACATATCGATCATACGTTGTGAAATAGAACAACAATATAGTAAAGCATCCGAGGAGAAATCCCGATCCAATCGATCGCGCATGAACTTGGCCCAAGTTCAAATTATTAATCCACTTCATCTCACACCCAATGGTTATCTCCCAATCCTTGTTCACCTTCTTAATCTAACCATCTTTCTCATAAATAGAGTGATTGAGAGCTACAAAAGTGCAAGTCTAGTACATTTTTCCAAGTTGAGTTAGGCATATGTATATTAGTAATGTCAGGTGATGATTCGGAGAGCTTAATAAGTTTTACTACACCTGCTAGTTCATTCACTTAAAATTTTCCATTCCTTTTGTTTGGAGCTAGAAAGTCCATGGAATTCCATGCACTTTGAGAATTAACATGTGAATTGCCGTACTATGAAATGTAAGTTTTTCCAAAGAGGAAGCAAACCTTGTGGCCTATAGCTACCCAAATATACCAGAAAAACCTGTACATGAAAAACCCTTGATGTGGACAAGAAGTTTTTCATCTTTTTTTTTTAATCCCTTTCTTTGTTTACGTTTGTAGAATTATTCATATAAAAGTGTGGTTAAGAGTTACTAGGGTTAATTAGTTGAACACGTGTAAGTGCTAAAAACTTTTTCTTAAAACACTCCATCAGCATCCTATTGTAGTAAAAGTTTTAAAATATAGCTTTTTATTTTGATATCTAAAATTGTATTTCGGAGCTCTTCCAAAAACATAAAGAAGAAATTTTGTATAATATATCACCCTTAAGATAAACAAATTCGAGTGTATAATCCTCAAAAGTCGGTATATGAACCAACCACACTGCAAAGCATTACAGACTATTTAGCTATAAAGAGCGAAATAACCATTGCACAAACACCTTCTAATTATAGGCCAACATTTTCCCACCAAAAAATACATTTGTTGGGCATCTTCATCAATTTGCCACATCACTTCATGTATCCATTAATAATGTCTTTTTGAGGGTTATGTTCCTCAATTCATAATCTGAGTTTTTAAGTTACCAGTAGTTTGATCAAACATTAATAATGATAAAAAACATTAATAATGTCTTCTTCTTTTTTTCACCACCCCTGAGGCCTCGCTGCCTCACCCATGTAGCTTAATTCACTCTCTGAATGAATGAAGCGGGTAGCATGCTATCTTTTTCTCAAAAAAAAGTAGTTTGATCAAACAAATGGACTTCATTTATCATTGAAGGAAGAACAACCACAACTATCTTTGCAAGATGAACTGCAAAAATTGACTTGAGAATACATGGGTTTGATTTCGATTCGAAGAGCGAGTAAATTCTCTGCCAGAGTAGGAANAAAAAAAAAACAGTAGGTTGGCTAGATACTGATGAATTTTCTTTGATCCATCCTCTTTATTCTGAGGCTTCAACTTATTCAGACTCTCAGTATGACAGATGAGAAAGAGGATAACATATAACATGAATCTGAAAAATCTCATCACTTTATCGTTTTATTTATTTGTGCCTATTTGGTCCAGCTTACCAATACTAATCAAGAAGCAGAAGTCAAAAAGTTCGAGAGCAAGTATCTGGAGCTTCTGGGCGAAGCAGGAAGCCGAAATATCGACCAAACTCGAAAGATGAAACTCTAATTTGAAACTTTCACCTGTGTCTCCAACTAGTGGAAACTTTAATTAAAGATTCTCAAAAAGCTCTAATCTAACTGCATTTGTCAAGCTTTAATTAAAGCTTCCGGAAAAGCTCTACTCGAACTGCATTTGTCAAGCCTTGCCCTGCACGCACTTGCATGCGCATTTTTTATTAAATAAGTGTACTTACTCAATTCATCACAGACCTAGTACTATTCTAGTGATATCTAAAGCTTGAAATAGTATAACTAAAATTCAACCTCAATAACTGAAAACTCAGGCTTACCTAATTTTTCCGAGCTTATCTTCTCTTCCGAAGGATTAGAACTCGCGTGAGTTGATGGTCCTTCAAAATCAACTGCAAGCCAATTACAAGATTAGTCACTTAACTACAACAAAATATTCAAAAGAATTTGTTAAAATGGTTATTATTTTCCTCCAACAACTTGAGCTGTTAGAGAACGGTGCTTTTTATCCTTTATAATCAACACTATCTCGTATATGTGGGTGGAGTTTGACCATAAGGCCAACACTTGAATCACAATATCATATAAGAGAAATTAATTAAATCGGAGTACGAGAGTCTCGCAAAATACGATCTCAGAACCTCCTTTTTATGCGAAAAGATCGACTGTTGTTTCTCCAACAACTCAAGCTGCTAGAGAACGGTATTTCAGTCGCTTATACTCGATAAAACACAATATAATAATCACCTCAAAAGAATAAAAGACTCGGAGCTCATGTCATATCTCTTACTAGGCTTCAATTTATCAGAACACAAACTGAGTGATGAACACTTACCAGCACCAAAAGAACTCGCATATCGATCGTACGTTGCGAAATAGAACAACAATATAATAAAGCATCCGAGGAGAAATCCCGATCCAATCGATCGCGCATGAACTTGGCTCAAGTTCGAATTAATCCACTTCATCTCACACCCCAATGGTTATCTCCCAATCCTTGTTCACCTTCATAATCTAACCATCTTTCTCATAATAGAGTGAATGAGAGCTACAAAACTGCAAGTCTAGTATATTTTGCCAAGTTGAGTTAGGTATATGTATATTTAGTAATGTCAGGTGATGATTCGGAGAGCTTAATAAGTTTTACTCCACCTGCTAGTTCATTCACTTAAATTTTTCCATTCCTTTTGTTTGGAGCTAGAAAGTCCATGGGAATTCCATGCACTTTGAGAATTAACATGTGAATTGTCGTACTTTGAAAAGTAAGTTTTTCCAAAGAGGAAGCAAACCTTGTGGCCTATACCTACCTAAATATACCAGAAATACTTGTGAAAAACCCTTGATGTGGACAAGAAGTTTTTCATTTTCTTTTTTTAATCCCCTTTTTGTTATGTTTGTAGAATTCTTCATATAAAAGTCTTGTTAAGAGTTACTAGGGTTAATTAGTTGAACACGTGTAAGTGCTAAAAGCTTTTCTTAAAACACTCCATCAGCATACTATTATAGTAAAAGTTTTAAAATAGAGCTTCTTATTTTGATATCTAAACTTGTATTTTGGAGCTCTTCCAAAAGAAATTTTGTATAAATATACCACCCTCAAGATAAACAAATTCGGGTGTATAATCCTCAAAAGTCGGTATATGAACCAACCACACTGCAAACTATTACAGACTATTTAGCTATAAAGAGCGAAATAACCATTGCACAAACACCTTCTAAATATAGGCCAACATTTTCCCACCAAAAAATACATTTGTGGGGCATCTTCATCAATTTGCCACATCACTGTATGTATCCATTAATAATGTCTTTTTGAGGGTTATGTTCCTCAATTCATAATCTGAGTTTTAAGTTACCAGTAGTTTGATCAAACAAATGGATTTCATTTATCATTGAAGGAAGAACAACCACAACTATCTTTGCAAGATGAGCTGCAAAAATTGACTTGAGAATACATGGATTTGATTTCAATTTGAAGAGCGAGTAAATTCTCTGCCAGAGTAGGAATGATAAATCTACTACCTCTGGTAATGAAGGAAGAAGAAAATGAATCAAGGTATGTCTTCTTTTCTTTTCTTTTTCATTGACACCCATCCAACTTTTACTTGTTTTTGAGGTTTCTCACTTATTAATTGGCATAACTGTGTCTTCTATTAATGGAATGGACCAAGAGTGAACAGAGTCAATTTTAGTCGAATTCCCAATTCAATTGACCGAAATTATTTATATCAAAACAAGTGAGAGTTGAAGGGGGTGTTAATGCACAAATAATAATAATAAAATTTGGTGGTCCGATTCCAACTGGCCTACATTTGAAGGGGTTCCATACACTTTTACCTTAATATTGCACTTTGACTTAAACTGAAATGAGACTTCAGGTATGATAAGACAAAGCAATACCAGAAAAGGGAATAAAGTATCTGTAACGATCCGCCCCTAGCAATAATAACTAGTTCGACCCAAAACACCAACCTAAAGTGCTTAAGCGCAGCTACTATTATTAGAGTCCATGGCACCTAATATTCCCAATCATAGTCCCGTTCCTATAGGACTATTGGGATATCACAGGCTCCCGCCAATGGGAGACTATTAGGGTGTCACAGACTCCCCTTGTTTAGACCTTGATGTTCTCGTCAGTCCAATCACATATATAGCCGTTGTTTAGGTTTTCACGTCCCAATCACACATATAACTCAAAATCACTAAGTGATGTGAGGTTCACCTCACAATTCCGGCCGGTAAACCGGCTCTGATACCAAATGTAACAATCCGGCACTAGAAATAATAACTAAATGAGCCCAAACCATCGTTCCAAAATAATTAAACCCAGTTATTATTATTTGGGTCCATGGCACTTTATTCCCAATCACAATTCCGTTTCCATCAGATACGGGACTATTAGGGTGCCACAATTTATAGGATACGAAATCAAAGAGAAGAACACTCTAACACAAAAGTATCCGAATACAGAATATCAAAAACTTCCTACGGATTCACAAGCATGGAATTGAATGGTGTTTGTGCCGTCTTCAGAACGAACAGATAATAAGACAGGCTGCAAGTTTTACCGTTCAATATTTCACACAGCAAAACAGAGGGGTTGCAAATTTGCCTGTATTCTCTTCAGTTCATAACAAGATTGTTAGTCGCAAGCTAAATTCAGCAAAAGAGAGACATGATGAATCATTGTTAAACTTTATTGAAAGAATGAACCTGTAATATACAAAATCATGACAAGAAAAGAAGATATAGCATAGCTCAGTACAAAATAGAGCCATGAAGCGAAAATCAAATGGTTACAGTATCAGAAGCAACGATCATGACCTTACCTTCTCCTTGTCCAATATGACATTCAAGATCCTCCCGGGAACATAAATTTTTTTCCTTATAGTCTTCCCTTCCAAATACTTGGAGAGCTTATCATCCCTGGAGGCTAATCTAAATGCATCATCCTCAGAGCAGGCTTTGTCGACGGTAATAGTTCCTCTGGTCTTTCCATTTATCTGAACGGGGAGCACGATTGTTGTATCTTTCAAATACTCTCTATTGGCCTGAAAAATAAAATTAAAAGACTTGGCATAATGATCCGTCACTTGAAGTACATTGGTGCAGGTATAGCCACTAAATTTTTGTTTCAAAAAGTATGGCTCACAAAATTAAATAAAGAGGCTTTTGCATTTGGATCCCTGCGAAATCATCTATTTATCTGAAGTTTGTAAGCCAAGTAGAAAAGTAGCAAGACTCGATATTGATTTCTAGCTCAAATTCTCTTGCAACTTTTACTAACTTCATCTATACTATAATTGCTTCAATAGATCAATATCTTGCAAAATTTCTCATTATGTCGCATTATGTGGAAATTTCCATAATTTAAAGGCAAAGGATACAAGTTAAAAGGCAACAAGTAAAAATTATGCTTTCCATATTATGCTTTCCATATTTGGGTCTTTGGTAAAGTTGTACCTCTGGAAAAGATTCATATGCCAAAGAACTTGAATGCCCAAGCCGAAACCAAAGCTCCTCTGCCATGTGTGGGGCATAAGGTGAAAGCAACAAAACAAAGGCCTCAATAACTGACTTTGGATGATTCTCCCACTAAGTTGTTAAACAGAAAAAAAAAAAAAAAAAAAAAAAAAAAAAAAAAAAAAAAAAAAGCAATCAGTTTATCAAAACAATATATCATTGTGATTTTGCAAATGCTAACAATAGTTGAGTAATTCAGTCAACCGACAAAGCAAGTGAACATAATCACTATCAAAATTTTATTAAAATATATGCAGTAGAAACGATCAATAATTCTTCAAAACAAATCAACAATATTTTCATGAAGTAACCAGCAAACAAATTATCTAACCATCAACTACAATAAGTTAATAACAGTTGGGTAATTCCATTTGTCATTTGGCATGAATAACCTGGAAAATATTAGACAGAAATACATTGAATCTGTTGGCTTGATTAAAAGGGTAATATGATCTTTAGGTCATCTATCAATCATTATGATGCAACTACAAGTTCCCAGCATTTCATCAAAAAGATGAGAAGTAAATTTTGGTTAGCATTTGAACACAAGGATCAATAGAGCTAAGGAAACAATTCTACTATTAAAATACTGATCCCTTTTAAATGAGACTTATGCTTATTTAATTGGTTTTATCAACAGATCACTTCTTACAAGTAATAAATTAGATGTAATCCTGATCGATCTATCACTTTGGACAAAATAGTGGACTGGACATTTCGAATAATAGTATTCAACAAGGTTTTCACAATATATGAACCTAAGTATATGAACCTAGTGTACAAAAAAAAAGAACAATGCAAACAGTATCTCCAAAGGGACATACTACTTCAAATTACATCTAAGTTTAGAAAGTGACAAAAAAAACAATTATCTGTAAGAATTAGCATTCCATTAGTAAGAAAGTACAATAGTGATATAAAAACACTTTATCCCATACTAAGCTAATAAGCTAATGCCTCAAATGATAGAAGAGACCTTGTATGCAGCATTTATGAACTCCATCATCGCAGAAATTCCAGTATTGAATCTTGTTTCTTGAATTTCTTCTGCCACCTGGAAAATCAATAAACACAACAATTAACCAAAGAAGTTTGGTACATCTTCATCTCACAACTTTAAATGTAGACAGTAAATTATTTCCCATGGATAAAAATTATGGTGCTGTACATCTAGAACAAATTTTGGCATACATGCATGCATACTGCATCCACACACATGCACCCACATGCATGCACATACGCATGCACGCAGGTGCAGACACATGCACACGCACATGCTCATACATATGCATACAGAGAAAGTGATAACTAGGGATAAACAGAGTGTACTTTCCAATAATAAATGTAGTTTGTAATTTTTGGTCCTTTGGGACTATCTGCAGCAAAAAGGCTAATCGCAGAGCGTGCCTTCTTATAGAGGAACTTGTCTCAACGTGGACTCCTGCAAGCTTCTTCTCAATAAATTGGAGGTTAAAGAACCACACCTGTTGCTAAATTGCCAGAAACTGCTACTACAAGATTTTGTAACTTAGCCTCCATAGTCAATGTTCCATTAGGTGATATTCATCAGTTTGTTCACAGGTAAATGCGTAAACTATCAGCACAGCAATGTGAAAATCATGATACTTACAGCATAGTACGTTTTAGCCAAAATCAGAATCTGCTTTCTTGGCCAATGTTAGACTTGAGGTTTGCACTAAAATTTTGGAAGTATGAATAGTTTTAGAACTAAAAATTAACTTCTGACTTTTTATACAAATGCATTTTACAGCTACGTGAGAAAAGCATCACTTTCTTTTTCAATATTAAACGAAGAAAAGGATGATTTAAGTTCATCCAAGTGACCTGACGAAACGAATCATATCATTAAGTTCAAGAGGAAAGGAATCTGACCTTTGCAATACATTTGTGAAGAGTGCGAAGCTGTTCCATGGTTGGCTCATCATTGGATGCAATTGTTCCATCTCTATACGATCCATCAGGTAAAGGAGGGCCCACAATCAGCCTCCATGTCCTTGCTAGAAACCGATGTACTCCTTCAATCCCACCAGTACTCCATGTTTTTGAATCTCTGAAAAAAAGAGCAAAAATGTTCAGGGTTTGCACCTAGTTTGCAAGCGCTTGACTCATGCATCAAGAATTTAATATAGAAAGAACAAGTACCATTTACATATATATCCTTGAAAATTTATTGTAAGTATATATCCCTGAAATATTTGCAACCTGGAGATATGCCCATGAAAATTTTGATTTCTTACATATATATATATCCATGAATTTACAAAAGAAAAAGAATGACCCTTCACAATAATTTTTAGCAAAAGCAAATTCTAGTGTGAGTGGCATGACCACCCAACTTAAGGGTACTTGAGTAAGAATTGAACTTTTGAGGGGTTTATACAAGGATTTAAGTGTCGTGATATGGGGTTGTGTCAAAAACTTGCTAACACGATATGATATAATGCATGTCATACCGTGCCAGTGTGTGCCAGTGATAAAAATACATGTATACCAACACAATATGGCATGAAATATTTATTTTTTTGGCACCGATATATAAATATCTATCGGGTACGTCTTCTGTGCTTCCAAAAGCACGGAGGTTTCTATACTTTCAAGTTGTTTTTGATGATAGGATATCCGAGTCGGCGATTGGGTTCATTAGACATGATTTATGCTACTAGAACTATCTAGAAACCAAATTTTATAATTTCTCAACATCATTTGTCAAGTGATAGAAGTATCTTAAAAATGACTATTTTAATGGCCGATGTGGTACACTGGTACATTTGTAAGTTCAACAGTGTAAACAATCAAAATTAGGTGAAATTTTAATAGAATATTCTACTTACCTAATTAGGTGAAATTTAAGTCTTTTATCACTATTTTTATGATTTTTTTTTTTCATTCGTTCATTTTAAGTCTACTCATTCACTAGGCAAACAAAATCTAAAAATTATAAAATTTGGTTTCTAGATAACTCCAACACTGTAGATCATGTCTAACGGCGCCAATTGCGGAATCGAATGTCCCATCATCAAAAACAACTTGAGAGCATGAAGACCTCTATACTTTTGAAAACATAGTAACCATAGTTCTCTATATATACATAGTCCAGCTACTATGCTCTTTCGGGTCGCCTTCATACTCATAAATCGTTTTCAATGATAAAACTTTTGAATCTACAATACATATCGTTAAACATGATTTAGAGCATTTAATACTTCTAGAAACCAAATTTCATAATTTTTTGACATTATTTAACTTATGATCAAAAGATTTCAAAATAAACATTTTAAACAGCTAGTATGGGATGCTTGCTAGTTCAATGGTGTAAGCCCCCGTTTGGTTCGGGGTTAAGAAAAAGTAGCTATTCCAGGGATAGGGTTAAGTTCAGGGTTAAAATGGTGTTAAAATTTTTTTGTGTTTGGTTGGAGGTTGGAGTTAGTCTAGGATAGTGAAAAAAAGTGTTTGGTTGGAGTAGGTGGGATAAAAAGATAATGATTGATAAAGAAGAAAAAGGTGAGAGCTCGGGATGCGTGCGGGGTTAAAGTTGGGAGGGGGAGTGGGGTTAGTAAACCCCACTAACCCGGTTTGGGGTGGGGTTTACTAACCCCACCCCAAAAGAGTGGTGTTTGGGTATAAATTGGGGGTTAAGGGGTTATTCCACCCCTTAACCCCCAACCAAACGGTGGCTAAGAGTGGTGTTTGGGTATAAATTGGGGGTTAAGGGGTTATTCCACCCCTTAACCCCCAACCAAACGGTGGCTAAAAGAATTAAAACCGGTTAAATTTTTGATAGAAAATTTCATTCACTATCTACATAAAAATCAATAACTCCGATCTTAATTGAAGAATCTGGTTCTTTATTTTTAGGAGGCTGATCGATTTTGACCGTTCATTTTATGCCCGCTTGGACTTTATTATAATTACAAAAAATTACGAAATTCATTTCAAATGCTCTAAATCATGTTTAACGGTATCGATACTCGATTTGGAAGCGCTATCATCGAAAACGAATAATGAAAACAAAGGCCTCTGTACTCATAAGAGTATAGTCCCTAGAGGAAAAAGATACCTCAATGGTCCCATGAACATTTCATACAAGCGTAGGGAATCAGCACCATATTCAGAAACGACATCATCTGGATTAATGACATTGCCGCGACTTTTACTCATTTTGTAGGCGCGAGCATTTAAACGAATGTTTGGGTTGTCTTTTAGCACAAAATAGTCGCCATCCTTCGTGACCTACAAGAAAAATTGAAATGTGAATTGAAATAAAAACGATTTCCGACTTCAATAATAGTATAATAACACTTGTCTATTTTGAACCGCACCTTCTCTGCAGGCACTTTTTCTTGGTAATACTCACTTGAACTGGCAGAATCTGCAGAGATCCATCTACCTTCTTGATCTTTAAACGCGGTATATTCAACCTATTACTACAGTAGTTAGAAAGTAATAAGGATAATATTATACAGATAGCTTCGGAAAGTTAAGTTACTTACTTCTCCTAGTATTAACCCTTGATTTATCAAGCACTTGAATGGCTCTTTGGTGGAAACGATGCCAATATCATATAGAACCTAAAAGGCATATTTAACAAAGAAAGAGGTGAGTAGAAGCAAAAAAATTACAACCACATAGCAGAAGTAAAATGATAATTAAGTTTTGAAAATTCTACCATTTATTTACTCCCTAAGCTCAAGTAATCTCTGAAAATACTGTGTTCTAAAAAGCAACTAAGTGGATGGGTTCTACTAGATTACAAGCCACACATTGCCAACTAACTTGTATTTGGCAGACTTCTTCAGATTAACTCAGACAGCATACAACCTAATCAACATTAAGCCATTTTGCGCAAAACTTAAAGGCAATCAAAGAATGTGTAGAGACTGCATATACAAGGGCAAATAGAATTTCACAGATATTGTTATAACCTTCAACAAAAAATAAATACGTAAATCAAATAAATAATAAATAAATTGTAATAACCTTCAATGAAATTTAAGTATCAATTAATTACAGTTTGAAAAAACCTTGTGCCAGAATCTCGCATAAAGCAAATGTAGGACAGAATGCTCAGCACCGCCAACATAAATGTCAACAGGGCCCCAATATCTGGTGATAAATTAAACATATTAGCTGCTCCAATAAAACCTTCCTTGTGGCTGTAAAGAATAAATGAAATAAAAATCTTCCCTACCTTTCTTTCGCCTTGTCAACCAGAGTAGTGGGATTTTGGGGATCCATGAATCTCAAATAGTACCTAACAAGTTATTTAAAAATAAGAAGTTTTATATTTAATGGATACATAATTTGAAAATAGTTACACTATTTAACTTCTATAATAGTAAGAGGAAACGACAAATTAAAACTCATTACACTATTTAATTTTTATATGGTTTTTCGAATTCCATCCATTAACAAAAAGGTGACGAAGTTACCAGCAGGATCCAGCCCATTGTGGCATTGTACTAGTTTCCCTTCTTGCAGGTTTCCCCGATAAACGATCAACAGTTTTAACCTAAATAAGAAGATGGAATTCATTTTAGACATATTACATAAGGCAGACGAGAAATGAGTTTCAAAACAGCAAGAACTGCATAGAGAAACTATGCCTTCTTTCTACTCCATCCGAATAGTTATTTGAAAGGAAAAATAAGGAAAAAACCAAAAAAAAAAAAACTTCCGAAGAAGGTTATACGTGTAAATAGGGGTGGCAATCCAGCTCACTGTTCGTGAGTCAACTCGTGTTCGACTCGAAATGAGCTCGAGATCAAATCGCTCGTTTAGTAAACGAGNAGCCGAACACGAGCTGAATTTTTCAGCTCGTTTAATAAACGAGCCGAACACGAGCTGGGGTCAGCTCGCTCGTGTTCGGCTCAATAACAGCTCGAATACATATATTTTATATTTATATAATTTATTTAATTTATATTTATATATATAAATAAATAATTATATATATAATATATATTTTTATTATTTAATTTTTAGAAAAATAAAAATATAAAGACAAGCTCAATTATAAAAAGACTCATTTATATGTAAAGTTTCAACCATTAGATCAAAGTCTAATGGATAAGATTTTATAAATTTATTTTTTATATATATTCAATCTAATCATTTTAATTTATTGTTCGTTGGCCAACTCGTGAACTAGCTCGTATTCGGCTTGTTTATTAACGAGCCGAACACGAGCTAAATTTTTTAGCTCCATACTTTAACAAGCCAGCTCGCGAACACGAGCCAACCCCAGCTCGCTCGTATTCGGCTCATTTACACCCCTACGTATAAAACAACCTATGGGATACAAGATAACAGCTTTTATTTTTCACCTTCGAATGACAATAGAAGAAAATTTTGCTAATTGTCAATGTTATCCTGGGTTTTCACCACCTTATATTTCCTCTAACCAATTTTGCTGTTATCTTTTCACTTCTTCATTTTATGTAAGTACAAATCATCATAGTGAATGAAACTAACCAGCCTATAACTACAACTACATGAAAAAGTTTCTGAAGCACGCTATCAAATACACCTGCATCAAAATTAGTAAAAGAAAAACATACCCAAGATATGGCTTTCGCCAAAGGAGGTTCTCCTGTTCCAGTTGGAGTGAAGTCATCCAATTCAGGAAGAGTTAGTGGCAGCTCACTTTCCAAAAGAGGCACTATTTCATCAGTGTCATCAAGGTAAATTACAGGGAAAGGTTCACCCCAATAGCGTTGTCGAGCAAAAAGCCAATCTCTTAGCTTGTAATTTACCTGAGCATGGATTTTATTCAAATTTAAATTGCCGTACAACACAATAAGTATAAAAAAGAATTGGTTACTTAACATTAAAGTACTTAAAGTTTGACTCCAATTTTAACTTCATCCTTTTAGTTTCCATTTTATCAATGTTGTCCCTGAAGCTTGTTGCATGCGACAATTTAATTCCATCAGTTAGTATACTATCTGAAATAGATGCCATGTCAGCACTATTCTTAGACTTTTCTTTTTTTCAAAATTGAAATCGGGGTTAAACTTCAGGACTGAATTGCTTAACTTGAATTCTGCGCACAAAATCAAAATAACAGTCAAGTTTCAGGGTTTAAATTGTTAAAATTAGAGTGAGGACAAGACTTAAGATCGGAGTCAAACTTTAGGGGCTAGATTCAAATTTGGGCAAATGAAAGCACCTTTTTCTTTCCATTGTTAGTACTCTCAAGCCATTGAATGACTTTTGAAGCACCATCCTTGCAAGATAGACCAGTAATATTCAACCCAGATACCGAACTGGATGAGTTTACTATGATACCATCATCAACATATGGCTCATTTAGATCGCAAATTTCATCAGATGGTTTTACGACCCAAACTATTGGTATGTTATATTTTAAGGCAAACTCATAGTCACGAGAGTCATGTGCAGGTACGGCCATGATTGCTCCAGTGCCATAACTGCATGATGAATACAAATCATAGATTATGATGTTGCAGCAGAGGAGTGAAGCTTATAATTGATTGCCAATAACAGAAATAATGATGAGAGGTCTATACACACATATCAAAACAAAATCATCTACTTGCACTTATAAACCTGTAAAATCTGAAACTTCATGCATACCCCCTCAAACTGCAGTTTCTTACAAAGATACCCCTAAGTTTGAAAATCATATAATCCATGGAGGGAGGTTGGTTTTGTTCAGAAAATGTTTCTTAAAGAGGGACACCTTAGCATGTTCAAGGGTATATATGAAGCAAATTTAAGTTCTTGAAGGGCATACACATTACAGGGAAACAAAAAATATACATAGATAATTTTGCAAGGGTGTATATGTGAAATCTCTGTAATCTCCAAACCCTATGTCCTAGTCACCAAACAGAAACTACATGTACAGGTAGGAGAACATGTCAACTTGCATATCAAAATTCTGAAAGTCAGATTTTTGTCTACAGTTTTCTGTATAACAAATTTGACACTGTTCTTTACAAAAAAATGAAATGTTATGTGAGGTTTGCCATATTAGGAAAAAATTCTGTCTCCAAGAACACTTTGAGTGATTACACTAAAACAACTCCTTAAATGATGAACAAAGAAAATAACCAAAAATAAAAGCTAGATTTTAAGATATCTTAATGAAGGATTATAATTCTTAATTTGTTGAAATGAGCTTTGCAACAGCTAAGCAACATAATTTCTGTACACCAATATATCAATAATATAGGAGCACACTAACTTGTAAATATAAAATATCAAAAAAAAATAAATATGAAAATGCAAGACATGGCATTAAAGATACTTCACATTGGAGAAACTAAAAACAATGAAAAAGTCAAGTACTCTTAGAAGACTAGTTAACTTTAAAAGAAAAAGACAGCAAGGACCAGCCAAAAAAACGCAAATAATAACTCCTACACAATATTTAAGCAGTCTGTTACCAACCATTACAATCTTAGAAAAACTTGTGCAGCCATCACAAAGTATAATAACTAACAAATGCAAAATAAATGTAAAGAAATGAAAATAGATAAACCTTCCTAAAACATAATCTGCTATCCATATTGGAATTTTTTCTCCGGTAGCTGGATTCTTAGCATACGAACCACTAAAAACTCCAGTTTTCTCCTTCTGAAGATCTGTTCTTTCAAGCTCACTCTTTCTTGCAGCCAGCTCTACATATTCCTCAACCTGAATGCAAAATTTTCTTTTTTATTTTCTTTCGAGTGTTCATGAATCTAAACTTTAAAAGACGAAAACATACAATTTCACGGTGATCCTCGGTTATTAATGACGATAATAGGAAATGCTCCGGCGCCACAACAAGATATCTGCAACATAAGAGAGAGTTCAAGATTGTACTATCATTCAAACAGTACATAAAAGGGGCATTCCCGTAAATATCCCTGCAAAATCATATATAACCCTGGGAAATCTTAATTTCGTATATACCCCTCACAGTTGCAAATTCCTACTAAAATGCTGTAATAACTTAGAGTGCCATCCAAATTCCAGGAGGGAAGCTGGCTTTGTATAGAAAAGATTTTCGAAGTGCTTATATGATAATTGAGATTTTGCCAGGATATAAACAAATAAATAGCGTGGCAGGGGTGTTAATGTAAATACATCTAAATTCAAATTATATTTTTCACATAATATATGCATATATAAAACTAATGATATTTACGTTGCGCCAAAGATGGTGTCTGGTCTGGTTGTGAAGACAGATAGATGTAATCCTCGTTCCTGTCCTTGAAAATCAACAATATGAAATTCGATTTCAGCACCTTCAGAGCGCCCTATCCAATTTCTCTGCATTTCTTTGATGCTTTCTGGCCAATCAAGATCGTCCAAATCTTCAAGAAGGCGATCAGCGTAAGCTGTAATCTTGAGCATCCATTGCCGCATAGGCTACTTGGGCAACAAAAAAAGGGTAACAAGGTAATTCCAATCAATGCGCTAAGTGCTTAATTGTCCTGGCTTTTGGAATAGAATATCTACTCCAGAATGTAGAAGGTTTTCAAAACCAAGTATTTGGCTAACATACAGGGCGTGTTTGGTTCACCCTATTTGAACCAAGGAATCAGAATTGGAATTGGACAATTCTGTTTGTGGGTGTTTGGTATGCGGAGTCCCATTCCGATTCCAATTCCCGAATGGAACAAGAATCCCCCGGTCACCCAATTTTCCAATCCAATCTAGAAGGCCTGATTGGAAATTGAATATAGGCGGGATGAATACTTTCTACGAAAATATCCTGATTATATTTTATATTTTGATTTAAAATTAAATGAAACTTTTTAAATTCAATTTTTAATTAAAACTACAAGTTTAAATTTAGAAATTAAATTTTACATTTTATATTTTGATTTGAACTTAAATTAAAATTTAAATTCATAAAGCATTTTGAATTTAATATATGAATTTAAATTCAAATTCAAATTCAAATTCAAATTTCACATTCAAATTTTAAATTTAAAATTTTATTTGAATTTTAAATTAAATTTATGGATTCAAATTGGAATTCAAATTTATATTTTGAATTGTCAACTCAATTTTAAATTATATTTTTTAAAAAAAATTTACATTTAAAATTTTGGCTTGTCATTTTAAATTTTTGCTGTAAATATTTAATATTTCAGTCTTAGTTTGAATTTAAATTATAAATTTATTTCTATGTTTTGAGCTGCAAACTCAATTTTAAATTTAATTTTATATTTTCATATTTTATATATTTTTTTAATTATTTTTTTGATAAACAAAATTTTTTCCATCTCAACCAAACGGTGAAAATAGGAATCAACTTATGCTGATTCCAATTGTTATTCTAAACCAAACATATTGGAGGATTTTACCATTCCATGTTCGATTCCAGTCCATTTCGATTCCCATTCCGATTACAATTCCTATTTTGAACCAAACACGCCCATAGTTTCCAGCTATTGCTGAGGCAAAAGCTAAAATGATTTTTTTTTGCCTCAAAAGCAAAAACTCCAATATAAAACTTCTGCTTCCTCTGTCATGAGAAGCTATAAAGAAGATTTTGGTGAAAAAGCTACTAGTGCTTCTTCAAGCACATCCCTTCAAACAGCACTCGTGCAGAAGATCTAGCCGAAAAAATAAAAAAGACCCTAAGTGTGCCTTCTAAGTAATTGAAAACAAACATGTGACTAATCAAAAAAGGGTAAATGGGAAATAATGAAAAAAAAATGAAACAATAAGACGATCTAAAAAATTCCATGAATACCTTTCTTATAACAGGAAAACCGCCTCGTTCACTGACACCATTGATGACTTCTTCGTTCGCCAAAACAGTGCCAAGAGCAGGGCACCAGTTAACAGGTACCTCAGCCTGTTGTAAATATATCAAAAGTAATGCTAGCATAAACCATCATAAACCACAACTACAACACTATCAAAACATAATAAGTACAGCAAACAGGGCAGTCCAACGAGTAAATAATAGTTCAGTTTTCAGGACCTGGTATGCCAGTCCTGTCTTCAGAAGCTGAAGAAAAATCCATTGGGTCCATTTATAGTAATCTGGTTCAGTGGTGGATATTTCACGATCCCAGTCATAAGAAAATCCTAAAGATTTTAGCTGCAAAAAAAGATATAAACATCCAAGTAAATCATAGAGTAATGGCTTGTTTGGCTAACAATTGAAAAATAAGCCAGAAAGTTCAACAACTGCCGTACTAGCACAAACATGCATTAACCACATATAATTGTCTCTCTTAGTCTAAATGATCCTGACATGACAAACTTGATATAACATATTGAAATTAAACATCTTCAATTTTCAAACAGAAAATTAAAAATGTCAACAAAGACAAGTCACATCAAAATTACCTGTGACCGGAATCGTTCAATGTTTCGCTTTGTTGTGATCTTTGGATGGGTTCCTGTCTGTGCATGAGGTGGGTTATTCACCCAAAAACAAAAAAGGCATACACCAGTGCATTTGCCACAAAAAGTTTCAATTCAACCTCGATAGCATATTGCTCAGCTGGAAGACCAAATGCATCCCATCCCATTGGGTGCAGAACATTGAAACCTTTCATGCGTTTATATCTTGAGAGAATGTCAGTTGCCGTGTATCCAAGGGGATGACCAACATGTAGTCCAGCTCCGCTGCAAAGTAATTGTTCATGGCCTCATTTTATTTTAAGCAAAAAGACTAAGTGAATTCAGAAACAAATTGTGAAAGTTATGTGAGATCATCCTAGTCAAATAAAGATCAGAATTGAATATAAGGCCACTCAAAGTCCACAACATTGTGCATTTGAAATTGTTCATGTAATCTTAAGTTCAACTTTGCAATAAGAAGAGTGGAAACAGGAAGATTGATCAAACAAACATGATCAATCTTCCAATAAGACAATAAGCACTATAAAACCTAATTTGTAAGTGAATCATCTTTCATGCATTAAGACAGGGTATACTCTCATCAACTCAATAGCTTCAGCTGCGAGTTGCCAATCAAGAAGGACAAATCTTCCAATAAGAAGAGTGGAAACAGGAAGATTGATCAAACAAACATGATCAATCTTCCAATAAGACAATAAGCACTATAAAACCTAATTTGTAAGTGAATCATCTTTCATGCATTAAGACAGGGTATACTCTCATCAACTCAATAGCTTCAGCTGCGAGTTGCCAATCAAGAAGGACAAATCTTCCAATAAGAAGAGTGGAAACAGGAAGATTGATCAAACAAACATGATCAATCTTCCAATAAGACAATAAGCACTATAAAACCTAATTTGTAAGTGAATCATCTTTCATGCATTAAGACAGGGTATACTCTCATCAACTCAATAGCTTCAGCTGCGAGTTGCCAATCAAGAAGGACAAATCTTCCAATAAGAAGAGTGGAAACAGGAAGATTGATCAAACAAACATGATCAATCTTCCAATAAGACAATAAGCACTATAAAACCTAATTTGTAAGTGAATCGTCTTTCATGCATTAAGACAGGGTATACTCTCATCAACTCAATAGCTTCAGCTGCGAGTTGCCAATCAAGAAGGACAAATCAATTCTTTTCCTACATCACACCAACGATAGGTAGCATCCTTTTGATACATACCTACATAAAAATGTCTCCTTATTCATTACGAAAAAATCCAAATCTCCGAATTAATGTTCCCCAATTTCTATCATACGTAATAATGAAGAGTCTAGGGAAGAGTAAATCAAGAAATGNAAAAAAAAAAAAAAAAAAAAAAAAAAAAAAAACAACAAAGAGATATAGACCATAGGAAATTAAAACCCATCCAACATCGGGAAAAGAATAAATAAATAAACAACCATCATTATTATCAAGACGCTCACCTATAATAGCAAATTAAGTCCACTTAAGAAATTCTATCTAAGTAACCCAGCTCTTTCCTCATTACACCACATTCTTATATTCCCACAAGACTAACTAATGGGTACTCACCTCCCCTCCAAGACCAAACCTTTCTGCAAGAAAACAAATGGCTTCCCCTCATTTCTCAGACAACAAATTAAATCCCAATTTAGCACCACTTCTTTAATAAGTTCGTAAATTCCCAAGACCAAATCTTTCCACCAGAAACCCAAAAAGGGTTTCTCTCCCCCAATTAGGGTTAGGAGTTTTCACCTGGGGTAAGGGAACATGTCGAGGATGTAGCACTTTGGCTTGGAGGTGTCGACCTCGTCAGGGGTGCGGAACGTGCGGTGCTCCTCCCAGAACCGCTGCCACCGCGGCTCGATCTCGCCAAAGGGGTACGCCGCCGCCGCCGCCGCCGCTACCGCCGACACCGCCCCCGCCTTCTTCCTCTTCTGGGGCTCCACTCCACCTCCGCCGCCGCCGACGCCGTAGCAGCGAGCTCTCAAGTAGCGCGGCGGCGGCGGCGAACGCCGGAGCGGGGAGGGGCGGCGGAGGAGGAGAAGGAGGGGGAGGTGGGGTTGGGGGTTTAGGAGGTGGGTGCGGAGAGGTGGGAGGGGTTGGATTGGGGTTTGCATCGTTGGGTGGAGAGAGGAGGAAGAGGAGAGAGAGAGAAAGAGAGAGAGAGAGTGGAGTGGCCGAGAATTGAAGCGGATAAAGAGGGAGGGGAACAAAGGGATATTTATACATGAGGTGGGCGGCCCACGAGTGTACGGAGGAACCGGGTCCACGCAAAACATTTAAAATCGAAACTTATACGTAGTTGTTTCTAACAAGAACCTTATAAAATTTCTAATTTGTAAATTGACTCTTTCAAAAATATTGTTTGGCCAGTGAACTCTCTTTTTTCCAACTCAGTGTCTAGAGATTCACATAATTAGAAACGAAAAACACCGCCTTTAGAAAGCAGTGAATCATTTATTATTTACAGTTTATTATTATTTTTTTAATAGATTATGAAGATTTTTATAAGATTATTAAAATTATATATGAATTATAAAATTTTTTGTTTGATTGTTAGAATTATATAAATGAATTGTTAGGATTTGATCAAGAGAAAAACTTAATAATAAGCCATCATCATTTAAATTTTGTCAAAATAAATTTTTAGAGGATCAGTTTGAAATTATAAATTTGTAAAGTATTAAATTGTAAAATCGTCCTCTACACAGTTGACCTTTTTTTAACGTTTAAATCGCTCTCCATTCCTTTGAATCCTTTCTCTTCTCGACTCTCGTCTCCCTCCATAGCAAGCAAGGAGAGAAATTAATAAAACCCCTTCAATGGGAGAAGGAGAAGAGGAGAACCCATCTCCCCATTCCCCTCTTCTCCCCTCCTCCTCCTCCTCCTCCTCCGAGCAAAACCCTAACCCTCCGATCTCCATCGCCGTCGCCGATGAGGTCCCTCGGCAGCTAGGGCTCGCGGCGCCATTGATCGCCGTGAGCCTCCTTCAGTACCTGCTCCAGGTCATCTCCGTCATGGTCGTCGGCCACCTCGGCGAGCTCGCCCTCTCCGGCGCCTCCGTCGCCGCCTCCTTCGCCAACGTCACCGGATTCAGCGTCCTGGTACGTGATTTAGTTTTGGGTTGATGAGGAAAGGGAGCGTGGATTGCATGTAAGGTGTTTGATGATTTGTCTCATAGGGTATTTGTATGTGTTCGTTTCTTGGTTGGTTGGTGAATTATGTGTTGCTACTTCTTAATATATATATATATATATATATATATATATATATATATATATATATATATATATATATAGAGCAGGGCTGCTGTGCTCTCAGGCCTCCGTGCTCCTGAGCCGTTTTCGATGATGGAATTTTCGAATCGACGATCGGCTCCGTTAGACTTGATCTAGAGCATTTGAAGTTTCTAGAAAATAATTTTTGCGATTTTTTGATATCATTTACCTANCACCCTTCTTTTTTTGTTGTGGCTCTAACCAAACCCACACAGAACCAAAAAAACAAAAATAAAAAGAAAAAAAAATCAACCAAGCTATCGACCATATAGAATGGCCATTAGATTTAGACATGGATACGTACGTGAATACGTGTTGAGAAAAGCTTTTGTTTATTTATTTAAGAGTTAATTAAAAGTTGGTGAAAATGCCACGTGAATGCTGGCCCAGCCTATCAACTCTCCTATTCCATTCTCTCTTGTCACGAATAATGTATGTTGCAGTGATGTCACTGATTGAGTAGAATAATACGAGAGAAAGAGTTTGCTTGTGAGTTGTGATATCCTAGTAAATATAAGGTAATAATATATATATATATATATATATATATATATATATATATATATAGAGAGAGAGAGAGAGAGAGAGAGAGAGAGAGAGAGAGAGAGAGAGAGAGTGTCTTGCTGGGGTGGTTTTAGAAACACTAAGGTGTTTGTGCTATAGCCTATTTGAGCATTGAATTAGCCCTAGCGGTCCTTATGTCATGCACAATAGTAGGCCTTGCAAGAAGCCACCATTGTTGACTTCTGATCCAAAGGTCAAAAGAATAGATCCAACAGCTAAAAATTTATAAACACCTAGGCCTTGTTTGGATGCGTGAGCATCTTATTCGGGATATCTTTTTTTATTTATTCGAGAAGCATGTGATATTTGGTAGATGAGTAATGTGATCAAATGTCCAGAATGAATATCATATTCGACATTTAAGTCTTTTTATTGGAATAAAATAAATCATCTTCTAGATTTATCATACTAAATCAGGGATAATAAGACTTTTCAAGGAGCAAAAATCAAGCTCCTCGATTATAATCACACAAGAAAATGTTCATGAGATTATTCTTGAATATCTTATTCCTACATCAAAAAAGAGCCAAGTTGTAAGGAGACCCCATCAATTGTAGACCATTGTGAAATAGATCTCAGGACTAAATTTTTTTGGATCGGCATCCTCTTAATGTTCAGTTATTTTAATTTGGGCGAAAACTTTGTTGAAGCAACATTTATATTAGCTAAAAAAGGGTAAACCATTAAATTTAACAAAATCATCGTTGAATTTAATGAAATCCCAAATTAATTTGATGTGAATTAGTTAACTCAAAATAAACGAAAGTTGAGGGGTCTCATCCGAAAAGAAAAAAACATTGGGGGGTCTCCATACGTGTTTTTTTTTTTTTCTATTTTTACCTGTTAGAAATGAGAAAAATGATCTTTGACTTACAAAAAGAATAGTGGATAAGGATAAAAATAAAGTATCTGAGGATTGCCTTAATTTTCTTTACCAGGAAAGAGGCTTGCTCTGTTGGCTAGTTTCATCCTATCAATGTTGAATTACAGTGTTGATTTCCAACCTTCACGCACTTTCTTGTTTCAACTCCCAAGCTTTTTTTTCCTTTTTTTTTGGCAAGCAGAAGGAAATAGCCGCTTGGCTATGATTGTCGCTGATGTGCCAATTTCCGCTCGAGCCAATAGAATATTTAACCAAGGGGAACAATGGTATTTTTAACCTATCACTTTTACAGAGTTTCACGTTCATAGACTTAGTTGAGTCACTCATCATAAAAAGACAGGAATAAGCCAAGCTCAGATGTTGATCTAGATTTTGAAGAGTAGCATCTCATGGCGATAATACTTCAAGTAATACACAAACACTTGCTGACTTAAGTAGAAGACTTGCAATGCGATAACCGAATTATGTCGACCATTTCAATTTTTTTTCCCTTTTCTCTTTGTTTTCTCTTTAATCCAATATTGAAGATATAATATGTAAGCAAATATGGTAATGTGCCTCAACAAAATGCATGCCACCTGTATTCTTTTCAAAAGATTCAGTTATTACTTTCTCTCTTGTTCACAGTCCATCTCATGTTCAGTCCTTACTACTTCTTTATACAATTTTCACTGGTAAGGCTTCAATAATAAATCGATCTCCTTTCCTTTTTCATAACAAGCTTGGTATGGGAACTGCACTCGACACGCTTTGCGGGCAGGCCTATGGGGCAAAACAATACCATATCCTCGGTATACAAATGCAGAGGGCTATGTTTGTTCTTCTCCTTGCAAGTGTTCCGTTAGCTTTTATTTGGGCCAACACAAGCCAAATTCTCATTGCCGTTGGTCAGAATCCCGAAATATCAAAAGAAGCAGGTTTATACGCTCGTTGGCTGATCCCTGGCCTCTTTGCCTATGGTTTGCTTCAATGCCACGTTAGATTTCTACAAACCCAAAATATAATCTTTCCGATGGTGATTAGTTCTGGGGTAACTGCATTACTTCATCTTATATTATGCTGGATTTTGGTGTATAAATCTGGCCTTGGAACCAAAGGTGCAGCATTGGCGACAACTATATCCTACTGGATCAACACGCTTATATTAGCATTATACATCAAGCTCTCTCGAGCTTGCAGGAGGACTTGGACTGGATTTTCAACAGAGGCACTAAGTGATGTTCTTAACTTTTTGAGACTTGCTGTTCCCTCCGCTTTTATGACTTGGTAATTTTCCTTCGTAGTCCTAGCGGAGAAAATTTTCCTTTCAAATAAATGTACTTGTTTTAATCTTGTATGGTTTTTGTCATTTTTTTTGGTATGGAATGCTAAATTAAATAATTAGAGAATTCATAGATATATTATAGAGAAGTACCCTGGTAATATGCTTTTTAACATTTTGAGGCCCTTGTCCTACTTTCATCACAGATGTTTTCTTAGCAATTTGATAAATTAAATACTAGTTGGGTTGGCTACTTTTCCACTTCACATATAAACTAGTTTTCATAATAGGACAGCCAAGTCCTTCATCCATGGTGGCATGATATTTCATGCTGTAGAAATAGTATTGGTATTCTCTCTCTCTCTCTCTCTCTCTCTCTCTCTCTCTCTCTCTCTCTTACTGGCTTCTGTGAATAGTATCTTGTGGAAGTAACTGTTTCTTATGCTTATTTTGTGAGAACTTCATATATTATGTGATTTTATCTGGCTATGATCAATGTTTCTGTTTAGTCTAAAATCTATTTTCTTTGTCCCAAATTATGCACTAACTAATGATGGTTTATCAGCACAAATTGATGCAGCTTAGAGTATTGGGCGTTTGAAATGGTGGTTCTTCTAGCTGGTTTTCTTCCCAATCCAAAACTAGAGACTTCAGTTTTGTCAATCAGGTTAGCAAATGAACTTTAAAACTTTTCTTATCTGTTGTAGTTTTAGAATGAATTGTCACATTTGCTCAAAAGAGCTGTTGATGCCTTCTCTTTTTACGTCCTTGAAAGTGGTCCAAGTTCCTGCATGAAATGGTTGCTCAGTTTCATTTCTGCAGAATGTGCAGAAGGAAATATTTGACAAGTGTAGCATAGAGAAGATGTTTTCTGTTCTCTGCTAGAAAGCACTGGTTACAACTTCAGCATATGATTGAAAATGGATTTACGAAAGCATGATTATAGAAAAATTTGTAGTTGAGTCATTTTCTGTTCCTTCTGGACAGAAATAGATATGTGAATCATCCAAATCATTATATGGTTTTCTATGATTTTGTCGAAATTGAAGAAAATTCTAGATATTTTGTAAACCTCTCGACTCTGTGCTTTTGCAGTAAATCTTTTCTGCCTTCAATTCTTTTATTGCGACAACTTTGCAAAGTCTTCCTTACTGTTGAATAAGTTTTCTCTGCTTTGTCTAACTATTGTGTCCTAGCGTTACTTCATGGAATCATCCGACCTTTCATGGAAACATTGGCTGATCTTTCCTTTACAATAAAAGAGTGTTCCCTTTTGAGACTCCATCCCTGATGGTTTCCAGAGTTCACAGTTTTTAGTTGTTTACTCTTTCAATCTTATTCAAGTTCTAGCTCTAAATATTAATGCCTTAAATGGTGGTTGGTTTGACCTTGTTGTTCTGCTAATTGCTTGCAATTTACTTATTCTGTTCTAAGGAACACTTCCCTCAACATTAAATTATTCTCTTTTGTCCAAGGACCAATGCAATTTGAAGTTACTTAATTTTACAGTCTATAATTTATTGTCTAGTAACCGTAACTTATTTTGCCAGCCTGAACACAATGTGGGTGGTTTATACGATCCCAACTGGTCTCAGCAATGCTGCAAGGCAAGAGGAGTTGAACTATTTTTTGCATTTTATGTAATATTGTTAATCAGTATTGCTTTCATCTTATTTTTCTTTTTCTTTTTCTTTTTCTTTTTTCCCCCTCTTACAGTATTAGAGTTTCAAACGAACTAGGAGCCGGGCATCCGCAAGCTGCACGCTTGTCGGTATATGTTGTGGTAGCCATAGCCATAACCGAGGGCCTAATTGTTGCCTTAGCTACCATCTTGGTGCGCGATATTTGGGGCTACTTATATAGCAATGAAGAAGAAGTCGTGAAATATGTATCAGCTATGATGCCGATTCTTGCTGCTTCTGATTTTATGGATGGGATTCAATGCACTCTTTCAGGTTGGTTAAGTCCAAATCCTCTATGCTGCATTTTGTTATTATTCACTGTTCACGTACACGCACATGCTCCCTGTGGTACTTTCAGGCATTGGCTTGGGGACAAATTTAGGTAATTTTTTCAGTTTGGGTTATTCCACAAAATTGGAATATCCAAGTACAAAGTAAAATTTTATGTTTGAATCATAGAGATAACCGAGTACAACATAAAATGTGTGCGCTAGACAGGTCATGTTCCCTTATATGCCCCAAAAGAAACCTAGCGTCCATGAGTCGCTCATGGAATCTTTATACGTTAGTAGCTTAGCTCTCTGCTACAAGACATCAGACTACAGAATTTTGTAATTCTCAATTTAGTTTGCTTTATACATTCATCGTATAAAAACCCTTCTGCATAGTTTTTTTTCTTGTCTGTATATGCCCAATACTACCTGTTAAATCTCCAAAAAAAAATTCTACAACTTTCGTTTGTATTGATTGTTTCTGTAAAGGGTGCATGATCTCGTTTTCTCGATAGTATTCTGCATTCTCCTATCATTTGCGTTCGGCTAATTGTTCTACCAAAGTTGTTTATGAAATATGAAGTATAATTTGCTTTATTTATATTTCAATATCAAACGTCAAAACTTACAGGCGCTGCTAGAGGATGTGGTTGGCAGAAGATATGTTCAGTAATCAACCTCGGTGCCTATTATGTCGTCGGCATTCCATCTGCTGTTCTCTTTGCTTTTTTCTTCCATGCCGGTGGGAAGGTGAGCTATAACTCTGCTCTTTCTTGTTAAGTACGGAAATCTATATATGCTTTCTTACTTGCTTTTCTTACTACAACTATATAATTGGTTTTCCAGGGCCTATGGATGGGAATTATATGCGCGATGATCGTACAAATTTTGGTTCTCATCGCAATGATACTCTCCACCAATTGGGATCAAGAAGTAAGTCATTTCAATTAAAACTGTATTTGTACTGCCTAGTAAAACCTTTACAGTATAATTATACTCTCTTAGAATGTTCTAGGATCTTTACAGGTAATACTGTAGATGAATCATAAACAAACTTCTGCAACATTTGAGTAGTAGTACATGATAAACAGGGAGAATTCTACCTTTTAATTGTTTTTTGATCATTTTTTTAAGCTTTTCGTTAAATGTCCGAGGAACTGAGAGCTCCCCAATTATCCTTTCCTTTGGCAAATATATTTAAGCCCATGTCTTTAGGACATGTTACAACAGGCTAGAGCTGAAGTGCTGTTTAAGGTGAGCAAATTGAACAAGTCATTAACAACTTTTTCATTAGAATCCCTCCATAATTTCTAAGTCGACTTGAAGTAGAAGCTTCGAATTGAAGCTTTTGCTTTTCAGCCCTGAAGATCATTCAAGTTTCTTAAAGCTGCACATATCCAACAGCTGCTTCTTGGTGGGATATGATTCAGGAAAAAATAACAAACTAAGAAACCGAACTGGAACAACGATTTCAGGTTCAATTTGGTTAGTTTTACGTGAAATTAGTTTGATTCTAAATTAGAATAATGGAAATCCTAGTCATTTTGGTTTGATTTTCCTACTAAAAATCAGATTTGAACTGAACCAAATCCATTTGGAGCTTTCTTATAAAAATTTACGACATGCTTTGATTCAGCTTTCCGTCAAAACCAAACCGAACCAAAATGTATCCGCCACTGCTTCGGAGCTCGCATATGATAAACAAGATTTACTGTAAATATTCGACCGCAGTATCTCATGCAAAAAGGGAAATTTCTATTAGCAGTGTCACTTAAGACTCTATATTATTAATTGTTGTACTGCAAAATCTAGTACAAAATCTGTTTTTGTTTAATTCAGTTGTTCTAATAATGCATTGCTTATTTGAATTCGAAATGATTTATTTCTGATTTTGTTTCTTCTCTGTTTTAGGTGAGAAAGGCCAGGGAAAGTGTTCAAACATCTGATGCAAACACTGATCCTATGATTCAATCATAAATCGCAGCATCTTATAATTCCTCTTCAGTTAAGAGACTATTATTCATTTTGTAAAACTCAATCCATCTGCTACAAAAAAGTAAATTTACACTCTGAAAGTGTATGTAAAAATGTGAAAATGTTAGTATGTTTATGAAAAATTTAATGTAGACCCCCTCAACTATAGACTATTTCGAAGTTGGTTTCGAACTTCATGTTTTTAATCCATTTCCTTTAATACCTTTGATTTGGGTTACTATGTCAATTGAGTTTGATATTTGTTAAAAATTAGCTTGTTCTATTATCAAGCTATTAATTGTTGATTATTAACCGAATTTATATTTTCTTGTTAGCTAAAAAGTAGTTAGCACCTTTGAGTGAATCGCGAAGAAGTAAACTAAATTCCCAGTTAACCCTCCCAACTCATTCTAAAGCCCATGAGAATTTTATTTTTTTAAATAGAAATTATTACTTTATCCATTCTGAAAAATTATCTTGTTTTAGTCTAATCCAAGCAACATGAAAAAAAAAAAAAAGAAAAGGTGATGCTACGTGCACACCCTACACTGGGCGTATATTTTACATTCTACACAGAATTTTTTTTATAAATAATCTTATTAATTTTTATAATTATAAAAATAATTTTGTTAAAAAAATAATTATAAAAATAGTCCTATAAATGCGGTGAATGATTCACCGCATTTATAACTTCTCATTAGGAGTAGAAAAAAAATAAAAGCGGTAAACCATTCACCGCTTTTATCATTATAAAAATATAGAAAAAAATGAAAAAAATAAAGAAAGCGGTGAATGATTCACCGCTTTTAAAAGCGGTGAATCATTCACCGCTTTTATAAGACTATATTTATAAATAAAAATTTAATAAACTTATTTTTAGAATAAATGTTTAGGAAAAGACTATTACACTAAAAAACCCTTCTACACATCTAAGAGTTTTCATTATTTTACTCGTCCTCTCACTCTAGTTTTTTATTAAAAATTTAAAAAATTTTGTGAACCTTTTAGTGCATTGGGTGTAAGATTTTTGTTAATCTATAGGTATGTAGGTAGTATTTTTCTATTGGTAAATTTTAATTCTAATTTAAAATAAATTTTTAAAATCTAAATTTTAAAACCGTATATAGCACAATTGGCTAAAGGCTGAATGGTTAATACTCGAAATTCAAATTCAAAGTTTAATTGCTTCATATTCATATTTCTAACTAAATATAATTTTACGGCGATTTACACTGCAAATAGAAGTGTCCACGTAGTATTTTTATCACATTCCCCTTCACTATTTTTTAAGGGTAAACTTCAAATAATTGTTAGAAATATGCAACCAATTCACTTAAAGCGTACAGAAACAGCGCCCACGGGTCTCGATTGTGACTCGGCCCACCTGGCCTCATGCCACTTCGAACATGACTCGGCCCAACCTAGCCTCACGCCATTTCGAACATGACTCGGCCCACATGGCCTCCCACCACAGGGCAGGATGCTGGCCCATTTAAGCCAATAATCTCCCCTCAAGCACCTGCACATATTTGCAACATGCAGGAATCGAATCCGTGACCTTTGGCTCTGATACCACTTGTCGGATCGTTGGCGCTAACCATTAATCCCAAAAGCTCGAGCTGTTAGAAATATGCAACTAATTCACTTAAAGTGTACAGAAACAGCGCCCACGGGTCTCGATTGTGACTCGGCCCATCTGGCCTCACGCCACTTCGAACATGACTCGGCCCAACCCAGCCTCACGTTATTTTGAACATGACTCGGCCCACATGACCTCCCACCACAGGGCAGGATGCTGGCCCATTTAAGCCAACACCTGTGGTTTCCTTTTTCTCTTTTTATTAGCCCTTCTATTAACTTTTCGTTAACTTATATACAAAAGTTTTAAATACCCCATCTATAGTTTACAGAATATTCACTTTCGTACTCTTTACTTTTAACGTTTTCACTAATTTAATAAAAAAAAAATAGTAAAGAGTATAACAAAAAGAGAAAAATAAAACCACACTTACTAAAATGATACATTTTAAAGCATAAGATACTAAAGTGATAAAGTGCAAAACTATAGGGGTAGTATTTGATGTTTTCCCTTTTTTTAATGTTCTCATGGGAAAGTACTAATTTGAAGAACTAAAAAGTCCAAGTGGAGTTCTGTGCAAAATGACCCCCTCGGTAGGGATGTCAATGGGTATGGATATCCGAAATTTTATCCGAACCCGAACCCAAATGAAACGAATATATCCGATGGATATGGATATGGATTCAGATATGTATATAAAAACTAAAAATCCGACGAATATGGATTCGGATATGAATTTTGATTATACCCGACCCGAACCGAACCCGATCCTAACCCGACCGGAACTCGAATTTATTTTGTATTATATATATATATATATATATATATATATATATATATATATATATATATTAGTATAATATATATATATATCATATATCATTGTATACATATGTATACATAATACATATGTATACATATGTAATGTTATATTATGATTATATATATAGTCCGGCCTACATAACTATGATAGTACCAGCGCCTGAACTATGAGTTTTCTACCGTTAGATCTACCTTTGTGATCATTTCCACCCGTTAGATTATACTATTAAACCAACCTACACCACTCACCTAGGGACCACTCTCATTTAACCAGGACCACTATCATCCTAACCTGCACATCCTTTAATCCAACGGCAAAAACTCAATAGTATCAAGGCTTGGTACTTATTGAATAGTATAGTAGCCCATATTAATTATTATATATATATATAATATATATATATATATGATATATATATATATATATATATATATAAAATAAAATCCGTCAGGTTCGGGTTCAGGTTCGGACTCTGGTTTTTAAAAATCCGCCCCGAATCCCCCCGGTCCGGCTCTACGGGCCGTACTGGGCTGAACTTTTGCAGCCCGTCGGCCTGGCACGGCACAGCCGGTGTCGGGCTTGGCCCGTACCGGGCCGAAGGGTCGGCCTGCAGGCCGGTACGGCCTGCTAACTTTTGAGTCCAAAGTTAAGCCAGGCCTAAAAAAGGCTAGCCTTTTATAGGCCTAGCCTTTAGGGCTCACCTTTTATTGGACAGTGGGCCCAACGGCTTAATAGCCGTTGGGTTGGGTTTTGAATTTTTTTTTTTTCTAAAAAAATATTTTATTATTATTATTTTTAAAAAAATGGGTTTAAAAAATAAAAAAAGATATTTTTTTTATTAAAATGACCACAATGCCCTTACTATCATTAAAAAATTTGACCGTTAGAGAGGGCATTTTAGTCAAAAAAATATTGTTATATTTTTTAACAAATATTTTTTATATCTATAAAATACCACTACAAATATTCAAATTCATCACGACAAATAGTTTTTCATTCGAATTAGGCTACAATACTATCTATAGTATCAGAGCTCTGATACTATAGTCTTGTTTTTGATCTTAAGGTATCCAAATTAGCGATCCGCACCGTTAAAACTGATCTAGGGTATATAAAATTCTTAGGAATAAAATTTTAATTTTTTTCGACATCGTTTACTTAGTAAGTAAATTATGTCAAAATGGACGGTGGAAATTGAATAATCTTTAAAATTTGAGAATAGGACTTTTAAGTTCAAGATAAAAAATGTTAACCTTAATATAGATAGTTTAAAGTATTTTCTATCAAAATTTGAAGAAATTTAGATTCTTCTACACCGTTAAACTCCAAACTCGTCATAGTAGCCGTTGAAAATTAACAATTTTGAAATGGTTTGATCATAAAGTAACTATGTCGAAAAAATATAAAATTTTATTTCTAAAAACTTTAAATACCGTAAATTAGTTTTAACGGTGTGGATCGTTGATTTGAACACCTTAAGATCGAAAATAAGACCATAGTACCGGAGCTCCGGTACTATAGATAGTATAGGAGATTAGCTCATCTTCATTCATTTTCTTCCACAAACCCTACTTCCTCCCACTGTGACACCCCAATAATCCCATATCGGATGGGAATGGGGTTGTCATTGGGTTTATAAGAGACTTAGACACTAGTAATAATAACTGGGCTTAAGCATTTTGGGTTGTGGTTGGGCCCAACGAGTTATTATTGCTAGTGGGCTGGGTCGTTACACCCACTCTCTAACTTTCAATCTAAATTTTCTTTTCCCTCACTTCTCAAGTTTACTTTGCAAATATTTTTAATATTTTTCAACAATTTTTTTTTACAAAGTCTCTCCACAATTATTGTGATTTTTTTAAATTTATAAATTTTTTGAAAAAAATTTATAAATGTTGGATATTATTGTGTAAATTAAAAACTATAAGTCAAAATGTTATAATTTAAACTCTTTTTTTTTAAAAAAATACAAATTTTATGTAATATGATTAATACAAACTTTATATTTTTTTTGTAATTATTTTTTAAAATATCAATTTCTCTTCAAATAATAAAAAATTATTAAAAATATTTAATAAAAGAGTTGTCAAAAAGTTTGGTATAATTGTGTAAAGTAAAAGCTATAAGTCCAAATTTATAATTTAAAAAAATTATCTCTTTTTCTGAAAAAAAAAATCTAAAAAAAAAAAACCAGGTGAAGATTTTCTGGCCCGGCCCGGCCCGGCCCGTGCAGTGCGGGCCAGAGGATAGACCGGGCCTACTGCTCTTCGTAAACGGGCCGGTACGACCTGGCCTGGATTAGCAACCGGGTCGGGTCGGGCCGACCCTTGACCCGAAATGGCTCAAAAAATGTGGGCCTACTGGCCTCTACTTCCATTTGTTTTCTTCCAAGCCTCCTCCCTCTTCCTCTTTATAGCATACTCGACCCCTCTCTCTCTCTCTCTCTCTCTCTCTCTCTCTCTCGCTCTCGCCATTGACACTCGCCATTGACGCGCTGGTTACAACGAAGATGAAGCTCGACACCACCGCGCTCGACTCTTCCGCGGCGCTGATCCCCTCCATCGGCGGCGACGGCGTATTCCCCGCCGCCCCCTCCTTCGATCTCCCATCCTGCGACGACGTGAGTCGAATCCGATCCTCCTCTCCTTACTTCCTCCACCTCTCTAGGGTTTCCTCCCTCCGATCTTTGCCCTAATTCGTTTTCTTGCCGATTCTTGGGGGGTTTTGCTTGGGAGCAGTTCGATGGGTTTCAGAAGAACGCGAAGGAGACGCTGAAGCACGCGAAGGGGACGACGACGCTCGCCTTCATCTTCAAGGAGGGCGTCATCGTCGCCGCGGATTCTAGGGCTAGCATGGGAGGATACATATGTAAGCTCTCGCCCTCTCCTACTAGGGTTTTAATGCCGCATCCTTTAACAGATCAAAATTGTACGGAGAAACCACCGCAAACAATGGGAGTGTTGAAATAGTCCCTTCCCAACTTTGTCATTTCTCTTACTGTGTTAAGGTTTGTCATGATTTGTTCCTGAATTAAGAACAGTTTAGAGCAGTAGCTTCTGACCTTCCTCAAGAGAAAAGGTGATTTGCTTTGTGGACCAAACATTTCAACTTGAACAACAGAAGAATTTTTGTTTGCACCTGATCGTAACATTATTGGCTCTCATTCTCATTCTCGCTCCTCTTTGAACCCAGCCTCTCAAAGCGTGAAGAAAATCATTGAGATCAATCCTTACATGCTTGGAACAATGGCTGGAGGAGCTGCTGATTGCCAATTTTGGCATCGGAACTTGGGAATCAAGGTTACATTTGCTTATAAAAAAGGATACTTTATGGGGATGTGCTATTACTTCTGTGTGCTTTTGCGAACTCTAATAAAATGATTCTGCATAATTTTCGTGATCTTCTATGACTTCTCCCTCTTTTATAGTGCCGTCTACATGAACTGGCGAACAAGCGAAGGATCTCGGTTACAGGCGCTTCAAAGCTGTTGGCAAATATTCTCTTTTCATATCGAGGGATGGGCCTCTCAATTGGTACCATGATTGCTGGATGGGATGAAAAGGTGCTTGTTGACTTGAATAGAAAACTTCTATATAAATGAATAGATCTTTATCTGAACTATGCTGCATTTCAAAACAGGCATATGAACTTCAAAATTTTTTTTTTATTTTACTGCTTAATCTTATGACGTGTTTAGCGTGTCAAATCAGAATTTAACAGTATTTTTTACTTTTTTAACCGGATATTCTGTAATCTAAATTAATATTCTGCTATTTGATAAAATATTCCACACAATTTTTTAATAACATCCCTTAAATTCTGATGGAGTTTGACAAGTTCTTTTTCGGAAGAAATTTTCAAAAATCAAAACGAACGAAATGTGAGGTGGTAAAATCAAACTTTTTAAAGTTCATGTAGCAATATCAAAATGTGCTACTGTTCAGGTGAAGTCTTACATTTCTACAGAGCCTTTTGGATTACTTAGAAATTTAGTCCTTGAAGTTTGACCCCAGCTTCAATTATGTCCTAAAAAGTTTTTAACAATTTTGTCTCCTAAGTTTCCCTTGCGTATTAATTAGTCTTGTCCTTAGCGACATTCGTCCACCTCAGGAATAAAAGGACTCCACATCAGCATCGATGAGAGTATGCTAACATAGCAGTATTTTGTCGCTTCAATTTTAACAATGATTCAATTTTAACAGTGATGTAAAGACGGTGCTTTTCTAGAAGGCAGAGACTAGCAGAAGAATTAGTTTTGACATAGAACAAATTTCAGAGACTAAAAAGATACTACTAAAAAAGAATGATTGAAATGATGGACCAAACTTCAGGGCCAATTTTGTAATTAACCCAATTTTTTTGTTTTCTTTCCAAAGTTGTGTGGCTAATAAAACCTCTTTATTTTTTCTTACTTTCTCAGGGACCTGGATTATATTACGTGGACAGCGAAGGAGGGAGGCTCAAGGGGAACAGGTTTTCTGTAGGGTCTGGATCGCCATATGCTTACGGTGTCCTGGATAATGGGTAGGAAGTTGAATTTTTACTGACTTTCTCACCCTTGTTTTATATACGATCGAATGTTCCTCGACTTACCTACGGTGTGTTACTTTATCAGCTACCGCTTCGACATGTCAGTCGAGGAAGCTGCTGAGCTGGCACGTAGGGCTATTTATCACGCCACATTCCGTGATGGAGCAAGTGGTGGTGTTGTTAGTGGTATGTGCTTTTCTATCGCTCATCCATTATTTCTATATACAGTTAAGCTAGAATAACTGTAAAGGCATGTGCACTTGGATACCTTTCTACTCGCTAAAATCACTTATATAACATCCGTCTTGGGCATACATGTTGTTGTACTCGATCTAGACTATTTGACTTGGTCCTCTGCTCATTTGTATGTGATCCATGTATTATATATACTAGTTTTCATGTTTAGGGCTACTTGCTAATTACTCCGTGAAGAAATAACATCCTGAAGTTTGACCACTGTTTCAATTTTCTGCTCAGAATTTGAATTGCAACAATTTGGACCCTAAGATGGTTGGGCCTCAGTTTGAAATTTCATCCTTGAAGTTCCAATCCAAAGTTTGAGCTTGATTTCAATTTCGTTTCGTTCAGCAAGTTTGAACTTGGCTTTGATTTCTTTCTCAGAGTTTCAATTTTACAAAGAAACCTAATTGTTGTGCTACCTAGGCACTTTTTCAGACTGTAGATTAAAGCAAGGATTTCGTTTGTTGTGCAGAGCAGATTTTGGGACTCAATAATTACAACTTCTTAAACTATCAGGATGAAATTAGAATTCGGGTCAAATTTTGCGACCAAATTTCTAACCCCATCTCTTCTCACAAATGGTAAATTGATTGCTCTAATCCTTTTTTACTTTCCTTTTTTTTTTTTTTTTTGTTTGTTTGTAGTTTATCATGTTGGACCTGATGGGTGGAAGAAGCTGTCGGGAGACGATGTCGGTGAGCTGCACTACAAGTATTACCCTGTTCAAACTACCCCTGTCGAGCAGGAAATGGCGGAGGCTCCGGCAGCTTGAGGGCTCGACATTATCGTCACAACTTTTCAACCAACATTTCTTGTTCTCTCTCTTTTTTTCACTTTCTCAACTTATCCAGTGGATGTAAACGCACTCGTGAAGCACCTGCCACTTTTTTAGAAGCACTTGAACTGCACATTTTAGCTTTGCACAGTAGTGGCTGTGCTCTGTACTTCCCGAAAATGGTTGATAATCACTTGGCATGCAGTATTTGTTTCAGTTTTAAAAGGAGAGATTTTTGTCCGGGAACATGCTACAACTCTCTCTCCCTCTCCCTCTCTCTTATTTGAAAATGAGAAACGAGAAGATCTGAAGCCCGAGAGAAAATAGATGCACAATGTTTCTAATGGTAAGATCAAATCTCTGCGAAATTGAAGGTGATGTTCGAATCGTGGGGAAGAATGCTTCCATAGTTCTAGTTGCTTCGCCCAAAATGAATGATTCATGCGGAAATGAAGCATGGAGGATAAAACCTTTTCCCCGTAAGTAAGACAGATAGCTGTGGCTAATGTTGGCAAAGTGCCATTGAAGTCATTGAATGGTTTCGACGAAGCGCGTAACTGCAGGAAAAAACTTGAATGAGAGGCTTCCCATTCAACCTTATTGAGCTTTCTAAATCCGCCATTCAATATGGCCTTGAAGTTTAGATAGAAAACCTTCATAAGATTGAAACGGTTCTTTAATGTACCGTTTGGTTCGGAGATAAGCAAGAACTAGCTGTTCTAGGGATAGGTACAAGTATGCGGATAAAAGTAATTTTGTGTTTGGATGAAAATAGATATTAGGATAGGTATAAGGAGGGATAAGGAAAAAAGTGTTTGGATAGTATTTGGGAATAAGAGGATAATGGGTTAGTGAAATGTTAAAATTACCTAATTACCCCTACTGAGAAAAAGAAAAGGGTGAGTTGTAGGATTCCTAAGTTATATTCTTTTTCTATTCATATGTACGTAAAATAATACGATTATTTTGTACCGAATATTTTGTAACTGATACAATAATAAATAAATCAATATCCGCAACAAGTGATCTCGCGACAAGGGTTTCGCAAACCCACAAGCTTCGCGGAAACCACAGGCTCCGTCGGCCGGAGGTGAAGGGAGGGAGCGGACTCACGGGATGGAGAGGTGCAGAGAGAAGAACCCGGTGCAGGGGAGAGGGAGCTCGGTGAGGTGAGATGGAGAGAGAGGAAACAACAAGTGGTGAGGTGAGGTGGAGAGAGAGGTGAGGTGGGAACAACAAGCGGTGCTCGGTGAGGTGGAAGGAGAGGAACCAGCCGCAGGAGCTCTGTGACCAAGAGAGAGAGGGATCTTTCCTTGCTTCGAAAATGGGGAGAAGGGGATAAGGAGGGTAATTTGAAAAATTTTCACTCACAGAACACATATGACACAAGGGGGGGTGGGAACAGTTGTTCCCCACCCCCTTCCCTTATCCCGATGGTGGTGGGAACTGTTGTTCCCACCACCTTGAAACTTGTTTGGGGATTAGCTGGAGGATAAGAGCTAATCCTCCAGCTAATTCCATTACCAAACGGTGCCGAATCACAAACGAAATGAATCGTACGGCTTACCAAACTGTCTTAATGAAAACTCGTTGAGGAGAAAGTACTCACTCAACCAAATTGCGCTTCTAACTGCACCCACACATTCACAACATGCATGCAACCGTGTTCTTAGCCGGTGGATAAGCCAAAAAGTTACTGTCATGACTCCATGAAAGTGTCTGTGCATTTCCTTTTAACTTCCCGTTGAAGCAGTGATGGAGAAATTTCTTCCAACATACAAGAATCTCTTGCAATACAAAATTAGCAACCTCGATAATGATGATAGAATTTGTTGTTTTTTCTCGTGTGATCGTCAGTCCAAGATGGCGGGACTTTTTTCAAATCGATCCATCAAAATCACCCGATGGGTGCTCCATGGTTGACTTCGCAAAGTTTATCAGGAGCTCATATTCACTTAATAATAGAAACACAGCAAAAACAAGACCGCCAAACAAACCGATGTAAAACCAAGGATATTGACAATATGAAGAAACAGAACTACGAAGTTTGTGAGTATAAATAATGCATCTTTAACAGCAGAGGAACTGGGCCATGCTGTTACAATTTTCACCATGTTACCATCACAGCTAGACATTGGAATGTTCCTAGTTTTTAAAATGCTTTAAAGACAAATGTTGACCTATCTAAGTGTAACCCTACCCTAGAGAGAAAGTGCAATGGTGTTTATATCATGAACCACCATAAAAGATTTTATTATTGTATTATTATTATAGTTTAAAAACATCATTAACAGCATCGAATCACAGGTTAGCTTCTTTCGACACTGACGAACGGGTCAACTGAAGGAGCACACCACCGAAGATACTTAAATGAGTTCAAAAGATTAAAAAAAACTAGTTTCGGAAAATCTAAAATATAGCTATCAATTATAAATAAGTTCATGAAGCTTTTTATTGATTATCGCAACATAGACAAAGACATACATGAGATATTAATCGTCAATTCAAACCCTTTAACATCGTGACCATAAAACTTTTTTGTACATATACAATAAATTATTCAAGAGGAGTGTAATGCCACAATGAGATGAAATTATAATTGAAAAACTGTAAAACTTACTGTTGATGGTTGTAGCAATTCGTAAGGATGAAGTTCGGCAGCAATCTTCAAGTGCTGATACTATAAAAGACTTTGGTAAGGCCTTTCTTCATCCGAATTTGAGTGACCTGAAATATAACAGGTTAAAGAAAGGTTTAAAAGATATTAATGAGTTGATACAAACTTCTAGTAGTAGAATAGATAATAAGAAAATAAGGACAAAATCGAGAAGAAGAGCATTCTTGAGCACCATGAAATTTCACAGGATCTTCCTAAAAGGAAAACCATATACTAGTGTAGTCTTTTATCAGAGCCCTTACTCGAATTTCTTCCAAATAGAAAACAAAAGATTGCACTGGTGCAAAATGACTCGTGCATTAACAAGCCTTGTGCGAAATATCAAGCTGGGAAACAATGAGGATGAATCGAACATATTAACGAGGAAATGGCTTCAACAATGAATCCCTCTTCTTAACAACAATACACCAGCGAAAAGCGAACAGTTAAAGGATCGACAAGATGGAGATTACGAGCAGAGTTTGGAAAGGGGAAGAGAGAAGATAGTGTGGAGATAGCAGAGAGACCTTGAGAAAAGAAAAAAAGAAAAACAGATAGACTCGAAGTCTTTTATTTTTCAATCTTCAATCCTAGATAATATCGTGTTCACACAAATAACTGTGTTCATAGTTCTAGAACTGACTTATGCAAGTGACTAGTGAACTACAAGAATCAATATCAAACTCCTATCTTTCAATCTTCAATCCTAGATAATATCATGTTCACACAAATAATCGTGTTCATAGTTCTAGAACTGAATTACACGAGTGACTAGTGAATAAAAATAGAAGGGAGAAGTTGATGCTCCCATTGCCTCGAGCGGCTTCCCTTTCCTGATGAACTTAACCTAGGTGGAACATGAAGCTTACAAAACAGGAAAGAAGCTCTACTAAAAGCCCAACAAGCAGCAGGTAATAACAAACTGACAATAGCTATATATGAATAAAAATAGGTATTGAATGATTACAAAAATAAGGCTAATTTACTATAAATGTGGCAGACCTCAAAGGTTTTTTAACTTCCACAGTCGTGTAACAATTATAGTTACCAACCAAAAGTGGTATGGATAAAATTACAGATTATAACTGCAGACCTAATCATTGAATGCCACTTCTGATTTTACACAGCAGCTCAAATCTCAAGCTGATTAATTCCTCCAATTACTTGACACAATGTCAGACAAGTATAGATCTTCTGAAATTTTAATGATGATGCAAGCCAAGATGGTAGTATCTAATTAGGTTACATCTGTTAAAAAATAAGAAACACCCATTACTCTCCAAAAGCTTAAGCTGTCAAAGAATGACGTTTTTGATATTTATATTCAACACCCCCACTAATATCTAGGCTTGAGACTTTTTGATAAGCTTAAGACATGGATTTTAAAGATTTGGAAAGAATTTAAATGAAGCAAGGAGTCTGGCAAGACTTGGAAATCGGGACATTCTTCTCTGGTACCATGTTAAAGTAATTTGACATAGCCGTTTTATCTCCAAAAGTGTAAGCTATCAGACGCGTTTTAATATTTATATTCAACAAGATCCATTCTTCAAGTAAATAAAAAACAAGCCAGTATTTCTATTCTTGAAGAATTTTTTCTCTTCAAACTTGATAACTCTGTCTTACGAAGGATCTTTCTACCTAATACAGCTCAAGAATGAGTTAAGCATAATTAGTTGGTAGGTAATGGAGAAACAATCACATCCTACAACTTGGACAAGGAGAGAAAAATAAATAAATATAAGAAAATGTAATGTACCTCATTCCTTTTAAACTACTTATACTGACATTGCTAGCAATACTTTAACAACTCATAATTACCTTTAAGTTTTTAATATCGGCAATATCAGCAACATGAGTCCCTCCACAAGGGCATCCACGGTGGTC
The DNA here is from genome assembly GCF_001540865.1 of Ananas comosus. Classification (NCBI taxonomy): domain Eukaryota; kingdom Viridiplantae; phylum Streptophyta; class Magnoliopsida; order Poales; family Bromeliaceae; genus Ananas; species Ananas comosus. Next base: position 11,310,004 of record NC_033630.1, on the reverse strand, counting down.
ACCAAACTTCACAATACGTGGAGTGCTATCCTAAAATAATTTCATAAAACATGACAAAAAAAATAAGAATCAATAGAAAAGCTTAATAAATTCGAAAAGAGTAGCAACTAACTGAATACGATTCATGTTTGGTGTTGCTAGTAATTCTAACAATTATTCGAAAAAGGGGTTACCAACATCCATTACCACCTACTACAGTTCATTGCTGATCCACAACTTTAAGAAGTGGCCTTGTGAAAAGGACTTGTGACAAACACCCGATGATTCCTAGGGTGACTAGTTATATCACAATACTTTGGGCATTCAATGGATCCACAGGCAGGACAATCAGTCTGTATAGGTATGCCTACAGCCCGTTAGGTTTCAATAACTTGATAATTCTCATAGACTATGACTCCACTTTACTAATAGGTTGATGACTCCTTTCCTAATTTAGCTCCATATCTTTTACAAAAGTATCTTTCTATGCTCCATAATTTCATTAAGGATTTCCCTGAGGACATAGGCTATAGACATACATCCCTTTTCTCACCTTTTTATATCATGAAGAATTGACTTAATAGTAGTGTTAGTGATGTTTTGAAGTCTAACGAAACTAACCATCCAATTTGCTTAAATAAATAAACGGACCAATTGCTTTGGTTAATTAGACTGGTCACTCTGTCATATTTAGTGTAAGAATCAAGTGAAATAGCATCTGATTGAGTTTATTTTGTTCAGATTTAAATTTGAATGCAATTAAGCTAATGAAGCCATCAATTTTAACAAAATCTTCAATTAAAATGACTGAAATAATTTATCGAAATATGACAGACTCTGGCGGTCTATTTCAAAATGGGCTATGGTGGAGTGGGTCTCCCTAAATTTTCACCAGAAGAAAACAAAGTTTAGTTTACTTCAGTTGAATATTATACCGACCTTTGAAATGTAGCTAGGCAGAGAACCACCACACCATTGGACAGCCTCCTCGTATGATAATATAGAAGCTGATACCTACAAATATATGCTCCACCAGTTAGTTGGTTTAACGAGACATAGATACAAAATATCTAGTAAAAGTGAGGAGTAACAATATGGCATTTTCAAGGCTGACCTTTCCACCCCTAGAAATTAATGAATTAGCCTCTCTTTCCAATTCATGTTGCTTGTTTTGTAATTGATCTGGCGGAATTACTCCTTTGTACTCCACAAAGGGTCTGCCACAGTCGAAGTCTTATAAGTTTTATCCAATTGTCCCAAATCAGATATTTAAAAACTGCTTAGATCTAAAATATGTGTCTAAGAGAGAAATATGGTCAAGACGCACAGAGGAGATTATGAATCAGAAAAATGAGTTAACAAAAACAAAGTGTCACAGAAAATTAAGATATGAAACAAAACTATCAATCATCATAGAGTCATCAAGCATCAACCATAGCTTATGTCACAATATATCTTTTGAACTGAAATACCTGGAAGTGGGTGGTAAACTGTAATAACGTGATGTAAAAAGTAAACAGTTTGAGAGAGACAAAAACCATTATTCTACTTAATCAGACTTCTGAGAATTTCTATAGAGAAGAACTACAATGTTGACAGATAAATCAGACAAACATAGTGAGGAATAAAAGATCAAAATGCGGTCAAATTAGGATATTTGACTTGTGAAAAGGCTCTAGTGAGTCCTAATAATCATAACAGCCTTAAATTGCTGCAACTTAGCAACTTAATTTACATGCAACAATCACAACATACTGTTTTCCCACATCCGATTCTGTACATATTACTATACAGTCTTTCTAATAGATTGATGGTTAGGGCATACAAATACCTCCATAGAAATAGAATAACTTCCATACAGTGAACAACCAGTGTAAATTAGATGAGAAAACAAAGTATAAGAAGACAAAGTCAAGGTCCTGATGTCATACCCATCAGGAAAATGATAACATTTTCCAGGTTCTAGATGAGACAAGCCGACATTTTGCATGCATATATCCAACAAATGGCCTGCGGAGTGAAGCCTACAGCATAAAGAGATAGACAATCGTTGAAAACACCATATGCAAGTAGACAAGTTCAAAAATAAACAAGCTTCCCCCCTCCAACCATCGAATGTGACAGTGCTAGTTGCTTTCAGGAAGAAGTCCTTTATTAGAGAGAACGCATAGCCTAGATTAAAGGCACGCACAACAAAAGCAGTACTTGAATATACTGACACAGCCTTAGCAGCTCTTAGTAGCTCTGGCATTTCAATTCAACAGATAGGAACTATAACATACTTGATTACAGTACGAACTGTCAATTTTACAATGAATTTCATGGCATATTGTGGCCCCATGTTATCAGAGGCTTCTTTCTCTAACAGAACTCTTTCCCATCAATTATTCAAACAAAGTCCTAAGCTGAAATTTCAGTTCATAATATCATGAGCCAGATCATTATTTTGTCATAAAGAAATAAGGAAGTAACAGTGCTAGTACTTCTTTCATGCCACCAGAGCTATGGCTAGTTGTCATAATTGCATCGCATTACATAGAGACTAACGGCCCTAAAAATATCAGGATGTAAATAATTTCTTAGTATAATCTAAAAAAGCTGAACAATATTTTGGCACATTCTAGCTGAAAAACACTGCTATGGCTCTCAAAGATTCAAGAAAACAGGGTACAGTCTCAGCTTCGGCGAGTCCCTTAGAATTTCTGAGTTTTGGTCAACATCAAATCTTGCCACGTGGCAATTTCCATTATTGTTAACTGCATTTTTGCAGGGCTGTAATTGAAACAAATACTACAGGTTAGAGACTCGATTACAAAATCAGAAAAAAAAGTTTGGTGATCAAAATAGTAAACCAAGTAAGGTTGCGGACTATTTGTACAATTAACCCGTTTTACTTTCAAGCGTCTCTCAAAAAGTATCCAAAATGTACGAAAAGTAAAGAACTAAAACTCAATTTTTGCAATGTTCTATACTAAGTGATGTTTAGACTTCAATCAAGATAATGAATAAAGTGCAGATCGTTGTCTGCATGAAAGATCATAAAATGACGAGCAACAATAAATATGATCCGTAAGCGTATTAACTTTGACCTCAGAAGCTAGACCCAGCAATGTAGGTCGGCACTTTAAAACTAAGCCTCAATTAGAATGGTTTGAAATGAAGCTGAGATCCTATCGTTATGGATTACAGCTTCAAATCAACATCAATCAAAACAAAAATGTTTTAGATGCTTTTGTTTATAGAGTTTCACCCCATATTTCGCATATCAAGTGGACAACAATTAGGATCATACAACACATTAGAGGGAATCTAGAACTAGACGCTTTATTGACTACATTTTTCTTTTCCTTAAAAAAAAAAAAAAGAGGATGTAAGAGTGGATTAAGCTCGAGGCTACAAGATGATCATGGTCAGACAGCATATGGAAATGTGGTAGTTAAAAGTAAATCTACCATAGGTTACTTCGGCAATATACAAAGTTACCTATGATTAATTTATGTAGTGGGTAGGTAACTCTTTGGAGAAAAGAAGCATATCTACCAATAATACACCCATATATTAAAAGATTAGATTTTTTAAGTGTGCTACTTACAGAGAATTCTATACCTGGAATTGATTTCGCGCCTTTGTGCATCAATGTGCAAGCTAACTTTCTGACCCTCTCTGAGTTTAGATTGGCATTCATCTTCACTATCCTCAAATTTCCCATAATGAAAAACCTAAACAAAATAGCAAAAATTATCACAGATCTGAGATCTTGATGTCCAGTTATACTCAGGAATCAACTGCATAGTGCAAGTAAATAAAGGTCAGCTTCTAACTAATACTCTCAACACGTGAGACAATAAGATTTCCTAATCATATATTAATGTTCTACTAAATTGCCATATTGTCAAAGGCATAATTCACTATTCCTAGCTATAGTAATCACTCAGCTAAAGCATGATGAGTTTCATTTTCATGTTCGATATTACTCCCAAATTTAGCACAAGGGCCCTGTAGATATCTAATTACATCTCTTTGTGGGGAAAGTTTGTTTTTGCTGCTATGGAATCCAAATGAAATAAATAAACCTGGAGCTTCTGCAACAGCAAGAAGCTGACATAAGACTCTTTTTGGTCCAAAAACATAAGCTTTTGGTTCTACTTAGAAGCTGTTAGGGAGGTTTTAATAGAATGTCCAGTGATACTCAAGAGTAAATTTAAAATTAAAATTAAAATCTGAAATTCAAATTTAAATTTAAATTTGGAATTAAATTTTAATGTTAAATTTAAATTTGAAGTTAAAATCTAAATTCAAATTCACATTTTGAATTTTGAATTCAAAATTAAAATTTTGAATTTTAATCTAAAATTAGGTACAAAATTTGAATTTGAATTTGAAATTTTAAATAAAACTAAATTTAAAATCAAAATTTGAATTGAAAATCTAGTTGTGAATTTTAAAATTTAATTCACAATAATTTAAAATTTAAATTTATGAATTTCAAATTAAAAAAAAAAAAAACCCTCCAAAAATATATATATATTGGAGACCAAAAATAGGAAAACATACAAAGGTTGGCACGCACTTGCCAAATATTTTCAAATTTTACTCCACAAGTATATCTCTCAAAAGTTGAATAAAATGACCATTCAACTCTTGAATAAATATCTTCTTTAAATATATCTAACGTCATTTTCCATTTCTAATATTTTTATAGTTACTTTTTGCGTCATTCTATGCAAACCCTACAAGGGATAAATCCACAATTCCAAATCTTCGGACGGATACATATGAAAATGTAGCTTAAGAACTGCGAGAGAGATTAGGGATTAGGTTACTAACCACTCCCTCCTTCAATCTAACATCCTCGACAACGAACTTGGCGCCGCATCCTCCACCATCGTCGTCGTCGGCGGCGGCGGCCGCGATGATGAATCCGGTATCGGCCGGTTGGCCGCCGCCCTGGGGGTGGAAGATCGTGGCGTCGAGGATCGCCGCGAGGCGCCCATCATCCACCTTGGATCGCACAAAGCAGCTAGGGTTTTAGCCCAATCTAGGAGTTTGATTAGGGTTTAGGGTTTCGAGAGAGAGGGGGGGTTAGGGAGGGAACCTGGAGAAGGGCGAGGAGGAGGGCGGAGGAGCGGAGGGCGCGCATGTCGTCGAAGTAGGCGAGCTTCGTCGTCGTCGTCGTCGTCGTCGGGGGTTTCGGGTCCATTGCATCCGACGCTCGATTCCGTCCAAATGGCGGCGGGAAAAAGAGTGCGCGGGAGAGATATATATTTATAGAGAGAGAAAGAGAGAGCGAGAGGGAGAGAGAGAAGGTGAGAGGAGGAATCCGTAGGGAACAAAAAATTGGTGGGGATCATCCGCACGGTGAGAGCATTTCATCCACCGTCCATCAAACAAAGCGGCACGAATTTCAAAGCGTAATGCACGGCGGATGGAAGCCTCGGCATAGGATTGTCGTCCCCACAAAATTTTTTTTGTTCAGCGGAACAAAAATTTGGTGTGGAGGATCCGCACGGTGAGAGCATTTCATCCACCGTCCATCAAATAGAGTGGCACGAATTTCAAAGCGTAATGGACGGTGGATGGAAGCCTCGCCATAGGATTGTCGTCCCCACAAAATTTTTTTGTTCAACGCGTGCGTAGTGTGTTTGGAATGTGCTTCTTTTTTTTTACAGGAGATTGGGTGACGTGGCGTCTTGTTATTGGTTTGGTATATACGTGGCTGCTTTTGATTGGTTGTGTGACCTTTGCAAATTAATGTGCTCATTCATTACATCAAAGCGCACCGAGTTTTTTTTTTTTTTGTTTTTTTAAAGGAGGGTTGTTTATTCAAAAATTAGGGAAAAACTTCAAAATACCCCCTGTGGTTTCGTAGCTTTTCACTTCGCCCTCCTGTGATTCAACATGTATCAATTTGTTCCCTTAGGCTGCGTTTGGTTGGAGAACTAAATTTTGGAGAACAACTTTTGTTGTTCTCGAGAACAGGGAATATTCCGATACAAGATAGAACAATTGTAAATTTGTGTTTGGATGCATTCGAGGATATTCTAGAGGATATCCTTAATAGCGTTTGGATAAAAAGTCTAAAACAACGTCTAAATATATTTTTAAAAATAAAATAATTAATTTATATTAGTATATTTTATATAAAATTATTTATAAAATTATTTCATATAGTAATTTATAATATAATATTTTATGTAAGAATCTAATTTAAAATAATATATATTATTTTATTATATATAATAATTTATTTTATGTAATAATTTATTTTCTATAATTTATTCATAATATATTAATGAATAAAGTATAATACTAACAATATCCCTATATTTTTAATTAATAATTAGTATAAATTTTAATACAAATAAAAAATATATATATAATTAAATATTAAAGTATAAATGATAGAGTTTAATAAAATAAAAAATATATCAAATTTAATTAATTTATATTATATAATAAAATTTAAGTATAAATATATTACCCTAAAAATTAAGTATAAAATTTCAATACAATTAATATATATATATATATATATATATATATATATATATATATATATATATAATATGATAAAATGATTTTATGTATATAATACTTAATATAAAATAAAATAATTAAATATTAATATATAAATGATAAAACTTAATAAAATAAAATATATATCAAATTTAATTAATTTATATTATATAATAAAATTTAAGTATAAATATATTATCATAAAAATAATATTTATATTAATATATTTATTTATTAAATTTGAGCATTCATTTAATTTATTTGAAATTAATTAAAATAAAGTATAAAAAATTAAAAGGCCAGAAAAAAAAAAAAAAGAAAAAAAAAAGCCCAAATCTCTTGTTCCGGCAAGCTTACCGGGTTGTTCCCGGCTTAACGGGTTGTTCCGGGAACAACCCGGTTGTTCCAAAATGCATTGTGTTTGGAGGGATATCCCGCCTTGTTCTGGGATATCCCTCCAACCAAACGCAGCCTTATGGTTTCTTTTTTCTCTTTTTTTTATCAATTTTATTATTTTTTTTTCTTAAATCAGTGATAAAGTTAAAATTAAAGGGTACTAAAGTGAATATTTGAATAAATCTAGATGGATATCTGAAGTTTTTTGTATATAATTTAATGAAATATTAACGAAAAAGCTATCGAAAAGATAAAAACGAAACCACAGGGGGGCAATTTGATACATTTTAAACTACGGGGGGCAAAGTGAGAAACTACGAAACCACATGGGAGTTTTTTGAAGTTTTTCGAAAAATTAGAGCTTGAATACAATATTGAATAATTTTGATAAGAAAAATAAAACACATTTTCATATATAAAAGATCAAGCGAAAAAAAAAAATCAAAACAAAATAAGAGAAAATGAGGAGTCCGTTTTCGAACCTATGAATGCGAAAGAGAGAAAATACATAAATCAATTCACCAAGCTTAAATACCAGTTAGTCAGTAAATCATGTTCCTAAATATTAAAATCCATAACTAAAGAACAAAATATGGAGGAAAAAAAAGTAAGATTGAAGCTCATGAATTTTGTTGTTGTGCAATAGATTTTGGGAAAACTTCAAAAAAAAAACCCATGTGGTTTCATAGTTTTTTACTTTGCCCCCCTGTGGTTTAAAATGTATCAAATTGCCCCCCTGTGGTATTGTTTTTATCTTTTCGATAACTTTTTCGTTAATATTTCATTAAATTATATACAAAAAACTTCAAATACCCATCTGGATTTATCAAATATTCACTTTAGTATCCTTTAAATTAACTTTATCACTGATTTAAGAAAAAAAATAATGAAATTGATAAGAAAAAGAGAAAAAAGAAACCATAGGGGGACAAATTGATACATTTTAAATCACAGGAGGGCAAAGTGAGAAACTACGAAACCACATGGGGGGTTTTTGAAGTTTTCCCATAGATTTTCCTGAGCTATCTATATAATTTTTTTTTGATAAAATAATGCTTCTCCGAACAGTACTATTTTAAAATAACATTTGGGTGAGCATTGGTCGGTTCGGTTTGATTTGATTTGATTTTTTTATAGTTTCTTAGAAAACCGAATTAAATCGAATTAGAGACATGAACCAAAAACCAAAATAATTAAGCTGGTTTCATTCGGTTTATTTGCATTTAGTAAAATATTTTTATTTAGTTTCATTTTTTTAAGGAAAAGTCTACCTGTACTCCTATAGAAAGGTGTATATCCTACACCCGTATGATCCAACGGCTATTATTAGATCACTAGCACAGTAGCAGCTAACTTCACTCCCCTTTTATTTTTTCTTCCTAAAGCTAAACCCTACTACACATCTCTTTCTCTCTCTCTCCCCTTCACCTCCTTCTCGGTCCCGCTCGCTCTCTCGGTCCCGCTCGCTCCCTCGCCTCTCTCTTGATCTCGCGCCTCTCTCGTCTCCTCTCTCGTCATCTCGCGCTCTCCCCTTTCTCTTTCTCTCGCTCTCGCTCGCAGGGCACTCNTTACACTCTCGGGGTATAATAGAACAATTTAATTAGGTTTTACTCTTTGTTCGATAGAATGAGAAAAACTACTTGTTGCAACGTTATACTGTTAGGTCGAAACTGAGTTGTCTAATGTTGTTCCGGTTTTGGTTCTTGCGAAAGTTGACATCGATTTGTTCCAAATTTACACTCTCGGGGCATAATAGAACAATTTAATAAGGTTTTACTCTTTGTTCGATAGAATGAGAAAAACTACTTGTTGAAACGTTATACAGTTAGGTCGCAACTGAGTTTTCTAATGTTGTTCCGGCTTTGGTTCTTGCGAAAGTTGACATAGATTCGTTCCAAATTTACACTCTCGGGGCATAATAGAACAATATAATTAGGTTTTACTCTTTGTTCGATTGAATGATAAAAAGTACTAGTTGCAATGTTATACTGTTAGGCTGCGTTTGGTTGGAGAACTAAATTTTGGAGAACAACTTTTGTTGTTCCCGAGAACAGGGAATATTCCGGTACAAGATAGAACAATTGTAAATTTGTGTTTGGATGCATTCGAGGATATTCTAGAGGATATCCTTAATAGCGTTTGGATAAAAAGTCTAGAACAACAAATATATTTTTAAAAATAAAATAATTAATTTATATTAGTATATTTTATATAAAATTATTTATAAAATTATTTCATATAGTAATTTATAATATAATATAAAATGTAAGAATCTAATTTAAAATAATATATATTATTTTATTATATATAATAATTTATTTTATGTAATAATTTATTTTCTATAATTTATTCATAATATATTAATG
>NC_033630.1:11292487-11300647 GCF_001540865.1 Ananas comosus | reverse complement strand
GTCAAATGAAATTCCTCTTTTACCTCCTCCAAAAGACTAATTTATAATCATATTGCTGTTCATAAGCCAGTTTGTTTGTCTTCGGCTTGACAATTGAAGATGTCCGTGGACCGGATCAGGTCTGGATAATTAATATACTATACCCATACCCTAAAAAAAAATAGTTATAAAAAAATATATATACCCTACCCATTTAACTTCGGATCGGGTCCGAATCTGGGTACTAAAGTTACTAATATACCCATCGGGTCTATTTGAGCGGGTCTGGATAGTGACCACCTGTATACTATCCGTTCAAGACCGGATATGTATCGGGTCTAGATCGGATACGGATATCCGTATCCATATATTTTTTTATAAATTTTATTAAATAGTTAATAGACAAACTATAAAGTCCACCATAAAAAAACTCACATTCTAATAAGTTGTACTGTCCAATAAAATTCATTCAAAAGAAATATTGTTGCTGATGATGATGATGATGAAAATAAAATATTGTTGGCGGAAATAAAATGAAAAAAAAGGAGTAGAAAACAAAGAGTAAAAAAATTAAAAAAAAAGTAATGAGTAAAAGAGACGGCTGGAGTTTCATTAGGATGAAAATACGTAGTAACTCATCATCTATAAGTCATATTAAAATTGATCCTTCAACTTCAAAATTTTTTTTTTTTTTTATTTACTATCGGATATTTTATCGGGTCCAAGTTCGGGTCCGGATTTGAAAACTATTCCGGACACTATCCATTTAAAAGTTAGATTCGGGTCGGGTCCAAATTGGGTATGGGTATAAAATATCCGGACCCATACCCGAAACTTTAATGGGTAATTTTTTTTTATCCATATACTATTCATTTTTTATCGGGTCCGGTTCGAGTCCGGATAGGGTCCGGGTTGGGTATGGAATATCGGATATTTTGGACACCTTTATCGACAATAAAATCGAAAATGATACCTCGTATAATAAATGAATCGAACACTAGGTAGGATCAACTAGCTTGTATGTGTAATAAAATATTAAAAATAAAATAGATTTATTTAATATTATTTTTAAACTAAACGCATAGCTTTGAAAGAAATGATTTAAAATTTAATTTTTTTCAAACTTCGAATAGACGTTGGTTGAGTTTGACAAAAGCATCAAGGCAAGATAGGAAATTGTAAAAATTTTATTGGATGCATCACGAATAGGCGAGAATGCAAAAGAGAAAACCATAGAAATTTTTGGAAAAATGTGCAGCATTTATATGGGATATTTTGCTTTATGGCAATGAGAGATATTTTACTTTTTGATTGTTGGATAAGATTCGACAATTTAAAATTATTATTTAATATTAAAATTTTAAATATAATAAAAATATTTAGAGGTTATATGACATTTATCTTATAATTTGGAGTGAATAACAATGTGATACTTTTACTTTATGTTTGTGATATGTTTACATACGCTGACTCGCAATAATTTCTTAAATTTAGAACAATAAAGATAGATTTATATAGTTAGACAAATTACCTGTAGTACAATTATAAATCATGCACCACTTTTAAATTTGCAAGGTAAAAAAATAATATTGGCCGTTTTTGCATTTGCACCCCTCAAAAAAATTAGGGAAAACTTCAAAAACCCCCTCTGTGGTTTCATAGTTTCTCACTTTGCCCCCCTGTGGTTTAAAATGTATCAATTTGCCCTCCTGTGGTTTAAAATATATCAATTTGCCCCCCTGTGGTTTCTTTTTTCTCTTTTTCATATCAATTTCATTATTTTTTTTCCTTAAATCAGTGATAAAGTTAAAATTAAAGGGTACTAAAATGAATATTTTATAAATCTAGATGGGTATCTGAAGTTTTTTGTATATAATTTAATGAAATATTAACGAAAAAGCTATCGAAAAGATAAAAACAAAACCACAGGGGGGCAATTTAATACATTTAAACCACAGGGAGGCAAAGTGAGAAACTATGAAACCACAGGGGGGTTTTTGAAGTTTTCCCAAAAAATTATTGGAAAAGTCTACCTATACTCCTATAGGAAGGTGTATGTCCTACAACTATCAGATCCAATGGCTGATATTAACCCACTAGCACAGTAGCTTCTAACCTCACCCCTTTTTTACTTTTTACTAAAGCTAACCTAAATTAAATCCTACCACACTTCTCTCTCCCGCACAGCCCCTCTCGCTATCTCTGTTTCTCGCTCTCTCTCGCTTCCTCGCTTTCTCTCGCTCCCTCGCCTCTCGTTTCCTCTCGCGCTCTTCTCTCTCTCTCTTTTGCCCGTAGGGCACTCCATCGGGCAGAAGTTCGGCAAAGCTCGTTCGCAACATTGTCTTCCTCGGTATAAGCTCCTGTCCCAAGCCGTCTCGAAGTTGCCTCTCGGCCTCGCCTCTCTCCATTGGTAGGAGATCGCCTCTCAACTGCTCCCCTATCCATCCCAGTATCTGTCACGCATTCCTTCACTAGTGGACTTCCGAAATTGGGAACGATTTCGGAGCTAATTCGGCCACAACCGAAACAGAGGATTCAACTCCAACAAGAGATTTTTTGAAGTTCTATAATATTTTATTTTATATTTTGAATTTAATATAAAATCTATATTTTGAGCGTTTAGGGTTGCAGCTGCTTTTTGTCTTTGCGTGCTCCAGATTTCATCACCGAGTAGCTGATTAATTTTATTTTAGGACACTGGTGGTATATTTGCTGGTATATTATATTTGATGTTGTATTTTTAAAAATAAATAATTTATGATTAGGATTAGGGTTTAGGGTTTAGAATGTTCTATTATGCCAGTTGATAGTAGTGTTCATAATCCATTCATTATGAATTCTATTCTGCAAACTTGTGGTTTAGAATGTTGTATTAGGCCAGCTGATAGGAGTGTTTACAATCCAGTTGATAGGAATGTTCTATTAGGGTTTAGGGATTAGAATGTTCCTTTTTTATTCTTCCGAACATACATATATGAGTTGCAATCGTACCCTCTTATGGCATAATAGAACATTCCTAGGGCATAATAGAACACTTCTATCAGCTGGCAGGATTATGAACACTTTGATGTTATAATAGAACAGTTGTAAAGGTTAATAGAATACTCTTAATAGGTTTATGGTTGTGAACACTATTTTATGATTTAGAATACTTTGATGTCATAATAGAACAGTTGTAAAGGGTAATAGAACGCTCTAAATAGGTTTATGGTTGTGAACAGTGTTTTATGATTTAGAATACTTTTATGGCATAATAGAACAGTTGTACAGGGTAATAGAACACTCTTGAGATGTTTATGGTTGTGAACACTCTTAAAAGTTGTATATATTATTTTTGCACTTAATAGATGCTCTATTATCCACAGCATTTCTATGTTCGCATTCAACGAAACAAAAATTGTATTAAAATAAGATAGTTCTATTATGTCATAATAGTGTATGTGAATTCTATTCTGCAAACTTGTGGTTTAGAATGTTGTATTAGGCCAGCTGATAGGAGTGTTTACAATCCAGTTGATAGGAATGTTCTATTAGGGTTTAGGGATTAGAATGTTCCTTTTTTATTCTTCCGAACATACATATATGAGTTGCAATCGTACCCTCTTATGGCATAATAGAACATTCCTAGGGCATAATAGAACACTTCTATCAGCTGGCAGGATTATGAACACTTTGATGTTATAATAGAACAGTTGTAAAGGTTAATAGAATACTCTTAATAGGTTTATGGTTGTGAACACTATTTTATGATTTAGAATACTTTGATGTCATAATAGAACAGTTGTAAAGGGTAATAGAACGCTCTAAATAGGTTTATGGTTGTGAACAGTGTTTTATGATTTAGAATACTATGATGCCATAACAGAACAGTTGTAAAGCTTAATAGGACACTCTTAATAGCTTTATGGTTGTGAACACTGTTTTATGATTTAGAATACTTTTATACCAGAATAGAACAATTGTAAAGGGTAATAGAACACTCTTAAAATATTTATGGTTGTGAACACTCTTAACAGTTGTATATGTTATATTTGCACTTAATAGATGTTGTATTATCCACAGCATTTATATCTTCCCATTCAACGAAACAAAAATTGTATTAAGATAAGATTGTTCTATTATGTCGTAATAGTGTCAAACTATACATATTCTGCATTCATAGAATAAATATAATTAATTTTTTTTAGTTAGTTTTAGAATGAAGTAATGTGCTTACTTGTGCTGAATAAAATGCAGCTGAAAAAATGGTTTCCACCAGAGCTCAGACGTCAAGCCGGTCGAGCAAGAAGGCCACTGCAAGTGTTGAAGGCACATCTTCGCAGTCTGCAGCGAGAAGAACAGAGAGACCATCGAAAGCTAAAAAGCAGAGCATCAACCTTATTGTGGGCAGATGTTACCCAGTTCATCTGCACACCACAATGTGTGTTTCACAGTTGGCAAAGACAGTGGGCAGTATGCAGTCAGTTGGCCCAGCATTACGTGATGTTATGTCCGCTGAACAGATGGCACTTGTGAAGACCACTCCGTTCTCTTCTTATCTCTACTTGCCTCCAATTAAACAAGATCTTGTTCTAGTCGAATCCCTCCTCTATTTTTGGGACGAAGAGAGAAGAGGTATCCGAATCGGAGAAACCTTTCTTCCCCTTAATCCAGAGGAAATATGTATTTTGGTAGGGCTGCCAGCACAGGGTGAAGCTATAGAATGGCAGAACAAGAGTGTTAAATCCAACACTCTTGATAAATACTTCAATGGTGACTATCGACATGCCGATAGGTCGAAATTACGACATATTTTGTACAGCCTTGCTGGTCAGATTGGAGAGGAGAAGGCAGCGGATTTTGTCCGTATATTTATATTATACATATTTGCTTGCGTCCTCTTTCCTACCAGCCACTACAATGTGCCGAAGGCACTATATAGATACATAGATGATGTAGATAGAATAGGGGAATATGCCTGGGGTCATGCTGTATATAATTATCTTGTAAGTTCGATATCCAGAGCATCCCCACGTGTGAAGCGCCGAAATAGCGGCGAAGAAAGAGCTAGCGGCTATATCGATGGCTGTACAATAGCATTTCTGGTAAGTAATATCGTAAATTAGTATGTCAATATAGTATCTTTTGCACATTGTTGTATAATAATATTGTTAAATCATGATAAACTTGCAGAGTTGGGCTTACGAGCATATAAAAGGGTTAGGTAAATCTGATGGAGATAAGGGTGTCCCTCTGATGAGAAAATGGAAGGGTTCAACAGCCTATCGGAGTTATGAGAAGCTAGTAAAAAAGCTGCACACCTATACTCCTGCAGAGGTAATCATTTATGTAAGCAATGTAGTTTTGTAAAATTTGGTTATAATACTTATTAAATAGATTTATCGGTCATTGCAGGTTGAACCCACATTTACCTACCGTCCTGAAGATATGTCAATTTTGAACCCTAGGTTACGTGGCAGCCTGCCGAAGCAGGTATTGCTGAATTGAGATAGTAGAAAATATTATTTGGTTAGAATTTATTTATCAAATTATGATATTATCCTTTTGTACATTACTCTCAAAGGTGGTACAGGCAGCGGCCCCCGTGGCAACATCTGCTGCCGGTGAGAGTAGCAATAATATCAGCTCGTTATTGAATCAATTGGAGCGAGCTCTAAATAAACTACAAGATCGTAATAAGATCTTGGAGGAGGAGAATGCATTGTTAAAGGAAAATAATGCAAAGCTTCAAGCGCAACTATCTAGCGCTAGCACAGCCGCTGCTGCAGAAGGCGGAGTCGGAGCCGGTGTTGATCCACCTCAAGGTGGCCAAGGCGCAGTGGTTGAAGAAAGCGGCCAACAGAGAGATGATGTTGGCGAGAGTGTAATAAGGGACATTCCTTCAAGAATTCAACGACTTAAAGGGCGTCAAAGGAAACAAAAGAGAATGTCCCCTGATTTTACACCGGGTGAACGTCCTCTGACTCGCCAATATAGAAGAAAGCAGCGGCATCCTTTGAAGATCGGGGGGGCCGAAGCTGCTGAAGAGGCATCAGATACAGCGACAGGGACCATTGCGGAGGTCCTTATGGTATGATGTACTTCATTAAGTGTAGTGTGAATAAACTTATATCATATAAAATATGACTTTTGCACTTGATTTGGTTCACTATAGGAAATTAAAGCTCAAGCTGGAGAGTCAGAAAGTGCAATACCAGCTGTTGAGATTGATGATGTCCCTGCGCCGGTTGAGGAGCCTGGGGTAATAATTGAGCATCGTCACAACTACCCGGGAAGAGATAATACTCCGAAAGTTGAGCAGGATGCAATCAATTTTTTTATTTCCCGACCTATTACAAAGTTCGTCAATTTTTATATGCATGTAGTGATTAGTTAGCATTAAATATCTTTGGCAAAATATTCTACCTTAGCTTTACAGCAATTAGTTTCTTTCATATTAATAATTAAATATATTTTTTTATAGGGGACCCATATGGCAAGATGATACAAAAGGGTCAGATTCGCCTTCTGTTAGCGGTCAAGTCCTCCTTGATTACTTATTTGGAGGTCCGACGCGCGACGAGGTTAGTGCTGCCACAGATTATGTGTCACGCCCCGGGGTCCCTTTTAGGTTCAAAAGCACAGCGGAAAAATTAGCTATAAATTTTTTTTTTTGAAAACCTGACCCCAGAGTGCCAGATCCGCCACAAATACAGGGAATCCACTGTTCACACGGACAGAGTCTCCCCTGTATTTGCACGGCGTCGCACAAGTACAACAGAGTATAGATACACACACAACCACAACCAGATGAACAACAAGACAGATGACATTCATCCATTCCATTCACACACACAGATATAATACTTGAGTTATGAATAACATTCCACATCTATCAGTTAAAATGTTTCCTACCTGGAAACTGATTTTGAAATACTAAATCCATAAAACCACAGAAAAGTCAATTTGAAAACTGTTCCCTACACGGGAACCATTCTTTTTCAAAATCAGCTACCACGAGGGGTAGAAAACTGTTTTATTTCGAGAAAACACCAATCTTTTAGCTCATTCCAAAACCAGTTGAAAATCCAGATGATCAGATAATAAAACAAAACTGAACCATGTAAACCGTCTAAGCTATATGTATCCACAGAAATAATGAGGGTAATAACTAAATCGAGATAACCTGGGTCGGAAGCTCTATCGACCGCTACACGCGTATCTCACGTCTCGTCCTACTACTAATCGCCCGCGATACCTGAAACATGGTGGGGGAGGTGAGAACATGTAAACATGTCTCCCCTCCCAGTGGGTACCGCAAGCCGAAGAAGGCGCAAGCTACTGGAAACTCCAGCCACATGGGACTCCCCATCCTAACAGCCGACCACGACTGCCATCAAGACCTGATATAGCTTATGTGAGGACACTGAATAGCCAGCCAAGAACGCAAGCATGAAAATCAACTGTAGCTCGTCATAGATGTATGATAGAAATAAATGAGACGGATCAACAAGATACACATCATAGGACATATCCCCATCTCATCTGCCGTAAGCATATATGATATGAACACTGGACCAACCAGCCAAGAGGACAAACGTAGCCACTGGACAAACCAGCAAGCAATGAAAGGCATATAACTGGAGAGAACCAGCCAAGTGCAACAATGAACTACTGGATGTGCCAGCTAATCGGGGTTCCCCGCCACTAACAGCCAACTAACGGCTGCCAACCGATAACTAGTATAGGCGTAACTAGCGGTGTCGAGCTCACGTAAAGTGCATGTGGTCGCCCAACTAGGGGGCGTCCTCCCACAAGAAAAAGCCTTTTCACCAGCATGTAGGCTGGGCACTCGGGTCGCCACAAGAGAAACACGATCCCAATGTACGGTCCACACTCGTCTATCACCGAAAACGGACTCCAGGAATCTGGCTGTGCCGCCAAATCTAACCCATGAAAACCTGAGGAGCAGGCCAACTGCGTATATCGATATCATCGCCAACAACGTATATATGAAGATCAAGAAAGAAATGTCAACAGAACGATGATATTAAAACTATAGGAACATACGAACGTCATCATGTAATGTCATCGCCATCAACACAAAAGTATATATATATAGAGCAAGCAAGTAATAGCAACGATGACATAAAATGAATGGGTATGACAATCAATAGAGAAGGACTAGGCCACTCATGAGGA
>NC_033630.1:11252093-11292462 GCF_001540865.1 Ananas comosus | reverse complement strand
AGACGGCGCAGGACACGGGGCGACACCGAGGTGTTTCTCAAGGTTGAGAGTTTTGCAGCAAGGAAGTTTAGTTAACTATGATTTACGGTTACGGTTAATGATACATGTCCTTATTCATGTATAGATCTTCACGATGTCCGTACACATCAATAAAATAGGTCTTTCACTGCATATCTACGCCTAGGTTTACGGTGCAGGTAGTCTTTTAGTCGACAATGACCGAATAGGAAAGGTTTAGGGACGTAGAATAACTCATGCACGTAGACGTATCTTTGTCCTTCGTTGTATCGTTCTACGGAATACTTTCTAAGTCCTTTTGAGTTTACGATAATAAACCTGCCAAGTATACAAGTGTCTAATACCTTGTACTCGATTAGTTATAATAACTAATCCTAAACCTAAGCCTGAAGTTGTGTATAAAAAAGAAGGTAACATTGACTGAAATTATAAAGTAATTCACATTCCCTTCACTTAAGAGCTTCGAGCTCCTAATCTGAAGCGGTTCTTAGCTGACTAACAGCTCACTCATTCGAAGCCTTCCAGGCTTCCACTGGTGTTACGTATTCCACCTAACTCCTCCACAGGCGCTCTCGTGGTCACGTTTTCGACGTGACCTCGTATTTACGAGAGTCCCTGGCCAGGGACCATCCCTCCCTGGCCAGGGTAGTCCGACCCGACCGCCCTCCAACACTACGTTGGCCAGAGACCACTCCTCCTTGGCCAAGGGCTTGCAACCGGGTCGCTCACTTCGGCTTTAAACCGATTCAGGGCTTCTACAACGAGAGCCCTTGGCCAGAGAGCCTGTTCCTGGCCAGAGGGCCCCTGGCCAGAGAGTCCGTTTCTGGCCAAGGGCTTGCGCTTTAGGGGAGACGGACCAACACGTCGAAAGCTCCTGGCCAGAGGGGCTCGACCCTGGCCAGGGAGTGACGCTTTTACCGGGTCCCTCCCGACAAGGTCTTTTACTTTTCAACTCCCCCGATTAACGTTTTACCGGATATACTCCCGAACCCCTGGAGGAAGAGAGGGAGTCAACGAAAGAGGGAGAGAGTGTGGAAAGGGAGAGAGAGAGATCTTTCCTCTTCTTCTTCTTCTTCTTCCTCTCCTTCCTTTTCTTCCTCTTTCTCTTCCTCTTCTGATTCTTCTTCTTCTTCTAGTGGAAGAAGAGAGGGAGAAGTTCGAGCCTCGAACCATATCTCCATTCGAGATTTGGGAAATTACCACCTAAACCTATTGATCCCAAAATATCGAACCTAAACCAAGTTTACCTTAGATAACTTCGATCCCACTTCCAAGCTCGAGCTTTAGCTTCGAGCGTGGCGCCTAAAGAGGTCACAGCTCTAGATCCCGAGGCTAAACCCCAAAACTGATTAGATCCCAAAACTAGATTAAACTACCCAGCGTTTGGATTAACAATCCAGAGACTTGCGCAGCCGCTTCTGCCAAGCAGCTAAGCAGCTCATCCACGCCTCAACAACAGCTTCCGCTGGGGGCCTCGCAGCAAAACGGCCCTTTCGGTTGCTCCGCAGCTTTGCAGCCGCTTAGCGTTAGCTTCTCAGCGCCGTAGTGGTGCTCCACCCCCTCACGGTAGGGCTTCGTCAGCCCGATGAGAAATACAGACTCATGATTATAGCTAGTAAATGTATAACACTTTATCGTAATATCCCACAATTTACATTAACACGTGTAGAAACGTACGATCACTATCAAACCCACCATCTATGGTACTTACTTTTGGATCATACGTACTCAACTTATGATACTCTATCTAGCGGGATATATCTACTACCTAAACAAATACACTTATACTTGGATCACATAACCTTTGATCACATAGTTCTTGGACAGTTCTCTTGCTCACCGTAGATCAATTGGATTTGTAACTTGCTCACCGTAATTCATCACGTTCTCACCGTACTCTTGGGATCATATTAACTTATGATACAACGATAGTGGGGATCAACCTATCCCACAAAGGTCAAGCACTCTAACCTAGCTCGAGTGAATCGGACAGACGTGGACACCTCCATCGAGGAGTGTCCATCACGTGAGGCTTCAAACCGTGCGCTCCCCCGGTCACATCACGGAAACCTGGTCACATCACAGACGTCCGCCAGAGCCCCATCCACTTATCGATCGGTGGAGAGGATACTCTGAATCTCTGCACTCTGACACTCGCTTGGAACGCAAGCGGCTCTCTAACCCATTAGTCTATTCACTAGAACAGCAACTTGTATCATCACTCAATCAGTCGGAAGAATGATACTCAAGGTACGTACGTAAAGTGACCTAACTCCGTAACTATCTAATATCAACGAATAATGACATGACAAAAGTCAAAATATATAGATAGATAGACGTATAGACAGTGCGGGGTTAGGGGCGGTTAAACCAGCCCAAGCCCAGTGCAGTTGTCTGCGGCTTGCCTGTCTCGGAGGGGACAGGCGGGTTCCGAGTTTGTTGTACATATTTATCCGTTGGTTGTTCCCTTAACGTATATATTATGTTCCGAACGTGCTCCCGTTCGTTGTTGCCTTCGCTTTCGAGATTCGATTTATATGTAGTGTGTACAATAAACTAAAAGAAATTTGGTTTAAGTTCATTTATTTTGATAATGTAAGGTAGGTTGGTAATATAGAAAATGTAAATCAGTAGGTGGTAATGTACTAACAAAAGTGAAATGTATGGATTTAGTTGTTTTATTTCAACTATGTACATATTGTTTTTCCCTTACTGATGTTTTACGTATTTCAGGGGCCACCGGCGATGGATACCGCGGTTTGGGAACGGAGCCAGGAGGCGGCGGGGCGAGCACGATCCTGGACATCCCAATCACCACACTCTTGATGTTGCTTCAAGGGTCACCCGAGCCGTAGGCTGGAGCGGCTGAATGGGTGATCCAGATAGGTCCGTATTCATAAAGTTTCCTTCTTTTCATTGGTAATGATTACGTTGATTATGATACGGACGGCTGCTGGTATTAATTTATTCTTCTCAGTAGACAGCTTGTTTTAGTTATTTATTCACTCGGCAGTAACATCTACTATCCAGTCGTTTTAATTAATTTACCATTTTTTCTCTTGGACAGGCGAAGTGGTTTGCGTCATATTTTGAGCACATCATCCAAGTCCCCATTGGCGCTCCTGACGTGGTATTTCATAAAGAATGTCAACAACAGGGTTCCACGGAAGTCGATTGTGGCATGTACACATGCCTTTTTGCCGAAAGAATTGTAAGAAACGGCCTCCCCGATCTGTTATCGTACGATAATGACCCCCACTCTTTCCGTGCTCATATGGTCAGTGCCATCTTAAAGGATCCATGTTGTGTGACCTATACTTCAATGATTGAGTCCACTGTCGCAAAAGATGATGTCTGAATGTTATAGGATTGTGCACTTGTGAGTGGTATTGGGCAGTTTGTTTATATATGATTGTGAATGTGCAATTGTAAATTTGTGACTGGTATTCGGCAGTTTCTTTTTATATGATTGTGAATTTGTTTATATATTACTCTGAATTTGTTTATATATGTGACTGTACAATTGTTCACATTGTGACTGGTACTGGGCAGATTGTTTATATATGATTGTGAATGTGCAATTGTGATATTGTGACTAGTATTGTGAATATGTTATATATGATTGTGAATTTGTTTATATATGACTGTGAATCCAACTATATATGTGACTGGTACTGGGGAGTTTGCTTATATATGACTGTGAATTTTTTTATATATGATTGTGAAATGTGACAATTGTGACGGGTACTGGGCAGTTTGTTTATATATGATTGTGAATGTTATATGTTGTATTGGATGTTGTCGAGTTGCTTGGAGAGCCATGGCAGTTTGTTTATAGAAACACTGCAATATTTTACGGATGGTTCATGATCTCGTACTGCAGTAGGTTCATCCCTATAGAAGTGTTCCCTTTAACACTATAAATGTACCTGAAAGTAGTATAACTGTTCCATTCTAAGCTATAGCACTACAGGTCTTAGCCTACCATATTTAAGTGGACATATAGATGTGATAGGTATATCGGTGTTCCAACCAGGGCTTAAGTGTACCGACCTGGGCTATTAGTGTTCCGTTTCTGGCTATGATGTGAAAAATCGTGTCAGATCTATAAGAGTGGTCACATCACTTTTCCCTAGATATATGGGTGTGCTCTACACCACTACAGATGCACCTAAGTGAAGCAATAATTAGAGCTTCTTTTATAAGACCTACTTAGCACAGTCAGATATATGGGTGTTCCAAGCTTATTTATAAGAATTATGTCTTCACTATAAAAGTGATCATGAAGACATGATTTTAAGCTATAACCGCACAACCCAAGGCTACCATATAGAAGTGGATAGATAGTTGTGGCAGGTATATGGGTGTACTCTTTAGCCCTACAGATGTTCCGGGGAGTGGTATAAGTGTTCTATTCTAAGGTATAACAGCACAAGTAAAGGGTACCATATAGAAGTGGACCTATAGATGTGGCAGATATATGGGTGTACTCTTTAGCCCTACAGATGTTCCGGGTTGTGATATAAGTGTTCCATTTTAAGCTATAACCGCACAACCCAAGGCTACCATATAGAAGTGGATGGATAGATGTGGCAGGTATATGGGTGTACTCTTTAGCCCTACAGATATTCCGAGGAGTGGTATAAGTGTTCTATTTTAAGTTATAACAGCACAAGTAAAGGGTACCATATAGAAGTGGACCTATAGATGTGGCAGGTTTATGGGTGTGCTCTTTAGCCCTACAGATGTTCCGGGGAGTGGTATAAGTGTTCCATTTTAAGCTATAACCGCACAACCGAATGCTACATATAGAAGTGGATAGATAGATGTGGCAGGTATATGGGTGTACTCTTTAGCCCTACAGATATTCCGATGAGTGGTATAAGTGTTATATTTTAAGCTATAACAGCACAAGTAAAGGATACCATATAGAAGTGGTCCTATCGATGTGGCAGGTATATGGGTGTACTCTTTAGCCCTACAGATGTTCCGGGTAGTGATTTAAGTGGTCTATTTTAAGCTATAACCGCACAACCCAAGACTACCATATAGAAGTGGATGGATAGATGTGGCAGGTATATGGGTGTACTCTTTAGCCCTACAGATATTCCGAGAAGTGGTATAAGTGTTCTATTTTAAGTTATAACAGCACAAGTAAAGGGTACCATATAGATGTGGACCTATAGATGTGGCAGGTTTATCGGTGTGCTCTTTAGCCCTACAGATGTTCCGGGGAGTGGTATAAGTGTTCCATTTTAAGCTATAACCGCACAACCGAATGCTACATATAGAAGTGGATAGATAGATGTGGCAGGTATATGGGTGTACTCTTTAGCCCTACAGATGCTCCGGAGAGTGGTATAAGTGTTCTATTTTAAGGTATAATAGCACAAGTAAAGGGTACCATATAGAAGTGGACCTATCGATGTGGCAGGTATATGGGTGTGCTCTTTAGCCCTACAGATGTTCCAGAGAGTGGTATAACTGTTCCATTTTAAGCTATAACCGCACAACCCAAGGCTACCATATAGAAGTGGATGGATAGATGTGGCAGGTATATGGGTGTACTCTTTAGCCCTACAGATATTCCGAGGAGTGGTATAAGTGTTATATTTTAAGCTATAACAGCACAAGTAAAGGGTACCATATTGAAGTGGACCTATAGATGTGGCTGGTATATGGGTGTACTCTTTAGCCCTACAGATGTTCTGGAGAGTGGTATAAGTGTTCTATTCTAAGGTATAACAGCACAAGTAAAGGGTACCATATAGAAGTGGACCTATAGATGTGGCAGGTATATAGGTGTACTCTTTAGCCCTACAGATGTTCCGGGTAGTGAAAGTGGCTTGTAAGGCCTAGTATAGAAAATTGCACATCTAGTATAGAAAAGTGGGCACTACACATGTATCGTGGCAAACGTATAAATATTCCTATTTTTTTCTGCAATGTGCCAAAACTTTCCCAACCCTATGAAATTGGCAGGTATATGGGTGTGCCCATTACCATTACAGATGTTCGTCTGAGCTCTACAACTGTCCCATTATAATCTATAAGTACAAAAGTAAAGCCTACCCTATGAAATTAGCAGGTATATGGGTGTGCCCATTAACACTAGAGATGTACATGTGACCCCTACAACTGTCCCATTCTATTCTATTACTGCAAAAGCAAAGCCTACCCTATGGAAGTGTTGAAGGTATATGGGTGTGCCTATTAACACTACAGATGTACCTGTGATCTCTACAACTGTTCCATTCTATGCAATAGCTGCAACAGCAACGCCAACCCTATACAAGTGGGCACTACATCTGTATCGTGGCGCACTCATAAATATTCTGATTTTTTTCTGCAATGTGGAAAAGCTTTCCCTACCCTATGAAAGTGGCATGTAAGGCCAAGTATAGAAAAGTGCACATCTAGTATAGAAAAGTGGGCACTACACATGTACCGTGGCACACTTATAAATATTCCTATGAAATTGGCAACTATATGGGTGTGCACATTACTTATATATATATACATGTGACCACTACAACTGTCTAATTCTATTCTAAAACTGTAAAAGTAAAGCCTGCCCATTCTAAGTGGCAGCTATATGGGTGTGCCCATTACCACTACAGATGTACATGTGACCTCTACAACTGTAGCATTATATTTTATAACTACAAAAGCAAAGCCTACCCTATGAAATTGACAGGTATATGGGTGTGCCCATTAACACTATAGATGTACCTGTGAGATCTACAGCTGTCCCATTATATTTTATAACTGCAAAAGCAAAGCCTACCCTATAAAAGTGGCAGCTATATGGGTGTGCCCATTAACACTACAGATGTACCTGTGAGCTCTACCACTGTTCCATTGTATGCTATAGCTGCAACAGCAATGCCAACCCTATACAAGTGGGCACTACATATGTATCGTAGCACAGTCATAGATATTCTGATTTTTTCCTGCAAAGTGGACAAGCTTTCTCTACCCTATGAAAGTAGCATGTAAGGCCTAGTATAGAAAAGTGTACATCTAGTATAGAAAAGTGGGCACTACACATGTACCGTGGCACACTTGTTTTAAGCTATATTTTTTTCTGCTATGTGCCAAAACTTTTCCAACCCTATGAAATTGACAGCTATATGGGTGTGCCCATTACCAGTACCGCTGTTCGGCTGAGCTCTACAACTGTCCCATCCCATCATATTCTATAACTGCAAAAGCAAAGCCTACCCTATAGAAGTGACTGCTATATGGGTGTGCCCATTAACACTAGAGATGTACATGTGACCCCTACAACTGTACCATTATATTCTATTACTGCAAAAGCAAAGCCTGCCTATTCTAAGTGGCAGCTATATGGGTGTTTCCATTACCACTACAGATGTACCTGTGAGCTCTACCACTGTTCCATTGTATGCTATAGCTGCAACAGCATTGCCAACCCTATACAAGTAGGCACTACATATGTATCGTAGCACAGTCATAGATATTCTGATTATTTCCTGCAAAGTGAACAAGCTTTCTCTACCCTATGAAAGTAGCATGTAAGGCCTAGTATAGAAAAGTGTACATCTAGTATAGAAAAGTTTATATAGAAATTTTAATATTTAATTTTTTATTTTATATTTCATAATTATTTTAAATTTTATATAGAAATTTTATACTTTTTAATTTTTACATTATGTTTTAAATTAAAATATCAAATTGTATATTTTGTACCTTTCGATATTTAATAATTTTAATTTTAATTGAAATTTAAATTTAAAGTTTAAATTATTTTTAAATAAAATGTAATAAAAATATTATGGTTTTTATAAATCTAAAATTTATGGTTTTTCTTTGCAAATTATACATTTTAATTTCAAATATTTATTTTTAAATAAAAAAAATATGAAACTATACATTATAAAATTTTAATTTAAATTTAATTTACAAATATATAATTTATATATTTTTAATATATAAATGTTGTATTCTTAATATTTAAGGGAAAAATTGTATTCTTAACATTATTTTATTGTTTATTTGGTGGCTCGGGTTCGGTTTAATTCTTTTTGTGAACCGAGTTCATTCAATAAAGGGCTCGTTTCTCTGTTTAGTGAGCTACCCGACTCCCCAGTCAAAAGCTAGGGCTCCATTTTGTCGATTTCTCCCTTCAACTCTCCTCCCCTTTGAGTAGCCAGCAGCTCGGAGCTCGCAAGCCTCTCGAGCAGCCAGCAGCTCGAAGCTCGCAAGCCTCTCGAGCAGCCAGCAGCTCGCAGCTCGCAAGCCTCTCGAGCAGCGAGCAGCTCGCAAGCCTCTCGAGCCTCCTCATCCTTACAAACTCGCTGTCAGGGCGGGTCGCTAGTGCGTTACAGATTGCTGCTGCTTCCCCTGCTGCTTCCCCTTCAGGTAAATATATAATTAAATCTAATATATCTTTTTATTATTATATTTTTAGCCAAAAAAAAATATAAATGCGAGCTTTATTATAAAAAGACTCATTTATATGTAAAGTTTCAAAAGATCAAAGTCTAATGGATAATATTGGATAAATTTATTTTGTATATAAATTTATACTAATCATTTTAATTTATTATTCGTTGGGCAGCTCGTGAGCTAGCTCGTGTTCGGCTCGTTAATAAACGAGCCAAACACAAGGTGAATGTTTCGGCTCGATACTTTAACGAGCCATCTCGCCGAACACGAGCTGACCCCAGCTCGCTCGTGTTCGGCTCGTTTACACCCCTAAGTGTAACATTGTGTAATTGATCCTAAATATTGTAGGTCGAGTTTCAAAGCATGTACAGAAAATCGCACTCCAAGTTATTAAGTACGGGCCGAAAATGTGCTTTGCGTACAAGTGTAAATCAATTACGAGTGAACGTGGTTTCAAAAACTACAATCTCTGATACCGGTGACAGCGACGACGATTTTGTTGATCCACCTCCAAAGAACAGTATAATATATCGAACGAAGAGAACTGTGCATAGTGAACCTCGACTGATTAGGACATATATTAGTTGTGATAGTGATGATGATTTTGTTGATTCTCCACCTACAATAGTATATATTAGACAATAAGCTCCGCTATTGATGTTATGTACATATAACTCTGGCATTTAAATTTTTTAAAATATTTTACGGTATGTGCCAGATTTATAATCAATATTTGTACTAACTATCTGTCGTAATATTGCGTCGGTTTGTACGCATTTCTTATTTTTATAATATTACAAGTTAGATGGATTCAAGCTTTACAACTTCGACTAGTCGAAGCAACCAATCCACACCGCTCTGCCATTGTGGATTGCCCTGTACGATTAAGACCTCTTGGACACAAAACAATCCGGGTCGGAGATTTTATGGCTGTCCAAGATATAGGGTAAAGTTGGTTACTATAAACTTGTCGATTCATATATGGACATTATTTTATGTATAATTTGTCTTATCTTTTAGATGCAGGAGAGTAACGCTTGTAATTATTTTGGGTGGTACGACCCACAATTTACGAGCCGGAGTATCTCAGTGGTTAATGGTTTACTAGAAAGCAATAATAAGTTGCGGGAAGAACCCGCAGTTGCAGCAAAAAGAAAAAGATGGAAATGGGCCGTTTTTGTCATGTATGGGATAGTCAGTGGGATAATGTGGTCATCCTGCTATAACTTGTGTGGCAAGGGTACATGACCACCCTGTATCATGCAGGCTGTAATAATCTTTATATAGTGTTGTTATGTTAGTCGTTGTGTTGTACAAATATAACCTGTTGTAGTATTTTGTGTTAGACTTTATATTATATCAATGGTCCTGATGCCATATGGTTTTGTTGCTTTAAATTCTACGTTTTATTGTAATATCGTATTACAACTTCTGGCGTAAAGAAAAATTTTGTTCTAATGTTAATCCACTTCTATATGTAATGTGCGGTTATAGTTTAAAATAGAACTGTTATACCACTCTCCGGAACATTTGTAGGGCTAAAGAGCAGACCCATAGACCTTTCACATCTATATAATATTTTCTGTGGTAGGCTTTATTTCTCCAGTTGTAGCTTAAAATAGAACAGTTATACCACTCCCCGGAACATCTATATGGCTAAAAAGCACACACAAATACCTGCCACATCTATATTTCCACTTCTATATGGTACCCTTTACTTGTGCTGTTATAGCTTAAAATAGATCGGTTATACCACTCCCCGGAACATCTATACGGCTAAAAAGCACACACAAATACCTGACACATCTATATGTCCACTTTTATATGGTACCCTTTACTTGTGCTGTTATAGCTTAAAATAGAACAGTTATACCACTCCTCGGAACATCTGTAGGGCTAAAGAGTACACCCATATACCTGCCACTTCTATCTATCTACTTCTATATGGTAGCCTTGGGTTGTGCAGTTATACCTTAAAATGGAACAGTTATACTGCTCTCTAGAACATCTGTAGGGCTAAAGAGTACACCCATATACCTGCCACTTCTATCTATCTACTTCTATATGGTAGTCTTGGGTTGTGCGGTTATACCTTAAAATGGAACAGTTATACTGCTCTCTAGAACATCTGTAGGGCTAAAGAGCACACCCATATACCTTTCACATCTATATAATATTATCTCTGTGGTACCATTTATTTTTCCAGTTATAGCTTAAAATAGAACAGTTTAACCACACCTCGGAACATCTGTAGGGCTAAAGAGCACACCCATAGACCTGCCACATCTATATGTCTATTTTTACATGGTAGTCTTGGGTTGTGCGGTTATACCTTAAAATGGAACAGTTATACTGCTCTCTGGAACATCTAAGAAACAGAAATAAATTAAAAAAATGAGGCTTCGAAACGCTCTATTGGTCCGAAAATAACTTTTGAACCCAAAAGCAGTTTTTAAAATCTAGGCCAAACACCACCTCAACTATCTTTCTTATGCCATGTCTTCACGCAGTGCATTTTCAGATATGGTTGACAAAAAAAAATATGCAATATAAAACATATATATTTGAAGACAATGACCCACACTTAATATTACATTAAAACTCTGATAAAATAAGCGATGCAGGTGGTACAGTATACAGTACATCATGGACTTTCGGTTGGCGGGCAAGTTTCCCATGACTCAATCTAAACAAAAATTATCCATTCTCTATTCCCTAAATGGAGTATAATATGTTCTGGTATGATACGAGGATTTATACATTTTATCAAGACACGATAGTAGTTTAGATTTTCAAGATGACGGCTGGCCTCATCGGACCATAGGTATCTGCCAAAACTCGACACAATAGTAGTTAACTCTTGATACTGATGGCAATAGAGCGGTAAATTCCGTAGGCGAATCCGTACGAAGTATTGAAATGATGGTGTGGCTATATGCCGGCTGGCTTCCCATGGAGACATCCCGATTTCTCGTGTGGGTATATGGAAAGTGTAGATATATTATAATAGAGACACCATGGTAAATAAAAAGGTCAATATCGAATTTTATCTTGTCAAATTGGTGTGGAGCCTTGTAGACATCCCGATTTCTCGTGTGGGTATCTGGACGGTGTAGATATACAGATAAAAATGTACCATCAGAACCCAACACGCCAATATGGAATTTTACCTTGTCAATATGACGAGAGACCTTGTAGATTCTTTGTCTTTATTTAATTTGTTTACTCCGAAGCTTTGCGAGATAACCAGGCTTTTATTGAAAACTTGGGTTTTCGTCAAAAATTTTAGATCCGGTTTGTGGTAGAGTTGATAGAAAGAATACGGTACAGAAGTGCGTCACGTAAAAGTCTATACCAACTGTTTTGTTTTATACGTTATATTTTGTATATATAAACTTCTGTTACTGGGTGTGAATTATAATGTAATTTTGAGACTATTTTATTCGCTACGTCCACCATGTCATATGTCATGTAGTACCTGAAAGCCAACCGCCCGTTCAAAGGGTACTGAGTTAGATTTGTTTTTAATAGGTAAGAGATAAGGGATTTACCTCATATTATACAAGACCATACTATGCTCCTAAATATGTAAAATAGTTCTGTGCTATCATCAAATCTAAAAGTTCTACTGCCGACCGGAGTAGCCTGGTATCCATAGACGGTTTTGAGCTGTGTTATCATCAATTGAGAACTATGACTACCGTTATCTCGCCATTTAAGGCATCCGCTTAGGCATGCTTCATAACTTTACTACCACACCGATATACGGCCGACCGAAGGGTACCTAACTGACACTAACAATTTTACAGCAAGAAATAACCCCTTGCTGCTTATCGAAAGACTGCTGAAAAGAGTCATCCTTTCTTTTACTATTTTGAAGGACGTGGTCGAAGACGTTTAACGTTTAGACTCCCAGCCGGTGGATAGGCAATACGTTCGTCTGGTCGATGTCGTTAGACACTCGTCAGCAATAGTGAAAGCAACCGTCGCTACCAATGAAAACGACGTGCTAAGTGATTCGGTAGTCATAGATATACCAGTCCTCATGTCTCCTACTTCGTCATTCACAACGACCCTGCTCTCCTTAATCACCCTTTGTACTATTGATGATTCCCTATTGCTTTATTAACATTAGATACCTTTATATTACACCTCAGTTTCTCTAAAAGTCATTCCATCTAAAAGTCGTTCCGTTCATACATTCCTGTTTTGATAAATATTTACAAAGATATAAAACGTTTCACTGTTTCGGAAGGGATAGGATACTTTAATCGTCCATATACCCACACGGGTAATTGTCATCTCTACATGTCCACTGGGGATGTTGACAGGGTAAGATAAGATATTGATCTTTTCGTTTCGGATGGTTAAGATTCACGGTCGATATACCCACACGGGTAATGGTGATGTCTACATGGACACTCGAGATGGTGTCAAGGTAACATACGATATCGACGTTGTCATTACGGTTGGGATATGTTCACCCGTGATGTATACATAACATCGTGTCAGTATCTATAAGACGAAAAAATGACATTTCACCCTTTCGAAAGAGATGGGATACCTTCACCGTACATTCCGGATTATATCTTTTCACATGTAGATCATATCTTTTCACCCGGGATGTGTACATGGTACGGTGTGAACATTTATAAAGATTAAAAAAAGACGATACACAGTTTTGAAACGGTTGGGATACTTTAACCGTCGATATACCCAAACTGGTAATGGTCATGTCGACAAGTCGACTCGAGATGTTGACAGGGTAGTATAAGATATTGATGTTTTCGTTTCGGATGGGATATTTTCACCGACGATATACCCACACGGGTAATTGTCATCTCTACATGTACACTGGGGATGTTGACACGGTAAGATAAGATATTGATCTTTTCGTTTCGGATGGGTAAGATTCACGGTCGATATACCCGCACGGATAATGGTGATGTCTACATGGACACTCGAGATGGTGTCAAGGTAACATACGATATCGACGTTGTCGTTACGGTTGGGATATGTTCACCCGTGATGTATACATAGCATCGTGTCAGTATCTATAAGACTAAAAAAGGACGTTTCACCTTTTCGAAAGAGATGGGATACTTTCACCGTACATTCCGGATCATATCTTTTCACATGTAGATCATATCTTTTCACCAGGGATGTGTACATGGCACGGTGTGAACATGTATAAAGATTAAAAAAGACGTTACACGGTTTTGAAAAGGTTGGGATACTTTAACCGTCGATATACCCACACCGGTAATGGTCATGTCGACAAGTCGACTCGAGATGTTGACAGGGTAGTATAAGATATTGACGTTTTCGTTTCAGATGGGATATTTTCACCGACTATATACCCATACGGGTAATTGTGATGTCTACATGGATACTCGAGATGTTGACAAGGTAAGATACGATATTGACGTTGTCATCGCGCCCCTGATGTGTTCACCCGTGATGTGTACATGGCACCGTTTGAATATTTATAAATTGTAAAAAAGACGTTACACGATGTCTTTTGAGTGTAATGTATATATAAAAACTGTAATGTTGTTATCTCTACATGTGTTGTAATGAACATTGTGCTCTAATATTATTTTACACTTTAACTTGCGTGGTATTGGTGTATTGAGCTTCTCGTTACTATCTAACTGCCTTTATATTTCAATGTTAATATCTCCCTATGTGGTATATATATGGTGGCGTTTTGCGTGTCAATCCACCGTAACCGTCGTGTAATTCCCGACGGCCAGGTCACCACTATAGCAGGGTACGTTGTGAATGACGAAGTAGGAGACATAAAGACTGGTATAGCTAGGACTAAAGAATCACTGAGCACGTCATTTTCATTGGTAGCGACGGTCGCTTTCACTAATCCTGACCAGTCGTCTAACGACATCGACCAGACGAACGTGTTGCCTATCCACCGGCTGGGAATCTAAACGTTAAACGGCTTCGACCACGTCCTGCAAAAGAGCAAAAGAAAGGATGACTCTTTTAAGAAGTCTTTCGATAAGCAGCAAGGGGTTATTTCAAACATGTAAAATTGTATAGTGACAGCGTGNAGTTTTCTTTTTCTTTCACTAATGGCTATTGCTTACCCTCGTGTAAGCCGTTTGTGTATGTTTCCGCTAGTGCATTTTTTGTTTGAATTTGTACATGTGATGAGCCTTGGGCGGATAGGGAAAACTCTGTCCGTTCGGCGTCTGTTCGACGTGCTCGGGTCGGGCCAAATTGGCATCGGTCCCAGGGCGTGACAGGGCCTCTCTAAAATTATTCCATTCTAAGGCATACGTGCAAAAGTAAGCCATAATTGTAAAGATAATTGTAAAAGTGTACAGAAGTGTCGTGTAAGTGTTCTGTTGCTAGCTATAAAGCTTCACATGTACCGAACCGCCCTTTAAGTGTTCCTTTGCTGGCTATCACTGGTAGGTACCTGGATTCGCCCTTTCACTACTTTACATGTATTTTGGCACACCTAAATCTATCATTTCTTTTTTATAACATAGAAGTAGATATTGAGTAATGTAGATATGTCAACAACACGTATAATGGTAAATCACCTGCTAACTTTCATATATAAATTTTTTATACTTGATTATAATTAACTTTGCATATAGTAGAACGTTGGACTACGAAATCTTACCTCTTTGTCAGCACTTGCGCATTACATCAAGTCGAAGAAGGTACAGATTTGAAAGACTCGACGTGTCACCATTTTATTTAAATAGCCGCAATAGTTTGCAAGTTTATTTGGCCCCAGAATAAATACCTGCTATGTATACTAAAGGAGTCACTCATATTGGTATAAGCTAATAGTAGGTCTGATCATGGAGGTTAACACTTACTATACTTAGACACCTCAAAAATGGAGAGCAGCACCTTTACATTTCAAGACGAAATACATACAAGCAGTATCAAATGCATAGCATTTTAAATATATATAAATATACATTGAGTATAATAATGCAACACAAATTCACCAATATATACAAACATAACTCATATAGTAAACAGAAAGCAAGAATATTCAATATTGCTAGATATGAGGAATATAGGCACGTCATTACATTGTTGTCAATCTTATATCCAGTGCTACAGCAGCAATAAGAAAAATACGAAAGATTGTTAATTCACTGTTTATAAATCGACACGCCCGAACAAGCAGGTACAACACAGATCAATTCTAAATCTGTAACTGTACATTTAATACAATGCCTGCTGCTTTTATGTGCGTGATGCTCTTCCGCCGTGCTGAAATTCATGTTTCCGCGGGATCTCCTTTTCATGTAACCGTTTAAAAGGTTAATAGGAGATCAATTTAAAGCCACCAATATATATAGATTCTATCGAGACTTTGTCAATACCTCTTGCAAATGAGTTGGGTGTGGCATGTGCGTCCGAGGGGTCAGATTCTGATTTGTAGATTGAGGAGGCATATCCACTCTATGAGGATACATGATAGGATGTGATGATACGGATATATTTTTAGGGCCCCACGTTGTCTGATATAAAAAGAAAGCAAACGTAAACCATATTATTACTATATAGATAAAATTGTATTAAAGAACCGTCCATAAGAAATATAATTTCTGTTACTGTAACGATGATGCCTCGGCTGCTTTGTACACACATCCCATAAGGTAAGTCACTTGCTGACGAATTGTTAATCATAGGACTTTGTAGATAAACCTATTTTAATAAACACTTTTGTTTTGTAGAATATGAGATCGAGATGTTTAAAAATAATTAGTCAAATTTAATTATATGTCTATATTAGAAAATCAAATATAGAAATAATAATGCGTAAAATATGTACGCTCTGTTGGGACGAGGCCGACTGTGATGATGAGACACAATTATAGATGGAACATTCACCGTTATATAACCTGTCCCAACAATGTTGCCCAACCTGTTAAATAGAGCATGAATAATTATCACTCATTGTCGTCTATCGTATATTACAATCCAAAAAAACATTGATTGAGATAGGTTAAGATATACCTGTTCTTTATTGCCTTTCATCTTCAACCATCATACAACTTTATCGGTCATCGACTCTTTTCTTTTGCTTGGCGGGCGGCCTTTACTGCGAACAGGTAGTGAGCTCAAAACTCTCTGGTCATTACTTCTACCATTCGACGCACCATTCGAAGGTGTTGCCGCAATCGGCGAATATTCAATATCATTGCTCCCCTTGGATGATGAAGTATTTTCTAATTTCGTCTTCAAATCTCGTAATGTACGTAATGCTAGTTCGCATTTCTCATCAGACTCAGCAGNTAATTTTTTCTGCTATGTGCCAAAACTTTGCCAACCCTATGAAATTGGCAGCTATATGGGTGTGGCCATTACCAGTACAGCTGTTCAGCTGAGCTCTACAACTGTCCCATCATATTCTATAACTGCAAAAGCAAAGTCTACCCTATAAAAGTGGCTGATATATGGGTGTGCCCATTAACACTACAGATGTACCTATGAGCTCTACAACTGTTCCATTCTATGCTATAACTGCAACAGTAGCGCGGGGACTACACAAGTGGGCACTACACATGTACCGTGGCAAACTTATAAATATTTAACATTTTTTCTGCAATGTGCTACAGAAAACTCACATTACATATATATTTTTGACATTACAATAATAGAGATGTGCACAGCATAACTTGTAACACGAGATTACAAAAAATTGTGAAATTGAACGCACCATAACCACATGGCTCGAAGAGCAATGATAGATTGACGAAAATATAAAGTGACAAATATAGAGGGATACACCCTAAACGTATAAATATTACTAATAAATATAGTACCACACAATAAGTGTACATGATGTCACTGCATGTACACACCATATTAATAAAATAACAAAATTATGACTACTTTCTTGCGAAATATACCACCGCAAAACGCACAGTTAGGTGGCATTGGCAGCACATTAAGGGCTGCCGGTCCAGTGGTGATATTCCCATGACTCTACTTCAACATTTATTTTCCATTCCCGATTTCCCAACACGAGCGTAATACGTTCAGGAATCATTAGGAGGTCAGCACATTTGATCAACAACCGATAGAACATTACATCTTGACGAAGCCGGCTTCTCTCATCTCCACCTATAAATTCTCCAAAACTTGAAACAATAGTTTGTAAATCTTGATACCTGTCGCACTGGAGTGGTAAGCCATGCAAACGGATCCATACATCATACCGAAATCTATGCCGNTCTAATGCATAACGGCTGATATACGGGATGACTAAGCTAAATGATTTGTAGTCTAATTCTACTTCTTTTTCAGCTTTATTTTTTATTGCGCTTTCATATTGCTCAACGAATTATTTTAATAAAGTTTTCGAGTTCATATACCCATCAAAAAATGCATTCATACTTTCGCTACGCTGTGTTGTGGACATTCCAGCCCAAAATGTATCCTTCACATAAGCTGGTATCCACTTATGTCTTTCCTCGTACAGGCCTGACAACAACTGATTATTTTCAAGTGCATAACAAGCTATCATTCTCTTCCATTTTTTCTCAAATTCAATTTCTGTCAATGATTCATAAATAGCATCCATCATCACGCTCTTCATCGAATGATATTCGCCATAGCTTCTTAGCTTTTCCGGTATCTTTTTTGTTATGTGCCATAAGCACCATCGATGCCGAGTATTAGGAAAGACACGTGCGATAGCATTTTGCATCGCTTTATCTTGATCTGTGATTATTGCTTTCGGGGCACGGTCGGACATGCATGACAACCAATTCCGAAAGAGCCATACAAACGATTCTGTATCTTCAGTGGAGAGTAGGCCGCACCCCAACAAGATCGACTGTCCATGATGGTTAACACCAACAAAAGGAGCAAATGGCATATCGTACTTATTTGTTAGATATGTCGAGTCGAAAGTTATTACATCTCCAAAACATTCATACGCCGCTCTACTCCGAGCATCTGCCCAAAACACATTGCGAAGCCGAGAATCATCGTCTAGATCTATGGCATAAAAAAAGTTTTCATTTCTCTCTTGCATTTCTCTAAAAAAATTACAAATTGCTTCGCCGTCACCTTCACCAAGTTGTAACCGACGGGCTTTTTCAATATAATTACGAGCGTCCTTCTCTCCAAATGTTAAGTTTCCATATCCAGCAGCCTCAACAACAATAGAATTAAAACTTTTATTCAATCTTATTCCAGCACGATCATTAAGATCAAGCCGCCTCTTGACGCTTGTTTCTATAACTCGATTGCAGGGAAAAAATCAAGACTTATAAGGACTTAAGAGTGTGATTATGCTCAAGTGTAATTTTGCTTATTACACAAGATGAATCCACATTTATTACTACATTTATTCTCGCAGGACAGTTTGTCTTTGCTACCGATGGACGAGGACGAATATTCGTTACGGTCCGATGCATTTTTCCATGACGAGAGCATGCGATTATTACATATGTAGCCTTGCCATCTGTCATTTTTGTTGACCTCTTTACAACTGCAAATCCTATTTCTTGTGCATAATGCTTATAGAAATTAAAAACGGCATCAAAATTGATAAAAGCCATTCTAATTTCTGGTGCCGATATATTTACATCCCTGATCTCACTGTGTCTTTCTTCATCCATCTCAAAAATATTAAATCCAAATAATCAGTCAACTAAACAAATTTAAGTAAATTGCTCACCTGTAAGACATTATATAGAGTTGGAATACTAAATTAGAATAATAGTGAGCAGGAAAAACTATTTGTCAAAATTTAGACATCTAAAGATTCTACTATGCCCTAAAAATATATTATCTATTAACATATAGATCATACATCAAATCAGTGATAAAATTGATCAAATAATTCATCACAATTAAAAATTATTAATTTACTAAAAAATTAAACATCTCATACCTGGTTATATATGTGGCAGTGTACGAATCGTTGTGCTCGGAGTAAACCACGACGTTCAATTTTGCGGCATCCTCGATTGTCGCCTCCGCACTTGCCGCGTCCAATTTGATAGCAGAATCAGCCTTCGTGCTTCTTTCTCTGCCTCTCATTCTCCCTATTTCTAGCACAGCACAACTCCTCTCGCTCCCTCTCGCGCCCTGCCCTCGCTCTCTCTCGCGCCCTGCTCCCGCTCTCGCTCGAGCTCTCCTCTCTCTCTCGGTCGCTCGCTCTCTCTCGGTCGCTCGCTCGCTCGCCTCTCTCTCTTTAGGTCGCTGGCTCGCTCGCCTCTCTCTCTCTTTAGCTCGCTGGCGCCAAAAATTAGGGAAAAAGAGAAAAAGGTGAGGGGCTAAAATGTGGGAGTGAGGTTAACACTGTTTTTTTTTTTTTTAAAAAAACCAAGTTTATATCACCCATTGGATCCAAGAGTTGTAGGATCTACAACTCAATATGGGGTGTATGGGTAGCACGACTCAAAATTATTTTCACAAATAGCCCCGCCAAATTTATAATTGAAATTTTGACCCTATCTTTGCTACGTAGGGGCTATATCAGCGCCATGCATGCGAGCAGGCTAGGTGGAGCTAGAATAAGTTGAACACGGTGAACCATTCTGTCACGCCTCAGATTACAGCAAAAGTTCGGGCTACGTACATCAACAAACCCGCCCGCATGTACAAGGATACATCTTATACATACGAAGAGTCAACAAAATTTGTTCAACAAAATTAACTAAAATTTAACAATGATAGGTATCAGAGGAACAATAAAATTATATACTATAGCAATATTGTAACGATCTACAATCATCACCACACCAATCTTTAAAATAGTACAACATCTCTGACCACTCCAAGCATCAAAACACTGTACAGACTGCTCACTAATAGGTGGTCCAACTACACACACAAGAAGGGTAGGAGATGCTAACTATTCCCGATCCCCTTATCTCGATCAGTCACTAGTGCCGAACGCTCTGAAATAAAATATTAAATAAAAGAGTATGAGAACTATAATCAATAGTTCCCAGTGGGTACGATCGTCAACGTCGACGGCCTACACAACTAGCTCCATAAGAAGCAAAAATAGTAAATACTGAGTAATATGAAGGAACATGTACTAATATGAATGATCGCTGAAAATAACTGCTACTATCATGCCTCTACAATTTATTTGAAATTGTAAATTATATTTTGCATGCATCAATTAGAGACTAAATAAAATACTGCAACAATGTCCAATCATAGTGACCGACTCCACAGTCAGGTCTAACCAGCACCGTCTCGTGCCCAGCACCCAGCTATAGTGGTCCGCTACCAAGCAATCTACTGTCTGGCCTATGCCATAATAATATTTTATAGCCCAACCTCCGGAGTGGCACTCCTGGGGCGCTACTCCAACTGAGTATAGTTTCACTGTCAAACTTAATATAGCATGCAGGCGGTGGTCAAATACGATGATCAAACAGATCATGATAATACTGTCATGCTGTCCAAATTACAGTTATAGTCTGCACTATTTGTAGCTGTCTACTGACCTTTAGAAAAATATCTCTCTCTCTCACACACACACACACACACATTATATATATATATATATGTATATATGTATATATATATGTATATATGTATATGTATATATATATACATATATACATATATATATACATATATACATATATATATACATATATATATATATATACATATATACATANTGAATCGTTGTGCTCGGGGTAAACCATGTCGTTCAATTTTGCCGCATGCTCGATTGTCGCCTCCGTACTTGCCGCGTCCAATTTGATCGCAGAATCCACCTTCGCGCTTCTTTCTCTTCCTCTCGTTCTCCCTGTTTCTAGCAGAGCACAACTCCTCTCGCTCCCTCTCGCGCCATGCCCTCGCTCTCTCTCGCGCCCTGCTCCCGCTCCCGCTTATCGCTCTCTCTCGCGCCCTGCTCCCGCTCCCGCTCGAGCTCGCCTCTCTCTCTCACGCTACCGCGCTCGCCTCTCTCTCTCTTTAGCACGCTGGCGCCAAAATTTAGGGCAAAAGAGGGAAAACGTGAGGGGATAAAATGTGGAAGTGAGGTTAACACTGGTTTTTTTTTTTTTCAAACCAAGTTTATATCAGCCGTTAGATCAAGGAGTTGTAGGATCTACAACTCTAAATGGGGTGTATGGGTAGCACGACTCTTTTTTTAAACTACTGAAAATAAGATATAATTGCAATTAATTTTATATTAAAATTATTAATCTAATTATTTTATTATTATTTAAAGTTAGTACACATATATAATATATATTGAATTTACTGAAATTTTGATATATTCCATTTATCCAATTTTTCCAATCTTTTTCACTTTGAGAATTGAACCAAACCGAATTATGTGTCAAATCAAACTAAGTTGACTAATTTTGATTAGTTCCGTTCGATAACTAGGTTTAAACCTTTATTAGTTAATTCGCGAATTATACACAAATTATTCAAAATTCGAATTAAACGGTCCGTTTACGAATTTTTTTACAAAGAAAGAAAATTATTTGCGAATTTTTGGGCCAGCCGAATAATTCGCGAATTATTGAAAATCTAAATAAAAAACTTATAATTTTTATGTTTAATATAGATTATCTTATATCTTATATCTTATATCTTATATTTTATATTTTATATTTTATACCGAATTCGTTTTTTAAGCCGAATTTTTCAACAAATTTAAAAATTTAAAAATAAATTTTATGCGTGTTATACCCGTACCGAATTTTTGCCGAATTCGAATTAACTAACTATAGTTTGAACCAAATAGTGCTCACCCCTAAATAGCAATAAACTCTAAACCAAGGCCCAAAGCGTATATAGGCCCAATTGTTTCCCCACTCATTTCAATTGGGCCTTTAAATGGGCTTTAGGCCGGACTCGAAACTCACCCCAAACTCCAAATTAATATTCCATTGACGTCCGTGGCAACACTTCCATACGAAACAGTCGCATACGACTGCATCCTCAGCTGTCATCTAAACTGTCCATTCTCCGCCCAAATCCATCTAATCCCTTCGCACCTTAATTCCGCATAAGTACATATATGCGAACGAACAGAATAATCGCCTCGTTCGCGTCTCCGCGGTCTCCACCTCCCCTTTTGTCTCTCATCAACTGTTTAAGGGGTAAAATGTGTGGATAGTCCCTCTACTATCCCAAATTTACAATTTAGTACTTCACAATATTTTAAAACCCGAGACTGTGTTTATTAGTTCACGAACTAAATTTTATTTTAAATGATAATTTTTGTTGTTTCCGAGAATATAAAATATTTCGGTATAATTTATAATAATTATAAATTTATATTTGGATGCAATCAGGGATATTTTAGATGATATCTTTAGAAACGTTTATGTAAAAAATTCTAAAACAATATCTAAATATGGTCAAGAAATAAAATAATTAATTTGTATCAGTATATTTTATATAAAATTATTTATAGATTAATTTATATAATAATGTATAATATTATAATATTTTATGTAATAATTTAATTTATATCAGTATCTTTCATTTATTTTATTTTAACAATTTATTTAATATAGTTTATCTATCATATATGTAATGAATAAAATATAATACTAGCAATATACTTATATAATTTTAATTAATAATATTATAAATTTCAATACAAATTCTTAAAAATATATAGTATATAAAAATAATTAAATATTAATATATAAATTGATAAAATTTAATAAAATAAATAGTATATCACATTTAGTTAATTTATATTAATATTATATACTAAGATTTAAGTAAAAATATGTTATAATAAAAATAATATTTACATTAATATATTTATTTATATATCTATTTATTTAATAAATTAAAGAGAAAAATAAAATTATTCATATCCCCAATAAACGCAGCCTAAAATTAAACCAAAACCAATAATTCATCTATATAAAAAAAAGATTGAATAAATAATTATTCTATTAAATATGGAACAATTATATATAAACCCTTGGCATTTCAATTTAGGTCCCTAAACTTTGCACATTTTTCATTTTAGCCCCTAAAAAAATTCAAAATTTTAAATTTAAATTAAAAAATAATATTAAAATTAAAATTTTAAACTAACTAGAAATTAGAATTTTGAATTTGAATTTNTATATATATATATATATATATATATATATATATATCTCAATTTATTCTACTAGCAGATGTCAAACTATCACTATTATTTCAACTATGTCAATAGTTCATTTCACAGGTTAAATAATAAAATATGGACTTAGAAATTAGTCCGTCAATTTTGACAACACGGAGCCCACCTATATCACAAACCGAAAAAATAGGACGACAGTCGAAATAGTCAGATGATATGCTACGGCTCTCCTAGTCTGAACGATAGCCACAAAATTAGCTCCTAAAATGTATAAAAAATTAGTTTATAACTCTCAATTTTTACCAAAAAATTATTGTCACGCCCCGAGCCCGCCTCTTTGGTCGGATTCGGGCACGCCAACAGACCGCCGAACACACAGGGTTTCTCCTGTACGTCCAAGGCGTCACAATCCATACAATGTGCGAGGTTCCAACCAGGAAAAGCATTCAACAAAGATTGCATAAGGAAGGTATGAAAACATAAATACTATGCTATTACAAGCATTCAACTTACATACATTTTACATATTACATTTTCAATTCTCAATTAGCTTCCAAATATAATCCAAGTTACTACAATTTATTACAACATTGTTGTTTTCATTTCTATACCCCTATCTAAGCCTACTCGGGGTACTACTATCTCTGGTCTCGGTGGTAGGGTGTTATTTACGGAGCTACGCCATTGCCTCGCGTCGCCGTGCCGCTCACGTGTGAACCTGTAACCCCCAAAAATAACATGGGGGTGAGAGCTATTGTCTATAGTTCCCAGTGGATACGGCCACCCAAGGGAAAAGCTCGACCCACCAGGTCCAAAGGAGGCACTTCAAACATGTTAGTCCAACAAATATCCACGTATATATATATATATATATATATATATATATAATTTATGCAACTAATATTTATCATGTTTATGCCTCACAATATACAATATGCAAATCATGCAAGTCATATAAGTAGATTAATTTATTCTACTCTCTATCATTTACCATTCATTATTATTAGCCATTCTTTAACACTAGCTGTTCTTTAACGCTAGCCATTCTTTATCCTTAGCCATTCTTGATTCTTAGCAATTCTTGATTCTTAGCCATTCTTTATTACTTACAATTCTTTAGCATTAGCTGTTCTTTATTCTTTATCATACTTTCCTAAGGTCACTTCACCTTAGCGAACTATCCACTCGACTTGGTCTTGAGTCAATCCACCGCGGATAGTCTGCGCTCTGTCAAGCTCGAGGCGAAGGAAGTCTCATATGCACCTCAGCCTTAAATCCTCTCGACTATAGGTCTACTCACAGGGTGAGGATACACCATCGAACCCCGGACCACAAGTCGCTCAATGGACCTACTGGCGAGGAGAACCAACATACCCGCGTCCCTATTCTCATGGCATACCGGGCGACGAGAACCAACATACTTGTGCCTGGCGAGGAGAACCAACGGGCGAGGAGAACCAACGTACCCGCAATTATGATTCTCATTAGCCATTCCACATACCGGGCGAGGAGAACCAACATACCCGTTGAATCACTGTTGGGCGAGGAGAAGCAACATACCCACAGTCTTGATTCACTTGCACTCAGTCGCAAGTCTTATCCGCTGCATTAGCAACCTTCATTCCTAGGGATTTCGAAATCGACACTCATGTCTCTAGGGTTGGTCTTAAATCCTATAGTGTCGACCTATCTAAGTCCAAGCCATTACTCAACCTAAGTTTAATACCTTAGGTCCAATGTCACTATGTTCATAGCCTAGATTCTACAACACTAGGTTCTATATTCTTTGCTACCTAGGTTCATTTACCTCTAGGTTCAATGCCACTCGTGTCATAATCTAGGTTTACTTGACTCTAGGTTCAATTCTCAACCTATGTTTAATACTAGGTTTAATCCCACTCAAAATTCACCTATGTTCCATGACACTAGGTTGAATGCCACTAGTGTTCTTGTTTTCCTAGTTGTCCATACCTAGGATTCATGTCACACTTGTCCAATTCTCTACTCTTCTTAGAGTTTATCGATTTTAGCTCACATTTACTGTAACATACCACATCCCTCGTAAATCGTACCGAGTTCCGTCAAAACGAGCGGAACGCGGAATTGAACGAGTTAGAATGGACCCTAAGTGCATTAGAGTTCATAAACAGAGCTAAAAGTGATCCGGAGAGCAAATCTGAAAATCTGGCTAAGTCCCAGATTTTGAGCTCTCGGGGACCGGTCCCTGAAGGAGAGACCGGTCCCCATGCGCGTAGCCTGCCAGGAAATCCTGAGGCATCCGGTCCCTGGTGGTGAGACTGGTCCTCAGGAGACCGGTCCCTGACGGGCAGACCGGTCCCTCGCTGCGCAACAGCTGAAAAACTCGAAAATTTGGCTAAGTCCTAAAAATCCCCCGTTCGGGAACCGGTCCCTGGTCGGGGAGACCGGTCCCCGAAGGTGAAAAATGCCCAGTCTGGGTAGATCAGGGGAAACAAATGGAGGGGCTTAAGTGCAATTGTTACAACACTATATATGGCCCATCCTCTCTCTCCCACAGCCATTTTCACCCTTCTCACCCATTTCCTCTCTCTCTCTCTAGAACTCTTGCTCTAGGGCTTGGAGAAGAAGAAAAAGAAGTGAAGGGAAGGAGGATTTGGAGGCTTTGGTAGGTTTTACAAGCTCTCCTACAAGAATGACTTGGAGGAGTTTGGGCCAAGGTGAGTTTTTGGTAGAAATGAGTCTAGGGTTTGGATTTTGTGCTCCCTAGAGGCTTTAAAGGCTCTTTTGAGCCATGTATACCATGGTACCCATGAGAGCTCGAAGTGCTCTCATGGTGAATCCTTGGAAGTGGTGTTTGGAGCCCTAGGGTTGGTACCAAAGATCTAGAAAACATACTAGAGTGCTTCTTAGGTGATCCTAGGCCAATGTTTGCTTAGGATTGGGATCGATTCATGGGGAAACCCTAAATGGCAATATTAGGGCTTGAAAATTAGGGCTTTTGCCCTAGGGTTTTTCGGGGACAAATTGACCCCGTAGAAACCTAATTGGAGGTGTCCTAAATGAGTGGGACAACTCCGTTTAACGTTGCGAAAATAATAGTGTAGTTCATGTACAAAAAGGCCTAATATGGCGCTATTTTGATTATAGGGCACGGAATCGGCTTTCGTAAAGTGCGGGGGCCTTCATATTCTGCACCCACACGACCAATAGAGGTGGGGGTTGCACGCCAGAATCGTTGGATTCCCTTCTATGTCTGTTTTCTCTATTCTTGAGCATATACATATATACCCATTCATGCATAGTAGGGTAGATACATATGGAACTTGGTTTGACTTCATTTATATGTTTCTAATGTAGTTGAACATAGAGGATAATAGAACCAAAATGGACATGTGTGATTGGACCCTCAAGTTGTGTGAATGTGAGATTGGACTTG
Organism: Ananas comosus; assembly: GCF_001540865.1. Taxonomy (NCBI): domain Eukaryota; kingdom Viridiplantae; phylum Streptophyta; class Magnoliopsida; order Poales; family Bromeliaceae; genus Ananas; species Ananas comosus. The sequence goes on along the minus strand of NC_033630.1, from coordinate 11,265,538 downwards.
GACAATAGAAAACAAGGGTGACATTGATATAGAAACAAGATTTGCATTGAGAGATGAACCGTTAAACATAGTTTAACCAATTATGACATCGTCAAAGGTAAAGCCTTGAGAGTGGCAAGAATGAATAGGTAGAGACCTATCATGACATTGGCATTGTGACTAGTGGCTATGAATTCTCAAGTTGAGGATTAGATCGATACTCACATTTCGTCTTGGCTTGAGGGAGGTCGCTCCCCCTCGAGCGGTGCGCTCCGGAGTTGGTCACCACTGGGCGTGGTAAAGTCCCCCCAGATGACGGTCCCTAGGGAGGTTCGAGTCCCCCGCTATTAAGGGATTTTGGGTGGTGAGTTATTGGGGTTAACAAGGTTAACCGGTAAGATTGGGTAAGAGCCAAAGCTTCTTTGAGATTTGAGCATGCATGCATTTTCTATTATTGCATCGAGTATATGTATCCACTGACATTCTTTTGCAGGCATGGTATTAGATGCATTAGTATTGGTTACTTCTCTTTCCTTTGTAATACTTATGCCTGGATGGACCTAGTGGGTAAGTCGGCGAGGTCGGATGCCGAGCCCACTGGGAACTTCGTTGTAGTTCTCACACCACTAACCCTACAGGTCCTAGCACGAGCGGGGCGGCGGAGGACCGAGGCAAGGGTTTGGCGCCGTAGGTAGCGGCCACCGGGGACTTTATGCATTTTGTAGTCATTCCCTTTTGTTATACATGTATCAACTTTATTTTGTTGATTTAGGAATGAAAAGTGTAAACAATCATGTATTTGGTGGATGACTAAATGTAAAAAGATATGATGCAAGAATGTAATAGATTTACTTGAATTTGGTTTAAATGCTAATCAAATATCATGTATGTTGCTTAATTAGCTTAGAGCTTTCGCTTTCGTTGTTGCTTGCCCTCGTGCAAGCCTTGTATTATATATGCAAATCTCTTGTTGATTGCCTATTTATACATGTTGTTAGAGCCTTGGGCGGACAGGGGAGGCTCTGTCCGTTCGGCGTCTGTTGACGTGACCCGAACCCGACCAAATTGGCGGGGATTGGGGCGTGACAGATATAATGGTATCAGAGCAGCGGAAAGCAAAAGTCTAAGGATGACCTAGAAACCCTAGGAAGTTGGAGACCTTAGGAGTTTAGGGAACGTTTAACGTGGACTTGGTTTATGCGAAAGCGAATAATCGGGTCAGTGGTAACACTTCTCTAGATGAAAGTAGAGATGGACTAGGAGGCTTAATTGTTGTCTACTTAAAGGACCTTGTGGGGCGGCCGACCACATAACACCGAAAGTGGAAATAATTAGGNAAGATTTGATTTCAATTCTAAATTTGAATTTAAACTTCGAATTCAAATTCACATTTTGAATTTAAAATTTCATATCGAAGTTTGAAATTAAATTAGAATTTAGAATTCCAAATGTGAATTTGAATTTAAAATTAAATACAAAATTGGAATTTGAATTTCAATTTAAATTTGAATCCAAAATCAAAATTTAAATTTAAAATTTAAATATTAAATTAATTTTTTCTGAATTTATAAATTTAATGAATTAATTACACCATTGGTCCTCAACCTTTGCTCTGATTTTTAATTTGGTCCCCACCACTTTTTTTTTTGCAATCCGCTGACACTGCGCCACCGTGGCGCTGACATGGAGCCTCCATGGTGCTGACGTGGTATTTTTTATTAATTTTAACAGTTATCTAACGGTTGGAACTTAATTAAAATAAAATTAAAAGATTAGAAAATTGATTGCAAAAAAAAAAAAGTTGGGGAACCAATCGAAAAATAGTGTAAAGGTGAGGGACCATTAGTGTAATTAACCCTAAATTATAATAATGCTATAGTTCATGGATTCTTCGTATATTTTACGCAATAATTTAAAACCCTCCTCTCGTGTCTCTTCTGCTCTCTCGTCACCTAATGGTGAGTCTCCTCCTCACCTCCAAACCCTAGCTCGCTCCGTCCCCAAACCCGCTCCGATCCCTCCACCTCCAATGGCGACCCGCCGCGTCCTCTCCTCCGTCCTCCGCTCCTCTGCTCGTCGATCGCCGGCGCCCGGCCGTGCCGCGGCTGCGGCGACTCCCCGCGCCCCGATTGCCCCGCGCCGCCCCTCCCCCGCTGGGTTTCTTCTCTCCCGCGCCGTCGAGTATGCCACCTCCGCCGCCGTGGCGGCGCCGCCCCCGCCGAAGGCCGGCGCCGCCGGAGCCGGGCCCAGCGGGAAGATCACCGATGAGTTCACCGGCGCCGGCGCGATCGGCCAGGTGTGCCAGGTGATCGGCGCCGTCGTCGACGTGCGCTACGACGAGGGGCTCCCCCCGATCCTCACCGCGCTCGAGGTGATGGACAACTCGATCCGGCTCGTGCTCGAGGTGGCGCAGCATCTTGGGGAGAACATGGTGAGGACGATCGCCATGGACGGGACCGAGGGGCTTGTACGGGGGCAAAGGGTTTTGAACACCGGATCTCCAATCACCGTAAGTTTCCCTCTCCCCTTCTCTCTTGTATTCTCGTCATGGTTTGATTTGTGATTGATATGATTGGTTGAAATGGTACTGTGGAGTGATCTGTGTAGGAATTTGTAAATTGATGAGTAGATTACGTTATAAAGGTTGATTTAGATCTACGTTTATAAGATTACTTTACTTTTGATGATTAGTTAAAAACGAAATTTATAGCTTATTGACGACTTTTATATCTATGGATGTTTAAAATTTTACATCTTTTTTCATTGCCTTTTAGGATAATAATTGTTATTTTTTTATCCCAGATTTATTTTTTAGGGTATCTCCATGTTGAAATCTATCATTTTGTATGTTTAATTTGTGTTGCATTGCCGCAACATTTATCCTTTTATTATTTTATTATTCGTACCCTCATTTATATGGATGTTGAGCCATCAAAATTTGGGTAGTTATGATTTTAATTGTTCTCCAAGATGTTAATGGGTGTTTTAGGGTGTTTTAAGGATTTTATTTGCAATTTATGTAATTGCTTAGTTGAATGCTCCTTAGATTTCATTCATTTTCGGAATGGCTGATGATTGTGCTTGAACTTTTACTAGGTGCCTGTTGGTAGGGCTACACTTGGGAGGATTATAAATGTCATTGGGGAACCCATTGATGAGAAGGGTGAAATAAGTAAGCTTCCGAGTGAATGTTTTTATTGTTGTTTTATCGCCTGCTTTAGTTGTGTTTTTTAATGGATGTTACCACCTAGTGTCTCACCAAGCTTGTATTTCAATCATCTTTGGTTATAGAGACCAACCATTTCCTTCCCATTCATCGCGAGGCCCCAGCTTTTGTTGAGCAGGCGACTGAACAACAAATTCTTGTCACAGGAATTAAGGTAAATAATCTTTTCTGATCTCTTCATTTGTAAGGTGTGTTCTCTAGAATTTTTTTGAAAGAAGTAGGCTTTATCATGTTCTTTTTCTGTAGGTTGTTGATCTACTTGCACCGTACCAAAGAGGTGGAAAGATTGGGCTGTTCGGTGGTGCTGGTGTGGGCAAAACTGTTCTTATTATGGAACTGATCAATAATGTCGCTAAAGCCCATGGTTTGTAAAATAATTATCTTGCTTGGATGAATTGGTTTTGTTTGATCTTTATCACCTATCTGTATTTAGGTAGTTGCCTATCGTGCACTTATAGCTTGTTTATCATCCAGGTGGTTTCTCTGTCTTTGCCGGTGTCGGTGAACGTACTCGTGAAGGCAATGATTTGTACAGAGAAATGATTGAGAGTGGTGTCATTAAGCTTGGAGACAAACAGGTCCAAAGATTTCCTCCTTTCTGCTTCTGTTGTTTTCGGAAGATCTCTTTGTATATCTCATCATAAATATTATAATATAATGTTGTAGGGAGAGAGCAAGTGTGCTCTTGTCTACGGGCAAATGAATGAGCCACCCGGTGCTCGTGCTCGTGTTGGGCTTACTGGGTTAACTGTGGCTGAGCACTTCCGTGATGCCGAAGGGCAAGATGTGCTCCTTTTCATTGACAACATTTTCCGCTTCACCCAAGTAAGCTTTCGAGAGTTTTAACCTTTGAGCACTTGAATTTATGATAGTTCTTATGTAATACATGTCAATTTATGTAAAGGCGAACTCAGAAGTGTCTGCTTTACTTGGCCGTATCCCATCTGCTGTCGGCTACCAACCAACCTTAGCTACTGACCTTGGAGGCCTCCAAGAACGTATCACAACAACAAAGAAGGGTTCCATTACCTCTGTACAAGCTATTTATGTGCCTGCTGATGACTTGACTGATCCAGCTCCCGCAACCACCTTTGCTCATCTTGATGCCACAACCGTGTTGTCTCGCCAGGTGAGCTTCCACTTGCCCTTGAAGTCATTGAAGAAATAAGTTGATAAAAAAACACTTCTCAACTACAGATAATTTCGAAATGTGCCCCGAAGGCTAGTCCTTGTTTGGCATCGTTGCTATTTTTTTTGTTTTTCTAAATAGAATTTGTATATAAAATAGTATAGAAGGGGGTGGTTGGATTGCTTGCATTCATCCAAGGCATTTGTTTGGCACAAAAGAAAAAGCCATAAACTTGAAAGCTTTTTCTTTTTTTTTTTAGCTTTCAATTTTTTTAAAAACAAGCTAACATCCATCACTTGGACGGGATGCATTGCAAGCTAATTAACAATGATAACAAGAGGAAAGTCTTCTGCTGGTGTATCATATTATATCGAATTGGTGCCAGAAGAAAATGGCAGCGATATCAAACATGGCCTTAGTTTCTTTAATTGACGTCCTTGCAACGTTTTTTTTAATTTTATTTGAGTTGTTTCAGTCTGTTGAATCAGGGATTTTGCTAAATGGAGCAGTGGCTACATTAAGTTTATCGGCTCAGTCTTGTTTTCGGTTGATGGAACTGTTTATTCTGTTTGTAATTAACTGCTGATAGCTAACAGAGTCTGTAGTTTTAACGGATTTTTTAATTGAACAGACTGAAACACGAAAAACTTAAACATGCGAAAGTTGAGGACTTGTCAATTCAAAACAAGATGGGAGGGTCTGTTTCAACACGACCTATGGTTCTGGGTGTCTCCATGCATTTTTAGCTAGAAATATGACCCATTTGCCCCCAATTTTCCCTTTAACTAACTTTTCTTTGGAATATTTGCTTATATGTTTGTATTCTTTTTACTAGATTTCCGAACTTGGTATCTATCCTGCTGTCGATCCACTTGATTCGACATCTAGAATGCTTTCTCCACACGTGTTGGGAGAAGAGCACTACAACACTGCTCGTGGTGTTCAGAAGGTTCTTCAGAACTACAAGAATCTTCAAGATATTATTGCCATTTTGGGAATGGACGAGCTCAGTGAAGATGACAAGTTGACCGTTGCTCGTGCTAGAAAGATCCAGAGGTTCTTGAGCCAACCGTTCCATGTCGCCGAAGTGTTCACGGGTGCGCCGGGAAAGTATGTTGAGTTGAAGGAAAGTATTCAGAGCTTCCAGGTGAGAAATTCTCTTTTTATCATCTAGCATACCAGAGCAGATCATTGAATTTTATGTCAAAGTTGAGTTTCCTAGGATAACCCCATTTAATAGTTTAACTTGGGAAATAGATTAGTAAGGTTCCTATTTAGGCAAACTGAGATCAAATATTTGTTGCTGAACTCAATTTAAAAAACTAAATCTTTATGTAAATACTAAATTATGATTGTTCTGATAGAAATAGGAGGAGAGGTCTTGTTTGGCTATACTTTAATTTCGAATACGTTGGCAAATGGGATTCTAGATTGGCTGGATGTGGAACGGGCTTCTTCTTATAGAAAACAAAAGAGTGGATACAAAAAAAAAAATTGAATTTCATTTTTTTCCTTTTTCCGGGCCTAACAAATCTCGATGGTGAATGCATTGCAAAAGATCTGTCATCTACTGACCCATTCAATGATCCAGTGTTCGAGTTTAGAAAGTAAAAAAATATGGGTATTGTAGCCGAAAAAGGACCGAGATTTTCTTGCAATAATTAGTAAAACAACAGTGAGCCATAAGCTTAAGCTCGACCCCTGCTTTTATACTAAATGAGCTCACTCCTGAGCCCTCGCATTGAGCTGAGTTTTTAGCCGAACATCAACTGTTGTCGTCCAACAAGCTGTCAGCTACCTCCATTTTAGTTCTAATCTTCGTTACAGTGTCTATGCATTTGATATTTTTTCTTCTTTCGATTGATAGGGTGTTTTGGATGGCAAGTATGACGACCTTCCCGAGCAGTCATTCTACATGGTTGGAGGGATCGAAGAAGTTATCGCCAAGGCCGAGAAGATCGCCAAGGAATCGGCCTCATGATAAGTTAGGCTTTTTATTTCTCTCAGAATAATTGAAAAGGTGCGGCGAGCAATCGCTGCATACGCGACAACCATCCTTTTGAGGTCAGCAAAGCTTGATAGTCAATTTATGCTCCATAAACTGTAGATTTTTCGTGGAAGAGCTCGCGCCTGCTTTTGCAGGTTCCTTTAGATTTTTCTTTTTTCCTCCTTTGCCTTTTAAATTTAACTGAATAAAAGAATTTCTGCAATTTCCTTGCTTTCGAGTGCTTCGATTCTTTTGGTATCTTTGCTTTTCGGCTCGTTTATTAGTTCGAGTTGTTATTTTTCTGTGTCTACATGTTTGGCTTTGCTTGTTCTTTACCAGCACAGTGGTGTTAATCTCTCTCTTGGATTCTATTCAAGTAAACAAAATGTACAAGGAACCTCTCAACAATAGGTAATTTGGAGATTGAGACCCCTCTATTATTGTTATTTTGATAGACACCCCATCAACTTTTGATGTTGCTATTATTAATTAAGTTGGAGATTTTGTTGATTTAATGTTTTGAACTTTTCTGACTTGCTAATAGCTGGTTGGTAGGCAATGGAGCTGTTAAATTTAATAAATCTTCGAATCAATTTAGAAAATTAACTTAATTCGAAACAATTAAAAGTTGATGGGATATTTAATCAAATTAAACATAGTGGAGGGGTTTGTTTTAAAATGGCCTATTTCTGTTACTGGATGAAATATTTCTCGAATTTTTTTTAGTTTGCAATTTAAGCTAGTGTATCAAAACTTTGAAGTTTAGGAACGAAGCTAGAATACTTTTGATAGCAAGTGTTTACTATCTACTTTTTTAGCCTTTTGATGTGAGGTTTAGTAATAGTAGGTGTAAATAGTATTAATCTAAGGGCTAGATAGTTAAGTGATAAATAATTGAATTCGAAGTTTAGATATCTATTGCAAAAGTATCAGAAGATTATATAAAGTAAAATCGAAGCTCTTAAAGTTCAAATGTTCATTTCAAATTGTGTTAAATCTTAGGTGACATTTTAACCCTTCCCATCTTAAAGGTTTCACACTTATTTTGTACAACTTAGGCTTAGTTTGGAAATGCGCTTTGGGTGTGTAGTGTCTTTAATTGGTATTTTTGAATAATACTTAGTTAAATAACATTATGCTTTATCCTTGGAAATAAATGAGGCATATTAATAAGTTTACTATAATATCCTTAATAATACAGTTTTATGTTATAAGTTATTTTTTTATATTAAAATTTGAAAGGAGTATTTTTGTCCATTAAAATCAAATTTCATAGGAAAAAAGAAACATCAAAAGAGGAAGGCCAATTTGCATAAAGAATTCATCTGTTTTGAAATTTTGCAAAAAGTAGGCCATTATTTTAGATTTTACAGATTCGATCCGGATTTTAAAAAAACTGATCAAAATATCCTTATTTTATTTTATCTCCTCTTTTTATTTTTTGTGTTTTTTTTTTTTTTCTCACCCTTCTCCACCGCCTCCATGGTCCTTCGCGACGGTACCGAGAGCGGCAACGCCGGTGTCGGAGGAGAAGCACTCAGAGCTAGTGCTGGTGAGAGCGAAGTAGACAGAGGCGATGTGGTCGTAGAGGCGATGTGGTCGTAGCTGAGATAGTGCTCGTTGTCGTCCATAACGGTGAGGACAAAGACGTGCCCGTGCTTCTCCAACGAGTGCCATGGTTCTGCTAGAGGGCGAGGGAGAGGGAGAACGCGAGATAGAAAAAAAAAAATACAAAGAGTAAAAATTTTTTAAAAATATTTTTTTTCCTATCTTATGAGGTCAAATTAAAAAAGAAGTAAGAAGAAAATGAAATTGTACTGTTAAAATAAAGTTAAACTCTTTAAATCAAACTATCCTAACAAATTGTTCTGTGATTCAGTTTTTCCTTTTTTTTTTTCTTTTTTTTCCCCTCTCTTTTACAACTCTTTTTCTCAAAAGGGTTGTAGTGTCATTCATAACAAAATATTAACAACATGTTCCAAGCTAAAAGTTTTTATCAAAATTTTTGATACTGTATTGGATTAGGAGAACTCTAGTAAGTGAGAATGGGGTGTTTCTTATGCACCATTTTTTTCATTTATTAAATTGAAATATGTATGTATACACTTACGTAAAATTTAGTTCTCTTGTCGCATGACTCTCTCAAAAAAGGAAAAATTTTAGAATATGAATATAGAGTTATCTAATATACTATTGATAGTATATAAATAGTATTTATTATTAATTTTTTCGCCTTTAGTATTCCACTAACTCTTGCTAAACTTAGACAACGGTCAAAATAAGTATATAATGAATATTATATTTAGGTTTTAATTTATTGTTTAAAATTAGATAAAAGACATCATAAGTGAAATATCTTAGTCTATCAAATTAGGTATAAATGCCAAGATATTTCACGAATCAAACTCGTATCTTCCAGTCATACAAGAAAATTTTCGTACTGAATAAGTTATCATTTCATACCCTATTCCAACATCCAAGCGCACAGGATTTAAGTTACCAAAGAACATTATATTTGAAGAGCAATAAAAGTCTCGATTAATCTATTTGGACCAAGTCTTAGTGACAAAAAGATGATTTGCACACAAAAAAAAATCAAAAATCAAAATCAAAATTATCAATCTAATCAAGCAAATCTTCAAGATTAATTACAGGAGATAAAATTAATGGGATGATCAATAATTTAAAATATTTTATTTAATCCTATTATTCTGGTTGTATTAAAAAAAGAGTGGTTGAACCTTACAAATTTGATACTATATAAATACACTACTATACACTACTTTGACCATAATGGCATCTACAATGCACCATCTCATCTATTTGCTTCAAAAATAGTTTTCTAATTTGTTTCTTTCATAGGCTCTTAATATTATATTATATATTTATTTTGCCAAATTACCAACCTAACTTACCGTAAATCTCGGGATTAAACTAATATGTAGCTTCTTAATTAATTCTTATTAATTAGTTCTTAGAATCTCCTCTAATGATTGGATAATTAATGTCCTACAACCAAAGCAATTGTATTTTTCGCACTTATAGCTTAAAAAATTTGTATTATATTACGCGATCAATCATTAGTGTTATGCTTGCAATTGAAGCATGAAGGCTCTATGGATTAACTTAGTTAAGTGACACATATGCTCTTAATTAGAATGCTTTTGGTAATAATATAATGCTTAAAAGGATAAATATTTTTATTTTTGGAACAATTCAATATTTTGGAATAGTGAGAAATAAGAACAATTTTGTATTTGGTTTGGCATTTCTTAATTTATTTTCTACGATAACTAAAATTGCTGTTTGGATAGTGAAAAATAATGGAATAGTATGGTGTAGAAAAACGACCAGAAAATAATCTGAAATAACCTGCTTTAACCAGAATAAATAATCGTTGTCAAATTTAGCTGTATTTGGAAGAATAAATGGAAAAAAATACTTTATTTCTTAATTATTCTATTTCTAAATACAACTTTAGGTAATCAAGCATTACAATAATTAGTAGCACTTGAGAGGATTACTATGGTTATCTTCATTATGTGAGGATATTTTACATTTTTCTTTTGATTATTTCTTAGTGTTTTTGGTGTTGTCTCATGGTAATAGAGCCAGCACGAATCATAAAACCACAATTTCATCCAACGGCCAAAAACTCGATAGCATCAAACGCTTGGACTATCGATAGTGTAGTAGCATAGTTCAATATATATATATTTTCATATCTATGGGTGTATATGTTATTTATGCATAATCTTATTTGCATCGATCGATACATGTTTCTTTTTTTTTTTCTTTTTTTTTATTTTATTATTATTTTGTTATGGAAACTCCAGGTAAGATTCACGTGAAAATAAGCAATTAATGCTATGGAGGTACAAATGCAAGTACTAACTTCAAAATTCCAATACTTGGAAGAGCATATATTATTATTTCTGATTGATCAAATTAATTTTTTAGATATAATAGTATAATATCAAAGCTAGTTCTTAGCCTTTTCAGTTGTAAAATTATTAGTTCTTAGCATATAAATATGTGTTATGATACTTCTGATCCTTAATAATCATGCGCAAATATAGTATTATAAAAAAAGAAAAAAGAAGTTGGAATGTTATTATATATATCATTAATGGGACTACCTAACAAAGCTCAAGTACCCTACTATTAATTTGTAGGATATGAAGAAGAGACTTTTGGATTAAGGACAATTTTGAATGAGGACAACAAAGCCAGATGTCAACCAATAATATTTATGTAGAATGTAAGCAAAGCTGGAATCAGCATATTCATTACTGCCCAAAAACTCTTTTTTGTGGTGAGCCTTCTTATTAATATATATATAGGCTAAATTACATAAAATCTTTCTGTTAAAATTCGATTTTTCAGTTTCCTCCCCCGTCATTTAAAAACCTACACTTTGACCCCTTGTAAAATGAAAAATAGTCACAGAGGGTTACGATGTAAACTATGATGACAAAATGACTATTTTGCCCCTCACCATTTTTGCCAACAGAAAAGAAGACTGAGAGCATTTTTGGCATAAAAAAATATATAATAATATTTTATAAACGAAACCCTAACGCATCACTAACGGCAGGAGGTGAAATGAATATTTTTCATTTTACAAAAGGGCGAAGTGTAGGTTTTTAAATGATAGGAGGGGAAGTGAAAAATCAGGTTTTGATAGAAGGGTTTTTTGTAATTTTGACATATATATATTTTATCTCTAGGAATTAAGCTGATGAAATTATATTGCTCACCCACCAAATTAAAACTACACACACATCATTTTACAAGAGGGCGAAGTGTAGGTTTTTAAATGATAGGAGGGGAAGTGAAAAATCAGGTTTTGATAGAAGGGTTTTTTGTAATTTTGACATATATATATTTTATCTCTAGGAATTAAGTTAAGTTATAATTATATTGCTCACCCACCAAATTAAAACTACACACACACATTAAAAGATATTGTGAGACTCTTGCTCCTGGGGTCTATATATACAAACTTATTTTCGAGTTTAAGTATTGAAAAACAAAAATTTGAACAGATTAGTGCGAAAAAAAATCAGTTTTGGGATTAGAAATTTGTAAGATAATAGATAGTCAATAAATAGTTGCAGATCTAGCAGTACTGCTCTAATAATAATGGCACAGTTTCCTTAACAAATATGACAACAACCAATAAGTAGAAGAGGAGTGCATGTATGTATTTTGGTGACAGCACATCTTAAATGGAGAGAGAGCAAGCTAGAGTGGTTGCAACTCTTCTAATTCCCCCTTGATTGATGCAGCAGTACCTGATGATCAATCATGATCAGTTTCTGTTTCTCTCTCTTTTGTTGCTCTATCTATGCATGCATGGTATACATGCACTAACAACTGTTTTTATTACCAGCCATCTCTAGAGCAAGTGACAAAAGACTTGGTGGTTAGTACTCGAGATCCCAAGTTCGAATTCTAGTTGATTCACATTTCCAGCTAAGTTTATTTTTAAATAAAATAAACAAAGCGGGTAGCATGTTATCTATCTCTTAAAAAAAAAAAAAAAGAAAGAAAAAAAAAACTGTTTTTATTCCTTAATTTGGCTCCTACAAGCTACCTCTGTCCTTTTCCAATGCATCACCAAACAACCTCCCCCAACTCCCCCTACCTCTCTCCCATGTGCTCCTCTCACTAAACAAAAACCCCTATCCAAAAGCGACCCTTCGCCTACTACTTCATTTGGTTATTTATTATTGGACTAAAATAAGTCCAACATTCTATCCCGTAATAATAAGCTCAGGAGACTAATAAGTTGAGTTGAGTGAGTCTAATAAGTTGAGTGACGGTGTGGTCCACAATAGACCTAATAGCAAGAGGCCCAACAATAAACGTAACGTTTAGGTGGGTTGAGTCAGATCGAATTCCGCGAGTGATGTGGCTGAGCGCTTAAGTGCGAAGGATGCGTCTTTCCTATCAGCATGTGTGCTTTTGGAATAGTTGGTTAGCGCTTAGGAACCACTTCTCTCTCTCTCTCTCTCTCTCTCTATATCTCTCTCTCTCTCTCTATATATATATATATATATATATATATTATCCCTCTGTAACCATTTGTAGCTAGCTCCCATCACCAATTCACAAAGACAGCAACAAGATCACAAGAAGCATCTTTCATCATCTCTCTCTCTCTCTCTCTCTCTCTCTCTCTCCTTTTGTCATCATCTTCTAGCTAGATCCCGCATCACCCATTTATATACAAAGCATGCAATAGAAACATAAGCAAGCATCTCTCCTCTCCTCGATCTCCTTCCATTCTCTCTCTCTCTCTCTCTCTCTCTCTCTCTCTCTCATGGGCAACACCTTGCAATGCACACCACACTACTCCACCACCTCTTCCTACACCATCAAAGTAGTCCACTACTCCAACCCTAACACCCCCGGCTGCGGCGGCGGCGTCGTCGAGCACTTATACGCGAGCCCCACCACGCGCGTCGCGGACCTGCTGCTGGACCACCCGGGCCACTTCGTCTGCGACGCGGCGCGCCTCACCGTCGGCCACCGCGTGCCCGCGCTGCCGCCCGACGAGCCCCTCGCCCCCCGCCGCCTCTACTTCCTCCTCCCTACCGACCTTCTCTACTCCGTCCTCACCCACGAGGAGGCCGCCGCACTGTCCTCCATCTCCACCAAGAGAGCCAAGAAGAAGAAGCACCACCACCAGTGCAGGAGCGGCGGCGGCAGCGGCATAGGAGTGAGGATATTTCCGACGGCGACTGCAACAGCGGCGACGACGCAGGGAGAGGAGAGGATTATGTGGCGGCAGCAGCCGTGGCGGCCGGCGCTCGACACCATTGAAGAGATCGCTTGAGCTTATATTATATAGAGAGAGAATTAAGCTCTTATGCTTTTAAAAGTATTAAGTTAGTGTTTGTAAGTTTTCGGTTCTTAGATTAAGAAATATACAGTTAGGATGATGTAAGCAGTCTAATGTTGAGTGAGTGGTTGGTTGAATAGTATAATCTAACGGGTGAAAATTATCAAAGACGTAAGTACTTTGTACTCTTACATGCACCATAGTCAAACTATATATATATATATATATATATATATATATATATATATATATATATATATATATATATATATAT
>NC_033630.1:11251615-11252077 GCF_001540865.1 Ananas comosus | reverse complement strand
CTCTCTCTCTCTCTCTCTCTCTCTCTCTCTCTATATATATGTATATATATATATATATATATATATATATATATATAGTTGGACTGGACTACTATTAGTAGCAAAATCTCCTTATTGCTACTAATTTTTTAGCCTTTGGATCAACTTTTTTTATTATTTTTAACCATTGGATTAAATACTATAACCGAGTGGGGACCACTCAACCCTAGAAGGACCACTCAACTCTAACCGACAAATATCATCCTGACCGTATAATTTTTCATCCAAGGGTTAAAAATTTGATAGCAAAAAAAACGTTTTACTATTAATAGTATTCCAGCCTAATTCTATATATATATATATATATATATATATATATATATATATATATATATATATATATATAGTCCGGCTGTGGTACTATCGATATCACGAAACATTTGGTGCTATCAAATTTTCTGTCGTTAGATTTACCTCTTTTAT
>NC_033630.1:11243082-11251601 GCF_001540865.1 Ananas comosus | reverse complement strand
ATATATATATATATATATATATATATATATAGACCGGAGTGCTTCTAGCACAATAGTTTTGTTTTTGATATTGGATGAAGAATCGTGTGGTTAGGATTATAATAATCCCCTATAATTTAGTGGTCAACAGTAGAATAACATAATTCAAGAAGTAAAAATTATGAAAAGAATAAATTTAATAGTAAAAAATTTGGTAACATCAAATGTGTGGCGCTATTAAAAATATTATATAAAAGTAGTTATATGTAGCAGGGCTCGGAGTATATGTATGTAAGTATAATTTTGTTTGCCCTCTTTAAGGGTTTTTTTTTAATTTTCTTTGGCAATGTTGTGTGGCTATTTCGAAAAGTTCCATATATTTTTCTCTCCGTATATGTAAACACATGTAGCAAATATCACCGTATAATAATGAAATAGCAAATATATGATACATACTTATTATGAACGGTAAGCGAATAACCGTCCATCCCTAAAGTAAGTGGTAAAGAACTTGGTGATTGGTATTCGAGACCCAAGTTCGAATCCTAGTTGATTCAAATTTACAGCTAAATTTATTTCTAAATGAAATAAACGAAGCGGGTAGCATGCTATTTATCTTTCTCAAAAAAAAAAAACAATGGTAAGCAAATACAACAAATAAACTAACATAAATTTACATTACTTCGATATTAGTAACTCATTAATATTTGTTCAAAAAAGTGGGATTGTGGAACTTAGTTCCAACAATTCAAAAAGTTCATCGACTAAAGTATCGCATTTCTTATAGTTTGAGTCAAAAATTAAAATTACTACTGTTTGAGGGCTAATTAAAAGGGCTAAAGTGATAGCTTAACCTAGAAATTACAGCGAATTAAAATTAGACGACTAAAGTATCACACGTCTCATAGTTTGAGAACCAAAAATATAATTTATTTATCATAAAATTTAGAAAAAATTTCAAATACCACCCCTGTGGTTTCACACTTTCTCACTTTAGTACCCGGTAGTTTAAAGTGTATCAATTTAGTATTTTGTGGTTTTATTTTTATCTTTTTACTATTAATTTCACTAATTTTTTTTTGTTAAATTAGTGACAAAGTTAAAACTAAAAAGTACTAAAGTGAATATTCGATAAATCTAGGTAAGGTATTTGAAGTATTTTGTATATAATTTAATAAAATATCAACGAAAAAACTGACGAAAAAATAAAAATAAAACTACAGGATATTAAGTTGGTATACAATTTAAACTATAGGGTATTAAAGTGAGAAAGTGCGAAATCACATGGTGGTATTTAAAGTTTATCCTAAAATTTATGTTAATTAAAGTTCGAGGCTGCATAAATTGGAGAGTTTTTTAAAATTTTAAAATTTAATGGAAGGGTTGAGGCCTTGAGGGTACGCAGAAATTAATGTCATTGAGTCGGATTTGGAGCGGATTTTCAAAATTTTAAAACCGTTAATTAAACCCGAAACTTGAACTCGAACCCAACCCAAACCCGAACCGACAAGTTTTGAAAATTCATATACAAAATCGAATCCGACAACCTTAATCTGAACGCGAAAACTCTAGCTCGAAACAATCATTTATCTCTAATTATTATATTTTAAAATATATAAAAGTAAAATCTAAATCTTTAAAGTACAAATTCAAATAACATGGAATATTTTTATATAAATGCAATGCAAAATTTACTCAGGTTCGGATCGAGTTCAAACTCAGATGAGGTGCAAAAAAAAAAAAAAAAGGAAAAACTTCAAAAACTCCCCCCGTGGTTTCGTAGTTTCTCACTTTGCCCCTCTGTGGTTTAAAATGTATCAAATTGCCCTCCTATGGTTTCGTTTTTATTTTTTTGGTAGCTTTTTCGTTAATATTTCATTAAATTATATACAAAAAACTTCAAATACCCATCTAGATTTATCAAATAATCACTTTAGTACCCTTTAATTTTAACTTTATCACTGATTTAAAAAAAAAAAAAATTGATAAAAAAAAGAAACCACCGGAAGAAAATTAATATATTTTAAAATATAGGGGGGCAAAATGAGAAACTACAAAGTCACATTGGGGTCTTTTTGAAGTTTTTCCAAAAAAAAATCATTCGGAACCTAAAACCCGACACTTTCAGGTTCGAATTCAAATAATCGAATATCCGTATCCTTTAACATTTCTCGCCACGTGTCCCGCGCACAAATCTTGATGCACCCCGTGCTCCTTCCCCTGTAACAAAATGGATAAATACCTAAACCCTAGCGTAAGCGCCGCGAGTGAGCACGCAAATGGCGAATAACAACAACAACAGCGCCGAGAATACCCGTTCCCGACCGGCGATTTGGTCCGCGGAGATGCTCAATTCCGCGCCGACCTACGCCTCGGGAGGCGGGCCCCCGCGCCACGTGGCGCCGGAGTACGGGACGACGGAGCGGTACTACGGCGACAAGTCCAATTCCTCGGCGATCCCGACCACAGTGGGCCGGGGTACGGTCGCCGCCCCCGACGCGAGGTACCACGTGGCGTGGGAGGATAGGTCGACGGGGAGCTACTACCGCTACAACACCGGGGTGCAGCAGGACCGCGGCGGCGAGGGTTACCGCTGGTACGAGAACGTCAAAGTGCGCGACGCGGGATCGGGGTTCCAGGCGAAGTACACCGCCGAGGAGAAGTACCAGCGGGTCCCGCACGATGATGACGATGATGCCGATGTTAACGATGATCATGCCATTGATCATGATCAGGGTCATGAACATGATCATCATGATGTTTATTATGATTATGGTGATGCTGATGCTGTGGCGGATTATGATCATCATGATGGTGATGAATGGTGATGATGCGGTGAGTGTTTGTTCTCTTTTTTCAATCCATAAATAAAAGTATTGGTTTCTAGTAGAGGTTTGTTTTCAAATTTTATTAGAGTTGTTATGATGTTTAGATCTATGTTTTGGGAAAACAATGTTGACAATATCTCTTTAATTCAAATAAAAAATATTGGTGATGGAATTGTGTTTTATTGTGTTGATTCAACTCGAGCAGTAAATATTGGTCATATTTAATAAATTTATTTATTAAAAATATTAAGTCAATCGATAGGGCCATGTTTTTGTTGCTGATGTTGTTGTTATTATTATTATTATTATTATTATTTTCTTTTGTACAGTAAATATTATATATGAACATAACTAGAGCTTCATTTGAATTGCTGTGTAAGATTGTGTGCAAATAATAAGATTTGTACGTAATATTATATTGTGCATATTATAATGGAATCCGGCTGGGATACTATTAATAGTACTAAACGTTTGGTGCTATTAAGTTTTCCGCCGGTAAATTTAAATATTTAATTATTTTTATCCGTTAGATTATACTATTAAATAAATAACTTACTCAACCCTAGAGGGCTCGCATCATTCTAATCGTACATTTTTTCATCCAATTGCTGAAAAATTAATAGCACCAACAACTTAGTGTTATTAATAGCATTCCAGCCTAGTTCTATTTATAATGATGTTTTTTGTAATATTATATTGTAAGCAATATCAAAGTACATATTACAATGATTTTGAACAATGTCATGTTTTTTCGTCGTGTTGTGCATATTGCAATGATGCATGCTTTTTATGATATCATATTGTACGCAATATTATATTGTGCATACTACAATGAAATTGTGCAATATCATGTTTTTTGTGCTACATACAGTAAGATTTGTACGTAATATCATATTGTGTATATTATAATATAATGTTTTCGGTGGTCCTACTAGAAAATGGAAAAGCATATTGTCTTATATACAGCCCAAATGAGCCCAAGTTCAATCTGGATGACGTGTTTTCGTTTTCGCTTATAGGAACGAATAAAGCATTTTTCTATCCACTTTGTTCGCACTTAACCTGTTTTTCGATGAGATTGCAGAAATCATATTTTACTTGAACCTATAATACGTATCATCTGCGAAAGACGGCTTTTCTATTACATGTAACTCATACTTCTTACAAACATAAGATGAGTCCTAATTATGATTATTCATTTCTTTCTTTTCTGTTTTTATCTTAATGGGCTTAGAACTAAAAGCCTTGAGCATTGTAGTAATGCAAGTAGTTTAAACAATCTCTTCTTCATTGTAGCCCCCTCTCTCAAATCAAAAACATTTTATTAATTTTCCATGATTATTAGGAAAAAAAAAGTTTGTTTGTTAATAATATTTTGTACTAAGTAGCATGATTTGATTGGATTCTGAGAACAGGAAAAAGAAAAAAAAAGTATAATTTGATTGTGACTAACACATTTATTTAATCATTAATTTGTTTTATTTTGGGGGGGGTGTGAAAAACCCTAAAGCCCAAATCCCTTTCATTTAATGAGTTTTAATTGGGCTTTGAAATGGGCCTAGTGCAATTGGGTCTTATTTAGGCCTACGTTTAATCGTCGTATACGAATTTATGGAAGACCGAATCGAATGGGCCGATTTTAATTTATCAAAAATCAGCCAAATACCCATTTACGTTATTCATAAAACAAGAGATCGAACCTCCTAATGCCAGAAGCGTGGCATGACTCGAACTTAGAATCTCCCGCTCAGATACCATGTGAAACAACCGTTATACTCTAAAAATTTAAACTTTTAGGATACAACGGTGGTTTCACATGGTATCGGAGCAGGAGATCCTGAGTTCGAGTCATATCAGGCACGTGAGGGGGAGTCCGTTCTCTAATAGCTTAACCTTTTAAAATACAACGGTTGGCAAAGATGGATCTTGTCCACTCAAAAAAAAAAAAAAAACAATGCTACTTATAAAAATTGTTTTACTTATCTTTTTTTAAAATTTATTTTATTAGTGGCATGAATATAGTGCTCTATCTTGACTTAAAATGGTTTATTCCTTATTTACATGCACAACTTATTCTCCTTTGAAGCAAAGATAAGTATAATATTTAGAAAATTCAACAACACAATATGCTCACATACCCATGAATCTAAATTTCATTGATAAATTTTTTTGAAACTTTTTTTTCTTTGATTAATCTTATACCCATTCTATCATATTTACAAAGCCTAAGGATCTTAAAACATGTTTATATACATCAAATTTGAACTAAACAATATGCTTTAGTAGATTCTCGTAAATATGTTTCTAAATACTTATACATTTCTTCAGGACTATCTGTAGATATATTTCTAATATAATCGGCTACGACTAATCCTTTCCAAACATCTATAACAGTATCCCATGTTTGAGGATCATGTGCTGCTATGTTTAATATTTTACCACTTCCTGCATCTTGTAACTTAATAGGTTTTTCTAATGGTAATCTTTTTTCCTTTTGATCTAACATTCCTACCATATGGGCATATTAATTCTTCTGGTGCACTGGATACTTGAAATCTGGAAAAATTTCCTGTGCTATAAGTTTCTGGGGGTGTATTTATAGTATCATAATAAGGTGTGTTTGCTGAGAATGTTGTTTGTCTTTGAGTTTGTGGTTGGTTTTGTGATTGATTAGTAGGTGGTGGATTTTGCGTTCTAGGTGGTGTTTGGTGTGTTTGACCAGTAGATCCTTGTCCCTCTTCTACAAGAGTTATTCCTTCTAATTTTTTTAACATATCAAAAATAGAAATTTTATTTGGGACAAATCCATCTAATTTATCTCTTTCATCCCTTTGTTGTCTTTTTAATCTTATTTGTTCAATCATTCTTTGTTCCTCTTCAAAGCTAAATTCTTCTTCATTTTCATCTTCATCTTCATTTATAAACTCTATATTCTTTAGAGTGATAGACATTATAAAGCACCACAAGCATATTTAGGATTAACAGAAATAGACATGAATCAAAATGGAGGAATATTTTATTGTAGTCCAGATTATTTAATAAAATCAGATGAATTTGCTAAACATATTAAGATAGGTATACAAACAAAAGGACTTGAAATGGACATAAACACAAGTAATTTACTAGTTTGCATAGGTGTGCACTGGATACTTGAAATCTGGGAAAATTTGATTAATTGAGATTTGTCTTGGATATTATAACCATCTATTCTTGTATTATCATTTAATCTTTTATAGTTTATTACCATTTTGCTTTTTCCTCTTACAATTTCGGCATGTTTCATTACTATAAAGGCTGTAGACCTATGTTTTGATATTGATTTTCTTATTACTCCTAATATTGTTAATTCTCCAATGTGTAGTTTAAATTGTTCATTTTCGTCATTTGAGAATTCTATAGGGGCTGTTCTTACAATATATTCTGAATTTATTATTTCTAATTTGCAGTATATTTTATCGTTTCCCCGATATTTGATTGGGTTTTCACCCATGATTTCAATTTTATCTAGTTGGTTTAATATCTTATCTATGTCTTCTTGGCTTTTAATAAATCCTACATTTAGTAACATTTTTTCCCAATTTATATAATCTAGTTCATAATCTAGTGTTAAAGAGTCTTCATCTAGTAATTTTTCATAGTTGTAGGGAAAATCAAAATTGTCAAATTCTAATAAATCAGTCTCATCTTTTATTCTTTCAGTTGAGCAACAACCTTACTACGATATTTTCCTTTATTACCTAAAAGTTCGGCATCTATACTACTTATATTTTCTTTTTCTTTAAATTTGCCACTAGCATATCCACATAATTTTTCTTCTTTTTGTGTACTGTATTGGTTTGGTTTTGCTTTTAAAACTGCTCCGTCTGTTTCTATTATTATATAATCAGTATCTAAAGAGAGATCTTCTAAATATGAAAGTTTAGATACTAGAGTTTTTATTTGTTGGACTAATTTAATATCTTCTATATCCATTGCTGTATCTGAAAATAATTTATCATGTTATTTTCAAATGTATTATCCTGTTTTAAAATCCCTCTACTTAATTGATCGGGAAATAAATTATCTTTTCCTTTAATATGTTCAAAATTGATATGTACTAATGATATTCTATCTTGAAAGTTAATCCATCTTCTTCTAGAACTTGCTTTTTCATCTTTTTTATTATGAAATTTTATAATTGCTTCACAATTTGTTTTTACAGTTTTTTTTTTTTTACTTATTATATTTAATTTAAAAGCGTCTAATGCATATATTATTGCTAAAAGTTCAGCATTTATACTACTTATATTTCTTTTTTCTTTAAGAATTTGATTCAGAACAACATGCAAGATTAGAATGGGATTTAGATAAATTTATGATCAAAAACAAAATAATAGTACCCAATGACACACTACATTATAAAAACGAACAACTAGATATCAAAACGAAGAAAAAGATAACAAGACAGACAGTAGAAGAGATATACCGAATTATTTACTCAAAAACAAATGGCTAATTTATTTAAATAATACAACACCAATAAATCAAGATATAAATTATACTCTAATGAATATAGATTATAAATATTTCTTTGTTTTATATTTCTTAACTTTTTTATCAAATTATATTTTCTTTGATGCAGATATCCTAAGGCTTGGACCTAAATTGGAATACTATTCATCTTAAATGATAAACACGACCTGAGACAGATTGATGGACAGATAGTGCACAAGACCCTCCCAGCATACGGTTTCACAGATAAGCACTCAATAACTACTGTAATTTAGTTTTTATATGGCTCTTTGCATTGACTCACAGTGATCATAGAAAATAATTTTGTTTGTGTCACGAGCAATAGTATATGAAGGAGGAACTTGTTGAGTAATACGAATAGATGGAGAGAAAAAGAAATTTGGAGCAGTAACTGAAGATCCAATAGCAAGCTCTACAAACTCCTTTGCAAAAATAAGGGAGACAATAGATACAATAGAAACAATAGACACAACAAATTCAAGACCTTGTGGTTCCGGAGCAGGTTTATCAGAATATAGTATTGAGATCGACTAAAATAACCCGTTGCAAGATATTTTACCTTGCCAGCAAAAATCAGGAAAAAAATTTAAAAATATTAAAAATCCCGCTGTGAGATTTTTTCCTCACAGGCAAAACTTAGGGAAAAATTTTCGGAAAAAAAAAAACAGACAAAAAAATAGAGAGACTCTTCTAGGGGTGGAAACGAGCTGAGCTCGAGCAAGTTTACCTCAGCTCAAGTTTGGCTTGAAATTAATTTCGAGCCTAAATTTAGGCTCAAGCTTGGCTTGAAATTAATTCGAGCCGAGCTCGAGCGAGCCTAACTTCGAGTTGAGCGAGCTCGAGCCCTAAACGAGTTGCTTGAAATTCTTTACATCGTGCAATCTATAGTTTAATTTTTATAAAATATTATCTAAAATTTGATATAAAAAATATCTAGTTTAACATACAAAATGAATGCATGAAATACAATATTATAATATTAAAAAACTTAAGAAAAGTGACTCTACGAGTAAGTGAAAAAGAGAGAAAGAGAGCAATTAGAGTAGGATTTTGCTGGTTTGGTTTTGTGGGCCCAATAATCTAAATTTTATATACATGTAATTAAAATACATAATATATATTATTTTATATAATTAAAATATATATTATATATAATTATATATATATATAGAGAGAGAGAGAGAGAGAGTTCAGCTACTA
>NC_033630.1:11050162-11241763 GCF_001540865.1 Ananas comosus | reverse complement strand
AGTAGAATATATATATATATATATATATATATATATATATATATATATATATTTCGAGCTTTTCGAGTTTAATTCGAGCGAGCCGAGTAATACTCAAGCTCGGCTTGAAATTAATTCAAGCCGAGTTTGAATGAGCCAAATATCGAGCCGAACTGAGAGCCGAACATGAGCTGGCTCGCTGATTTGCCAGCCATGTAACTCTTCACATCGAAAAAAATCACAGTATTCTCCAAGCATCTCCATTATTGAAGCATCAGACGAAAGCATCTCCATTACTAAAGTATCAGACAGGAGGACAGAAATTTTTGGGACAGTGTGTACATAAAGAGTTATTTGAGGACACGCCGGATTCGCGCCGCGTGGCTCCCGATCCTGCTGCTCTTCCTTTTGGGAGAGCATGGGACATTTTTGGTCCACCCGGTGCACCAACTTTTTCTAAAATTTTATTTTTTATTTTTTAATTATAATTTAATATAATAGATATATATACTATGATATTCAAAAAATAAGTGTAAAAGAATTTTAAATCCTAAATTGTAAATTCTTTTACATATATTTTTAAAATATTATATATATATATATATATAGAGAGAGAGAGAGAGAGTTCAGCTACTATATATATTTTTATGAGTATAAATCCCTTTATACTCATAAGTTTTCGACCGCTAGATTTATATCCTTTTGACCATTTTTATCCGCTAAATCATACTATTCAACGAACCCCCCACTCAATCTTAGGGGATCATTATCATTCTAATCGCACATCCAATGGCTACAAATTTATAAGTATAAAGAGGTCTATATTTATAAGAGTATAAGTAGCCCGAACCTATATATATATAGAATTTGGCTATTATACTATTAATAGTACAAACCGCTTGCTATTAGATATTCGGCCTTTGGATGAAGGGATGTACAATAAGGATGATAGTAGCCCCCTAGGGTTAAGTGGGTGGCTAGTTGAATAGTATGATTTAACTGATGAAAATGGCCAAAGGGATAGAGCTAACAGCAGAAAACACGATAGCACCAAATGCTTGGTACTATCGATAGTATAATAGCCGGACTCTATATATATATATATATATATAGGCAGATCTAATGGTAGAAAACTCAATAGTACAAAGCGCTTAGTACTATCAATAGTATAAATAGTATAGTAGCCGGACTATATATATAGAGAGGAGAGAGAGATAGAGTCTGGCAACTATATTATCAATAGTATCAAATACTTAGTGTTATCGAATTATGTGCCGTTAAATCTACCTTTTTGACCATTTTTATCCGTTAAATCATATTATTTAAGTAACCACCCACTTAACCTTAAAGGATCACTATCATTCTAACCGCACATCCCTTTGTCCAAAGGCCGAAAACCTAATAATAAGTGGTTGATACTATTAATAGTAAGTTAAAGACTATATATATATATATATATATATATATATAATATATATAATATATTTCGAGCTTTTCGCAGTTTAATTCGATGCGAGCCGGAGTAAATACTCAAGCTCGGCTTGAAATATTCAAGCCGAGTTTGAATGAGCCAAATATCGAGCCGAACTGAGAGCCGAACATGAGCGGCTCGCTGATTGCCAGCCATGTAACTCTTCACATCGAAAAACATCACAGTATTCTCAAGCATCTCCATTATTGAGCGATCAGACGAAAGCATCTCCATTACTAAAGTATCAGACAGGAGGACAGAAATTTTGGGACAGTGTGTACATAAAGAGTTATTTGAGGACACGCCGGATTCCCGCGCCGCGTGGCCCCGATCCTGCTGCTCTTCCTTTTGGAGAGCATGGGACATTTTTGTCCACCCGGTGCCACCAACTTTTTCTAAAATTTTATTTTTTATTTTTAAATAAATTTAATATAATAGATATATATACTTGATATTCAAAAAATAAGTGTAAAAGAATTTTAAATCCCTAAATTGTAAATTTTTAACATATATTTTTAAATATTATATATATATCTATATATATATATATATAGTATATATATATATTAAATTATAATTTAAAAATAAAAATAAATTTTAAAGTAAAAAATGGTGCACGGGCACCCAGAAAAATCCTGTTCTCCTTTTTGCTGGAGAGCAACAGGAGGATGGACCCGCATGGCTTGGGTGCACATGGCACCCCATCCGGAAGCGCACTCGAAAAACGTGGGTCCATCTAGGGTATCCCTAAATTAATTTTTCTGGACCCAATGTCTACAAAATCTTTGGCCCAGACAGGATCTCCATTATTAAAGACTTACTGTTCAGAAGCATCTTCGTACAAGACTTACTGTAGACTTTATTAAAGATTTACTATTTGGACAAGACATCGTTGTCAGTTTCATGCCTATAAGTCTACTATGCCTTTCACAAGTCTACTGTGCCTTTCATATTTAGTTGAAACTTGGTTCGGCTATTATCCTATGGAAACTAGTAAATTATTTGTATTTATGTCCATTTCAAGTCCCTTTGTATTGCTAATAAATTTTCTTGTGTCTCTTCTACTTATAAAGCATTCCTATCTTCTTCTTCTTTTTTTTCTTTTTTTTGTTTGAGAGATAGATAGCACGCTATCCATTTCATTTATTTTATTTAGAAATAAATTTAGTTGGAAATATAAATCAACTAGAATTCGAACTTGAATTTCGGATACCAACCATCAAGTCCTTGGCCACTTGCTCTAGAGACGGTCGGTAAGCAATCCTATCTTTCCTATTCATTTGTTTTGGGCATGTATTGGCAAAATGTTCCGTACCGCCACAGGTATAACAATGTAATTTGTTTTTATATGTCCTATCTCCCTAAATTGTCGAACATGTTTATCTTTATTTAAATATAGTTTTCGAGCTTGCGCTTTTCTAAGAAATATTGTTTTCTAAATTTATTTCCATTGTAGTTATATGTAGCAGAGCTTGGTGTGTATATATATACAGTTTGAGGGCTAAAAGAGCTAAAGTGCCACGCATCTGATAGCTTAACCTAGAAATTGCAGCGACTTAAAATTAGAGAACTAAAATATCACGTGCGTTTGAGAACTAAAAATATAATTTATCATAAAATTTATGTTAATTAAAGTTTGAGGACGCATAGATTGGAGAATTATTTTAAAATTTAATGGAAGGATCGAGGCCTCGAGGGTACGTAGGAATGTTATTGAGTCGGATTTGGAGCGGATTTCCAAAAATTCAAAACCGTCAACTAAACCCGAAACTCGAACTCGAACCCAATCCAAATCCGAACTGATCGACAAGTTTTGAAAATTCATATACAAAATCGAATCCGGCAAAAAACCTAAAACCCGAATCCGAACGCGAAAACCCTAGTTCGAAGCAATCATTTGTCTCTAATTATTATATTTTAAAATATATTAGAGTAAAATCTAAATCTTTAAAATATAAATTCAAATAACACGAAATATTTATTTATATATGAATGCAATGCAAAATTAGCCGCAAAAAAAATCATTCGGTACCTAAAACCTGACACTTTCTGATTCGAATTCAAATAAAGTTTCGAATATCATTTCTCGCCACGTGTCCCTCGCACGAATCGTAATGCACCCCTGTGCTCCTTCCCCGGTAGCAAGATGAATCTATAAATACCAAAACCCTAGCGTGAGCGCCGCGAGTGAGCACGCACGCAAATGGCGAATAACAACAACAACAACAACAAAACCGAGAACACCTATCCCCGATCGGCGATTTGGTCCGCCGAGTTGTCCAATTCCGCGCCGGCCTACGCCTCGGGAGGCGGGCCGCCGCGCCACGTGGAGCCGGAGTATTCGACGACGGAGCTGCACTACGGCGGCGACGAGCCCAAATCCTCGCCGATCCCGGCCACCGTGGGGCGGGGTGCGGTCGCCGCCCCCGACGCTAGGTACCACGTGGCGTGGGAGGATAGGTCGACGGGGAGCTACTACCGCTACAACACCGGGGTGCAGCAGGACCGCGGCGGCGAGGGTTACCGCTGGTACGAGAACGTCAAAGTGCGCGACGCGGGATCGGGGTTCCAGGCGAAGTACACCGCCGAGGAGAAGTACCAGCGGGTCCCGCCGAGGAGAAGTACACCGCCGAGGAGAAGTACACCGCATGATGTTTATTATGATTCTGATTATGATGATGATGATGCTGTGGCGGATTATGATCATCACGCTGGTGATGAATGGTGATGATGCGGTGAGTGTTTATTCTCGCCATGAATAAAAGTATTAGTTTAGAGGTTTGTTTGTAAATTTTATTAGAGTTGTTATGATGTTTAGCTCTATGTTTTGGGAAAACAATGTTGGCAATATCTCTATGTTATGATGTTTAGCTCTATGTCTTTTATTGGGAAAACAATGTTGACAATATCTCTTTAATTAATATTAAGTCAATCCAGATTGATCATATTGTTGTTGTTGTTATTATTATTATTTTCTCTCGCACTGTAAACATTATATGTGAACATAACTAGAGCTTCATATGGATTGCGGTGAGATTGCGTTGCAGACAGTACGATTTGTACGCAATATCATATTGTGCATATTATAATGATGTTTTTTGTGATATGTAATGTCTAAATATTCCTACATCAGATGGAAAAATAATTCTGATTGGATTATGTGAAGCCTTGCACGCTAGTAATAATAACTAAGATTAAGTATTTTGTGCCGATGGTTTAAGCCCAACAAGTTATTATTGCTAGCCGTTCTAGTTGTTAAAAGTGGTATCAGAGCTGAATATAAACCGAAAGTGTGATATCTAAGTGCTATGCGGGACAAAATGCTACACTAATGGATTTGATAAGAGCCAGCCACCTCTTGAACTCATAGGAGTTACCTCTAGAATCTCATATCTCCTGATAATCGTAGGAGTCACCTATGGAATTTTACATCACCTGGTACTCATAAGAGCCACCTCTAGAATCTCATATTGCCTGATAATTCTACGAGGATGCTAGTGTCTAAACGGGGGGAGTCTGTAAAGCCCCAATAGTACCATATCGGATGAAAAAAGGGTTCTAATTTCGCATATAAGACGCCTCCATGTTAATAATAATAACTGGATTTAAATATTTTGGGTTGTTAATTTGAGCCCAATAAATTATTATTGATAGCGAGTCAAGTCGTTATGATACGATATCATATTGTATGCAATATCATACTGTGAATATGACAACGATATTGTGCAATATCATGTTTTTTGTTTTACATACAGTAAGATTTGCATGCAATATCATATTATGCATATTACAATGATATTATGCAATATCATGTTTTTTGTGTCACATACAGTAAAATTTGTACGTAATATTATATTGCGCAGATTAGAATAATGTTTTTTGTGATCCCATCAAAAAACGATGAAGACTCAAATAAAGTATTTTCGTTTTCGCTTATAGGAACAAATAAAGTATTTTTCTATACACTTTGCCATCACACTTAATGTAACATCTTATCTACAATCTCAAATGAAGACTCAGGATCTGTTGCCTTTCGATGATATTGCAAAAATCATATTTTACCTGAACCTATGATACGTATGATCATACGAAACATGGATTTTGTATTACATGTAACGCATATCTTAAATTAAGTTTTTATCCTGATTATTCTTTTTTTTCTTTTCTTTTCTGTTTTTATCTTAATGGGCTTAGAACTAAAAGCCTTGGGCATTGTAGTAATGCAAGTAGTTTAAACAATCTCTTCTTCATTGTAGCCTCCTCTCTCAAATCAAAAACATTTTAAAAAAGTTTGTTTGTTAATAATTTTTTGTACTAAGTAGCATGATTTGATTGGATTCTGAGAACAGGAAAAAGCAAAAAAAAAAAAAGTGTAATTTGATTGTGACTAACACATTTATTTAATCATTAATTTGTTTTATTTTGGGGGTTGTGTGAAAAACCTAAAAGCCCAAATCCCTTTCACTTAATGAGTTTTAATTGGGCTGTGAACTGGGCCTAGTGCAATTGGGTCTTAGCTAGGCCTAGGTTTAATCGTCGAATACGAATTTATCGAAAACCGAATCCGAATGGGCCGAATACACGTTTACGTTGTCCATAATACGAGAGTTCGAACCTCCTAATGCAACAAGCATGGCATGACTCGAACTCGGAATCTCCTGTTCTGATACCATGTGAAACCACTGTTGTATCCTAAAATTTTTATGGTACAACCGTGGTTTCACATGAGTATCAGAACAGGAGATTCTGAGTTCGAGTCATGTCAGGCACGTCAGGGGGAGCCCGTTCTCTAACAGCTTAACCTTTTAAAATACAACGGCCGGCAAAGATGAATTTTGTCCAAAAAAAAAAAAAACAATGCTACTTATAAAATTTATCCTTTTTTAAAATTTTTTTTATTAGTTGCATGAATA
Source organism: Ananas comosus (assembly GCF_001540865.1). Lineage (NCBI taxonomy): Eukaryota > Viridiplantae > Streptophyta > Magnoliopsida > Poales > Bromeliaceae > Ananas > Ananas comosus. The sequence goes on along the minus strand of NC_033630.1, from coordinate 11,235,400 downwards.
TAGTGCTTTATCTTGCCTTAAAATGGTTTATTCCTTATTTACATGCACAACTTATTCTCCTTTGAAGCAAAGATGACTATAATATTTAGAAAATGCAACAACACAATATGCTCACAAACCCATGAATCTAAATTTCATTGATAATTTTTTTGAAACTTTTTTTTTGATTTATCTTATACCCATTTCTATCATATTTACAAAGCCTAAGGATCTTAAAGCATGTTTATATACATCAAATTTGAACTAAACAACACCATTCCAAGGATATGAATCATTTTAAATTTCCCCCACAACATTTTTTTTCTTTCAATTCCATTCATTTCCATTTTTCGGTGCCATTTTTTAAAATTCGCCAGCCGATTCGTTAGTGCGCTCGAACGAGATGCGAATTGAATCGAATATTTTCGGGCTCGGTTTCGGATGACGAATTGTGCACTTCTCGATCTTCCTGCAATGTTTTTATCAAATAAAAGTTAGATTTAAAAGGGGGGTTAGTTGCAAATTTAGTCCTTGAAATTGCATCCTCACAATTTCAATTTTTTACAATTAGGTCGCTAAGTTTGTTCCGTGTAACAATTGAGTCCTCCTGTTACTGTATTGTCGAAAAAAGTTTTTTAAAAAAATTTTGAATTCTAAGGACGTAATTGAAACCGGATTCAATCTTCAAGGACTAAAAAAACAAGAACAAGTATAGTTATGTGCAATAAATTCTTTTGTTTAAAAAAAAGCTTCAATTTGATGCACCTGTTGGCGACGACGCCGATGAAAAGTGGCTAATGCTCGCACCATTACGAAAACCGGAAAGAGCACTCCCCCAATCCGCAATACAAGGAGCTACTCAAATAAAAAAGAACAAAAATTCAAACATCAGATTCGAATTCGAATACGAATATGATTTAAAAATGCGTCAGAGTTTAAACTTCGTCGCGGTCAGAAATTTTTACTGAAAACAGCGCGAAGGAATACTGCTCGGCTCCGCTGATCACGAAGGGCAGACTGTGCCGAAGAACCAGCAGAACCATGAACTGCATTTCAAGACCGAATTCACATATCAAGCAAGTTCTCGAACGTCAGACATTCGTGGCAGATCTGCCAAGCGTCAGAAAACTCACGATTACGGCGACAGATCGACAGCACGCGGTGCTTCGCGATCTCAGGTAGGAGTAGTCGTCGTTGTCGTTGTCGTAGTCGGAGTCGGAGTTTACGCGACCGAGCTCCGAAGGAACCATCGTTATGACCTGCGAATCGTGAACATCTCTCCGCGAAATCTCCCAGCTCCCTCTGAAATGCGAGACGAAAACCGCAGAATCTTAAATATGCCTGCAGCAAACACATCGAAAGAAGTTCGCATCTCGACATACCTGAAATTCATCGGTATGCTGCCGTAGTGAAACAGCTGCTGCGGAGCCGTGTATCCCGGCTTGAATGGCTGGAAATCGAACAACCGGAAAAATTTTAAATGCTAAATTTTAAAAATAGACTAAATTACAGAAAATTTTCTTATAAATAATATATGTTCCTTCACTTTTCCTTTCTAATTTTCAAAATTTTATATTTTACCCCCTCAATATTTCAAGTTGTTACATTTAAGCCCCCTCCGTCAGGGTTTCATCACTATTCTATCAATTTCTTATAATTTATATCGAAAAAGTAAGAATAATTTGATCATTTTACTCTCTCCATTAACGTCATATCTCTCTGAAAACATTTCAGAAAATCAGAAAGAAAAAATGAAAAAAGCATATACTTGCGGGGGGATTTTATGTAATTCAACCTAAAATTCGAAACACGAGTTTATTTCGTTTAGATTGAAATAGGTTTTACCTGCAAGCAAATTTCGCAAGTTGTGTCGCCCTTCTCGTTGCACCACCGCTGCACGCATTTTCTGTGAGCGTACTGCGAGTAAAAAAAGAAATTAATCGGCGCAAAATGCAATCAGAGTTCCCTCCAAATTCGTTCCACGAGAAAATTTCATTCAAATTTGAACCAAACTAAAATTATAGCGCGCTATATTTTGCGTATACGATATTTTCGAAAGTGCGAGGGTATATACGTAAGAAAATAAGTAAAAAATTAACACTGCAGGGTTTATGTGGAAAAGCTCTTATGATAAGTGTTAGAAACTAAAAGTTGTTATTAATCTATATACAAAATAAAATATAAATAAAATAAAATAAAAGGTTTAGGCCCATTTAGGCAACTTTTAACTAAGCAAGAATACAAAACATAAATTATAGGCAAAAGAATGCATGGAGAGCCCCGTATTTATATACGATCTGAAATTGATCCCTCAATTTAAAATTTTTTATTGACATCCCCTTCTAAGTGTTTTTTTGAATTTGAGTTTTTATAGTTAATTAAGTTAAAATGTTGTTAAATTTTATGGCTCAATTAGCTACTAGCAATTAAAATAGCCCAGTTTTATTCATTGCAAAATACTCTAAACTATTAAATTTGATTAAATTATCAATCAACTTCATACCAATTGCCAAATTAATCAAAAGTGCAAGGGGGCAATTTCAGAACCTCCGATTGTTGAGGGGGCCTCCATAAATTTTTACCTAAACTAAATCCTACATAACACAACCATGAGCAATTCATTGCAAATAAACAATAATTACAAAATCATAACACATAGAGTTTGATAAAAATGTATTGAGAGCCCCTCAAATATAGCCAATTATGAAATAGCCCCCTCAACTTTTTCCTTTTTCCATTGGATTGAGACCCCCCAAGCTTCTAATTTCTTTTATTTGAGTTTTTATACTTAATTTAAAAATTCCATCCAATGATCTTTAATTGGTCTAGTTTTTTACTATAATTTGGTGAAATCATCAAATAAAATTCCCAAACTTTGTGACTAGAAATTATACAATTGAGAGGTTCTCCATACATTTTTTTTTTTTTAACCTAAACTATGTAAACAATTACTCAACCAATAACAATTCATTGCAAACAAATAATAATTCACAAAACAAAGCATTATTATTAATGCATTATTACTATGCATTATTATACCTTCAAGCTTCCACAGCATGAGCAGGGGATCTCCATGTTGCTGTCAAAGTCCTCATCATGGCAAATCCTACACTCCACCATTTTGCTCGGCGGGCTGGCGTCCGTCGAGGTCGCATGTTCGATCCCCCATTCTGCAGACTGCCCGATCTGGGCGCGTTTCCTGCTCTCGATCGCGGCTTCCAGCGTCGACTCCGTTAGAAGGCGATCGACGAGCAGGGCGAGGTGATCTCCCATAATATACTCCTCTACAATCATAAAAACATATATATATGTATATGTAGTACATGGAAAAGGCATATTTATAAATGTGAGAGAGTTTGTGAAAGTGGTTAGTTACCTTTACTTGAAGGTCTTTGGTTGGTAACCTACAAAGATAAGGGAAAATAATAATAATAATAATTAATTAAAGGTAAATAAAAGAACAACAAGAGAGGAGAAGAGAAAGGGGGGAAGAGGAACCCAGAAAAGGAGAAGAACCCAATTCCCCAAAGTGCTGGGCTTAGAAGCACTACTTCTTTCTATTCTTGTTTTCTTTCTTTTTTTGCTGTGAGGAGAGAGAGAGAGAGAGAGAAGGGGAAACTTACAAGGTGGGATTTGAATATGTTGAAGTGAAGGAATAGAGAGAGAGAGAGAGAGAGAGAGAGAAGAAGAAGCAAGAGATGGAGTGGGGGGGTGTTGTTGATTATTTGTTGTTTGTGTTTAACTGAGAAGGATAATAACAGATTCAAGTCTCAGAAACCTTTTTAAATGCAACAACACTCATATCCTTTCCCTAAATTAGCATCAGAGGGTGAAATTTCAGTTTTGTCCCTGTGCTATCCTGATATTGCAATTTAGTCCTTTTTAGACTTTTTGGGCCAATACTTTTGTCCCTTGGCAGGGTTTGGTTCGGCATAAAATGAACCGAAAAATTATTTTCGGTATGAAAAATACTTTTCTGTTTGTTTGGTTCGATATAAAAATATTTATGTTGGAGAAGGGATAAAAAAGTAAAAAACTGAGATTCCTATTTATGTTGGAGAATAGTTGTATATATAAAAAAAAGGGAAAACTTCAAATACGCCCCTTGTGGTTTCACTTTTTCTCACTCTAGTACCCTGTGGTTTAAAGTGTATCAAGTTAGTACCCTATGGTTTTGCACTTTTTCACTTTAGTACTCTGTTGTTTTAAATTTTTAGCTTGATCTTTCTAAATTGTTGCATATGTTATTAGTCATAATGCTAAGAAGTGGCCAATTAGTTGATTTAATTAAATCGTAAACTTAATTATAATAATTTAAAAAATTTGAGCCAAAATTGAATAAAGTAAAGAGTGCAATATATCAGGCTAAATTGCACTTTGGTTCTTAAATTTTAATTTATTATAATTTTAACTCAAAATTTTAAATTACTGAAATTAAGTCACACGGTCCAATTTAATCTATAAAATAATAATATATCACTAATGTATTATTAATATAACAATACTGTGATTAATAACATAACAACTGCTAAAATATCAAATCACGCTATAACATTAGCAAAACTACAGGACTTAATTGCAACAATGCCGATAAATTACATATTTTATAGATCATATTGAGTCGACTACCCAACCTTCCAAAGATTTTAATTTTACTACTCAATCGTTCGATCGGTTTGATTTGAATCAAAATTTAAGCTAATTATTTACTTTAGTGAATTTATAGTAACGAGCACTGCGTGAAATATACTAAATGAATCTGTAAAGATAAAGAACGTATCTTACTCAAATCAAGTAAATTAAAAAATTGACAGACGACTCAAAATGGTTCATAACTCAGATAGGTTTTATACATTTTTATCTAAATTAAAGTTTAAGGGCTAATAATGTTACCCTCCTCAAAATTTGAGGACCAAAATGCAATTTACCGATTTTCTCTCTCTAATAAAAGTTGGTGAAGAGAGAGAGAGAGAGAGTGAGTGGTATTGGGGCGTGGTTTAGTTGGGCGCGCACGTTTACCACGACCCTACTCTGCCACGTCAGCAAAAATTCCACTCCCGCGCCGTTTGTAGCCGTTGAAATTTAAATCACACCCCCACCACCCCACGCACGCACTCACGCACGCACGCTTTTCCCTCTGTTTTGTGGCCCTCATTATTATTGTTCCCTTTTTTTTTTCCAAGGGCTTTTTTTTTTTAAAAAAAATTTACTCTATCTTTTTTTATTTCTCTTTAATTTGAACTTCGCATTAATTAATTAATTAATTAATTAATTATAAAAAATATTATTATTTTTAAATTATAATAATTACTCTTATTTTTACAGTTTCAATCTAACTAACTATAATAAAATACTATTTTTTTGTATCCCTAGTAATAATCTAATTTTTATTTAAACGTAAAAGAAAATTACACATTACCAGGAATAAACAAAAACAGTTTATTTCCATACCACACAATACCAAAGTGTATCGAAAGACATGGATAATAATATATATTGATGTAATGAGAAAACCCTAAGCCTAATCCTTTTCTCTTCCTCGAATTCTTCACAATTAACTCATCGGTTTCGATCTTCAGAAGGTTGCTAGCACATCCAGAAAATTGACGCGTCTTTCTCAAATCGACGCAAGATCGTGATCGGATCACTGATCGAAATGGTCGACTAATTTGATCAAGGGCATGATTTCGTATGGACGCGAATAGAGGCTGGGCGCGTGCGCGGCTCGCGAGTGCGAACAATTTTTACCAATGATTGTCGACTTCGTGGTGATCTCGACCCGCGCAAGGTGAAAAAGTAAATCCTATCCAATTTGATCAGTTTGATCGATTGTTTAAGATATAAAACGAAACAGGATGTGAACTTTGGTGTAGAAGATTTTTCAATTGTGTTATTTTTCATAATTTTTGGTTTTTTGGATTAAAAAAATTGAAAAATGAAAAGAAGATTTTTCTATGAAATTTGAAAATAATTTTTCAGGAAAACCACTTTGCCGAATAGCCAAACAGATAGAAAATATTTCTTTTCAACCAGAAAACTATTTTCTGGAATGTTTTTCGAAAGAACCGAAGGATAGAACAGTAAATTATCATAATTTGTAGGTTCCCTAGCAAATAACACTACACTATTAAAAATTATATTAGCTAAAGCAACAATGATTTTTTTTTTTTTTTTTTTTGAGAAATAGGTAGCAAAGCTACCTGCTTCATTCATTAAGCAAGATGAACAAAGCGTACATGTTGGAGGCAGCTAGGGCCTCCTGGAGGGACCGGAAGAAAAACAAAAAGAAGATAAAAACGAAAACAAAACAGTAAACAAACACTAAAAAACCTGACACGGGGACAAAACGGGAGACTTTCGATTCCAGTTCGCTTGTATCTGAATTTCCGGCGCTGAAAGAAGAAATCACTTTTAAAGTACGTCAGAGTATTGTGGTCCAAGTGTTGATCAGTAGTTTGAGGCGTGCAAGAGACCCAGAAATCGTGGGCGGCTTTCCATTGAAAATTGAGTTGTTTCTATCCGTCCAGATTACCCACCACGTTGCAGCCAGAAGGATCAAGCGTTGGTTTCTAGACGTGGTGACTGGTATTTCAGTACATTCGGTCCAGAGACTTTTAGCGTCACCAGTGCTGCCAGCGTTTACATCCAGTCCTCCCATGCAGAGAAGAAGATACCGGATGTAAACACAGTCGTTGAAAAGGTGGTCGCAACTTTCTGCAAGGACTGCGCAGAGAGCACAGTTCTGATCTACGTGCATGCCTCGGGTGAGCAGTCTGTCGGCGGTGGGTAGTCTTTTTCTAAGGAGTAGCCAAATGAAAACTTTAATTTTAAGGGGGGTTTTCAGCTTCCAGATGTGTCAATATGTCGGGACACGAAGTCCGTCGTCCGTGATGAACCGATAAAGGGATTTAACAGTGAAAAGTTGGTTGGAGGTCCAACGCCATTTGATCAGGTCTGGCCTGTCAAATGGACAGAGGCCTTGGAGCATGTCCTTAAGCGACGATACCTGTCTTCGTCTATCGGCGGAAGCAGCAATCGTGAATCCACGACAGATAAAGCGTCATCTCCATCCGCCTTGATCCCAGCATTGGGAGATCCGGGCTTCCTTATTCCTGATGTTTGAAAAGATGTCCGGAAATAGAGTACGGAGAGGGGTTTCTCCAATCCAGATATCGGACCACATCCTGATATTTCATCCATCCCCGAGCTCGTAGGCTACACCACAGGAAAACACGTCTCGGCAGTAGAGCACACTCTTCCACCACTGTGAATACGGGCTGAAGGCTCTACCCTCTAGCAGTGGCTTGCGTCTGGCGTAGTAGAGGCATCTAATCAGTTTACACCAAATGAGGTCTGGGTCGGTGAAATAACGCCACCACCATTTGGTTATAAGTGCCAGGTTCATAGATTTTAGGTCTAAGATTCCAAGACCCCCGTCTCTTTTACTTTTGCATACTGAAATCCAGTTGACGAGGCAAGCGCCATCGGTGATTTTGGAGCACCCTTTCCAGAAGAAAGCTCTTCTGAGTCCCTCAATCCGGTTTAACACCCACTTTGGGGCCTTGAAGATGGAAAAGTAGAATAGTGGTAGGTTGGTGAGTACCGAGTTAACGAGCGTGAGTCTTCCCCCAAGCGAGAGAAGTTTGGCTTTCCAGCCTTCTATTCGGGCTTCCACTCGATCGAGGCCATACTTAGTTAACAATATTATACCGTATAGCGGGGCCAAATATACTGTGGGCCCTATTTGGACTAATTTGTGAACAGTTTATCTATTCTGAAATACAGTAATCACATATTTAGTAAATAATTATTTACTGTTTTTGTTGAGAAGAAGAGGCAAATAAGTTTCTCAACACTCCAAAAAAAAAAAAAAATTCATTTTAATATTTCCATTTTTTTTTGCTATAGTATACGAAGGGAGAAAACACTTTGATAGAGAAGTTAAATATTTTAGCTGTTTCTTCGTGCATCCGTTACCGTGGCAAGTGATAGCCATGCATCCAAGGAAGGGTCAAATTAAAAAACCACGAGCTTAATTAATTTACAAGAGCTAGCTAGCCGACGTATAGTGTGGACAATATGGCATGGCCAAGCAGAGAACAAACCCTAGCTAGTCACATAAAATAGAGGTGGCTAAGCTAGACATCAAAGTGCATGCATATATACACATAAAATGNTGTTTCTCCTCGCGGTTTCAGTGATTCTGGCTAAGCAGTCAGCTATTAGTAAGAAGAGGTACGGGGAGAGGGGGTCTCCCTGTCAAAGCCCCTTCCGAGTTTTCAACCATTGGGTCGGGGCGTCGTTTACTAGAATGGCTACTTTGGCGTTACAGATACATTGCTCGATCCACGCCCACCATTTGTCATTAAAACCTAGCCAGTGCAGTATACTTTTTAGAAAGGACCATCTGACGTTGTCGAATGCTTTCTCAAAGTTTGCCTTGATTCCAATGCATTCCTTCCCAGATTTCGAGCACCAGTTCATGAGTTCACTTGCAGTGACAAACGAGTCTGTTAGCAGTCGATCTTTGATGAAGGCCGATTGCGATGAAGAGATGATGGATGGTAGTTGAAGTGCTAATCTGTTGGCCAAGACCTTAGAGATAATTTTCTTGATTCCATTGATGAGGCTTATGGGTTGGAAATCTCTTGCTTTGCGTGCCCCCTCCTTTTTAGGGATGAGGCAGACGAAGGAATAATCTATCGGGCCCGTGAATAGAGTGCCATCGTGAAGCTCAGAGAAGACCTTGAAAATGTCGTCCTTGACCACGTCCCAGAAGGTTTGGAAGAAGATGAGTAGAAAGCCGTCCGGCCCGGGCGCCTTGTCACTGCCTAGTTGGAACGTGGCGATCTTGACTTCCTCAGGGGTAAAGGGTGTCGTTAGGGAGTCAGGGTCAAGTAGTTTGTTTGAGTGGTAAAGGCCGCTCCAGTCACCGAAAGACGAAGGTCCATCCACTTGGTTCCCGAACATTCGCTTAAAGGCTTGGTAGAAGTACGACCTCTTAAGCTCTTCATTGGTTATCTGCTGGCCGGAGTCATCCTCGATTGCGATAATTGTATTAGAGCGCTTTCGGCCATTGGCGAAGGCGTGGAAGAATTTGGTATTTCCATCGCCTTCCTTTAACCATCGCTGTTTGGCCCTAGTGTTCCATAAGATTTCTTCCTCTTCAAGTATGTGTAAGAGATTTGACTTGAGTTCTGCCCGCTTGTCCAAAGATTCCTTAGGTAGGTCCTGCAATTCCTCAAGTTGGTCGATGGCTTGGATTTCAGATTGCAGTTGATTTTTGGCATTGGTGATACTATGAAAGTGCGTCTTGCACCATTCTTTTATCCGGACCCTACAGTGTCGAAGCTTAGCAGAGATGGATAGGATGGCAGAGCGCTGACCGCCAGTTTCGTTCCACCAGAGAGGCACTTTTGAAGTAAAGTCCTCCCTTGTTAGCCAAACCCTCTCAAAACGAAACCTTCGTCGGGCGGTTGGCGGCCTCGTTGTAAGCAGGATCGGGTTATGGTCAGAAGTGATCTTGGGTAGAGCTTGGACCTTGCTGAAGGGGAAAGATTGATCCCATTCCGTCGAGATGAGGAACCTGTCGAGCTTGGCCAGGGTGGGGCATTGTTGCATGTTAGACTAGGTGAAGTTTTGGTTGGACAAAGGTAAGTCCATAACTGCAAGGTTATTGATGAGGTCGGAGAACATGGTCATAGCTTTGGCGCTTCACGGTTTTCCTTTCCTCTCAGATTGGTTCTTAGTGAAGTTGAAGTCGCCGCAGATTACCCAATCTGAAGAGCAGGAACTACCGAGGGAGAGTAGTTCGGAACAGAACTCATCTTTGCCTTCCCAAGTTGGAGGCCCGTAGACATTCATGATAAAGAAGGATTTTCCGCTTGCAAGATAAGTAAGGTGTAGAGTGAGCGAGAACTTTCTAGTTAGAACTGTATCACACGAGAAGTATCTAGAACTCCAACAAGTAATTAAACCCCCGGAAGCTCCGGTTGCAGGAACAAACTGACACCTGTCAAAGCTGGATCCGCAACAAGAGCGGAGGAAAGACCTAGACATAGAATCTACTTTGGATTCTTGGATACAGACCACAGAGCTGAAGTAAGTAGAGACTACCGTCCTTACGCATCGACGCTTAGTAGGGTCGTTGAGACCGCGGACATTCCAACACAAAATGTTAAACATCAGCAAACATCACACACCAAAAACACCAAAAAGGCGACACAGGCATCGGTAGGGGCCAGAAACTACGCGCTACGCACTGACATGTAAGAACCTGCGAAGCTCCGCGGCTTCAGAGTAGGAGAGATCCACTCCACACAGGAGGCTCTTCGACTTTACTCTCTTCCTGGTCAATTTGCGAGCTTTGGTCTTGGGACCAGGGGGTGCACCCTCGAGAAGTTTTTCTTTTCTGCGCATGGCCCTACAGATGGTAGAATCCGAATTCACGTTCGCGAGCCTGGTGCTTGACCTGCGTGGGCCCGAGAAGTCGATGGTGGGGAGTGCAGCATCTGGCAACCTGGAGTCGTGTCGCGCCGGAGCAGCTTCAGTCGGGATGTCAGATCCGGTGAATCCGAGTGGCGCGACAACGAGGGCAACCGGCGTGTTGCTACTCTTACTAGGGCCCATTGCATCTACCACTCTTTTTGGTGCCTCGTGCTCGGCCAAGTCGGGTTCGAGCAGGCAGCAAGTGGCGGTGCCCAGGTCTGCTTGGCTGCCAGCCAGGAGGAGAGGGGAGGAAGCGGGTAGGTCGGTGGTGGCTCCAGGGAGTAGAGAGTCCAGAGAAGGTTGATCGGTGATGGCTTCAGAGATGGTAAGGACCTCGTCAATCAGCTCGTGTGGAAGTGTGGGGCCGAAGTCGGGCATGGCTCCTCCGACTCCTCCAAGAAGGAAGGACTGGACAGGGGTGGTGGCCGACCCGAAAACCCCCCCCAGGAGCCCGTGGTAAAAGGCCCGGGTGACCCTGATCGAGTGATCGGGCCGCGCCAAGCGCGAGAAGTTCAGTCCGAGTCCCTCCCAAAGTCGAGCAGGTTGGAGATGAAGTGGGCCACGCAGTAAAGGTGGAGTGGGCCCATTAACCAGCAGAAGAGGAAGTCCAAGCTGGCTGCCTTCCGAAAGTTTCAGGAGAGATAGAACTATCGGTGACCAGCAAGAAACCAAAATAAGCATTTTTGGCTCCAAGCCCGAGAGTTGACCCTGGGGTGTATTCACAACATCGGGAGTCCCAACAGCATCATGCTTCCTCTCTAGGCTGGGAGGCCTAGTCATACTCTGCCCCCTTACCAAGTTCAAACGAGACTTAGCCGGCCTCGAGCCCAACGCCCAAACCGCCTCGAGGTCCGTGCCTCTCCGACCCGTTGGAACCCAGCACCGTTGCCCGCGAGTTGCTCAGAGCGTCGCCGCCAAACGAGTCTGGTGGGCCGTCGAGGTACGCGTGCCCGGTGTCCCCCACAGAGCCCTGTGTGTCTGTGGAGGTGGATCAACATCCTCCAGCTCGCCTGGGGCTTCCGCCATGTCGTCTTCCTCTTGATCGTGTGCTTCGCCAAAGTCTTCATGCTGAGGTTGGTTTTGGTCGTCTGCTCCTTCCTCGGCATTGCCACCGCCGTTGCGTGGAGGTGCTAGTGGTGTTGCGGCTCCGCCTTCCACTGTTCGTTCCCACCTCTCCAAGTGGACCATCACAGGGAAAAGCTCCTCGCCGATGATCACTGAGAGGTTTTGAGGAATGTTGTAGATCGAGTCGAGTGCAATCTGGCACCGGAAGGCACGAAAGTTTGTCATTGCCTTAGTCTCGTCGTCGGCTTTGATGAAACGCCCGAAGCCGCTTATCAGCGCCGCCACGCGAGCTACAAACCAGATTTCGAAGGGGAGGTTAATAAGGCGGATCCACGCTTTGTATATTGAACGCGATGGGGTCGAGCGTCTCGGTAGCGACCCCATGGCCAACACCGGATCCAGAAATCGTTGAGCGTAAGAACTTGTCTTCTGATAAGAACAGCAGCAGGAACCCATTCGGGCAAGAAAATAGCAAAGTCCCTCTCTCTGTAGCGCGCAACGGCGAAATCCTCCTTGTAGCCTCCGAAACGGCTTGCGAGAGCAGTCTTGATGGTTGAAATTGGGTTCGCGCCAAGGTTAGCCGGCTGAATGACATCCGCGAGGATGGCGTTACGGCGTAGCTCCACTCTCCGCAGATACTCGTCAGTGTAAGGGGCAAAGACCTTGGCCACTAGAGGTCGGTCCCTGAGGTTCGCAGCTCTATTCATTGTGCGGGCGTTCGCACAAGATTTTCCTTTGCAGAAGTGCGCTCGGTGGCCGGTCTTTCCGCACCTGAAGCACTGGACCGGATCGCGGCACGTCGCCACAAAATGGTCACTTGCAAGGCAGCGGAAGCACCTCTTCTCAGATCTGCGGGGAGGAGTTCGGCCCCGGGTGGAACCCCGAGGGGGAGGAGCGTGAAGGTGAGGTTGAAGAAGGTAGGGTGCAGGAGGGGTGAGTGACGACCTCCGCAGCAGCACGTCCTTAAAAGAGCCTCTGTTCAGAGTGGAACAATTAGTGCTCACACCTTCCCCCCGTCCCGTCACCTTGCTTCGCAGCTCTCCGGATGAGCACCTAGACTTGCTCCGTTGATGTCCATCAATTAAGGTCTCCTTTAGCTCTCGAGTGTAGCCCATGCCAGATCCAGGTAAGGATCCCTCTCCGTCTTCATTGCAACTGCTAAACTTCAATAAATCTCCACCAACCTCATCTGCCCAGACAATCCGCTTCGAGATTTTTTTCCCTTTCCCGACGCGACTCCACGCCGTCTCGCGCCTACAAGAAGTTAAGGCTCCCTGTCGTCCTCCATCAATCCTGATACTGCTGGTTTCGCCTACCTCAAGCCTCTCCCTCGGCAGCGACATTGTTCGGCTCTCCAACAAATGTTACCAGTTCAGAAGAACTGATATTTGTGAGTTTTCGAAGCATGTGTTGCACAACGAGCGGAGGAGCGGTAAGAGAGGCAAGCATAAATTATCAATTAAAGCAACAATGATTTATCTCAAGTGTGCCTATGGTGTGTTACAATTCGAATTCAAAATGCACAAGGGTAATTATTATTATTATTACTATTATTATATTTTAACTGACATTGCTCCTAATATAATGAGAGGGAATTAAAAAGTTTCGAACTCGGTTGAATTTTAAAAAAGATAAAAATTACCTGGACATTCTAAAAAATAAATAAATAAATAAAACTATATATGAACATTATGCATAAATGGTCAAAAATATTGTCTAAAAAAGAGTTTAGGTGCAATAAAATAAAAATATTGTTTAAGTTTGCGTAGAACATGTTACATATCTAGTTTCGTATCTTCGATCTCATATGAATTTTATCGATGCGACGGTTAATTTCGATTCGAATTTAAAATGAACTATTTGGTTGAACATAGAGGGGATCAAATTAAATTTGAGGCAAAATTGGAGTTGATTATGAAAATTCACATGATAAAGCAAACTCTGAGAAGAGAATTGGGCCTAAAAGCTGAGATTTTAATTAATTATTAAGTGAAATATAAGATAGGTGAAAATATATAGAGAACCCCTCACCTATAGACTATTCTAAACTAGCCCCCTCAATTTTTTTTTGATTGAGATCCTCTAAACTTTTAATTTTCTATAATTAAATAATTTTAGTCAAAAGGGGATTTTGTCAAATTTATTAATAATTTCACCAAATTTAATAATTTCAATCACTTTTAGCAAATAAAGCTAGATCAATTAATGGTTGATAACTAATAGAGTCAACAAATGTGATACAATTGTTGACTTAATTAAATATAAAGCATCAAAATGAAAAATGCTAAATTGCACTTTTGGTCCTCAAACTATAAGACAAGTGACATTTTGGTCTTCAAATTTTGATTTATTATTATTTTTTATCAAATTTTCTGGCTTGTTGTAATCAAGTCTCACATTCTAAGTAGTTTGACCGAATGGTGATGTGTTGCTGATGTAGTAATGATGTAACAGTATTATAGTTGATAATTTGGTAGTGACTAAGATGCCATATTATTATAAGCGATATATCAATATTAAGTCGACTAAATTAGACTATGAAATATTATTGCAATAATTTACAAAGTTTGAGCTAGAAATTGTGACAAATTAAATTTGATGACTAAAGTGTTACCTGCCACATAGAGAACCAAAAATGCAATTTAGTCAATAAAAAAATAGCTGAGGGGGCTAGTTCAAAACAACCTATAGTTGAGGGTGTCTCCAGGCATTTGTACCTATAAGATATTAGGATACTGGTGATAGATGTTCCCCTAACCCAATCCTTACTTGAAGGGTCACAAATTTAATGCCACATGTGCTAGGCTAGGCTCGACACAAGTGCCAAATTTGTATTGCATTTGAAATCTTCAAAGAAATGACACCATTTAGACCTAAGATTTTTGTGACCCTTACTTTCTAGATTGTTAAAATTAAGTGTAAATGTCTACTGAATGATGATGTATCGCCAATATAGCAACAAAGTGGCACCGCTGTGATTGATGATCTGAAAATGACTGACACGTCATATCACTACCACATTAGCAAAACATTGATGTTTAACCAGTAAAATTGGAATGTACGTAACATTTTATTGCAACAACTTAGATAGTTTAAATCAGAAATTGTAACATATTAAAATATGAAGACTAAAATGTCATGTGTCAACTAGTTTGAGGGCCAAAAATGCAAGTTAGCTGATGAAAAATACTAAAGTTGAGGGACTCGTAATCCAGAAAAAAAAAAAGGTTAAGGGGCTATTTCAAACGCTTTTTTACTTATAAGATATTAGGTTAATACTACTTGTACACCCCAAATTAAGGTGGGCGCATTATTTACACCCCCCATCCTAGTTAGAGTTCACAAGCCCTTAAGTTTTAGTATTAAAAAATAAAAAATTTTGGACACTTAGATTTGAAAGGTGTAAGATTTACACCTATTTTGGATTATTTGAGATGTTCTATAGCTTTAATCTGTTGTAATTTTTGTTCAAACTTTTTAAATTATTGTAATCAAGCCCCATAGTCTAATAAGTTTGACCAAACGATGATATGTCACCGATAGTAATGTCTCGTACTATGGTTAATGACGAGGCAATGACCAATATATCAATATTTAATCAAAGCTATGAAAAATTATTACAATAATTTATAAAATTCAAACTAAAATTACAATAAACACTACAACAGAATTAGGTTATAGGGACACATGTTTGGGACACTTTTGAGTAAGTGCCCATTTATCCTAAAACTTAAAAAAATATCTACTAATGGCTAAATATAAAGCCCAATCCAACCAAAAATAAAAGATTACTCTACTCAACCCATCACACCCCGTGCATTTGGCACGATTACAAACAGAAAAGAAAAAAAAAAAGAAAAATCAATTACCATCTTTTCTTTTCTCTTCACTCAATCCACTGAAATTCTAGACGAAGAGCCTTTCCTGTCGTCCTCCTCCGCCACCGCAGCCAACGAGATAGAGTTTCGGCGGTTGCTAAATACTTAAATAAGTGTTGGTAAATTAGTAGCACTCTTTTAGGTTATAGCGACACTCTTTAACTGTCACTATATACCTAGCGACCCCACATATAGCAACACTTTTTAAAAGTGTCGGTAATTTTAGCTAGCAGCACTTTTTTGACATGTACCTACATTTAAAAATATCGCTATAGACCGTTTTTGTTGTAGTGAAATTAAAGTTGGCATCTAAGATATCAGCCCCTCATAGTTTGAGAAGCAAAAGTCAATTTTAGTCAATAAAAAAAATTGAACTTGATGAAGTCTCAATCCAAAAAAAAAAAAAAAAAAAATTTCTGAGGGGTCTATTTCAGGAGCGCCTATAGTTGATGGGATCTACAGACATTTTTACCTATAAGATATTAAGATACTAGTGGTAGGCAAACCTCTAAACCAATCCTTCCTTGCAAAGTGTGACAAATTTAATGCCATTGTTTTAGGCTATAGATTTAACACATTTGCCAAATTTGTTTTGCATTTTCAAATTTGCATAGAGACTATACTATTCAGACGGAAAAAACTTCAGTAAATAGCTTCCCAACAACATCTCGTTAAGAAATCTTAATTTCTTGCCACGTGGCAGCGAATCAGAGACTCCCTATTCCTGTTTAGACCTAAGCTAATTAACTTGATTCATGCAATATGGAAATTTTTCCAAGCATGTACTGCTTTGCTTAGAAGAGAAATTAATATTGGTGGGGGTCTCCATCTCTTGCCTAATTAATTTGTCCCTTATCTAGTGGTCTTGGGTTCTTTGAGTATCAACAAAAGTATGAATATGACAAGCTAGTTTTGCATATATAAGTTATTAATGATGGTTTTAATTATATGTGTATATTTATTGCTAGAATAGCTAAGCTTGCTTATAAGTTAAATTGCTGATTGGAAATAAGCATAGAATCTGGAGTTCGACGAAAAATTGAAACCCCAAGCCGAACCCGAAAACTTGAACCCAATAATCTGAACCCGAATTTGAGCAGGATGAATTTATATGATGATAAACGGGTACGGATTCGACTATGGGTAGTAAAAAAAGAAGAAAAATTCTGATGGATTCAAGTTTGGATATGATTTTCATCGGTACTCGATCTGAACTTGAACCTGAACCTAAACCTAAATCCAAATTTGAACCAGAACCAAAACTGAACAAAAATCCCAATCACTTTTATATTATATAATATATAACATAATTAAATTGTATTTTAAAATTTTAGATTTGAATGTGATATATTTTGAAATTTGATAAAAAAATAATAATCACTTTTGGGTTCGAATGTTTGGGTTCAGTTTGGGCTTTCATTTTTATTGTCGGGTCTAGATTTGGATATGAATTTTCATAATCTGACAGATTCAAAATCGAATTTGTGTTCGAATTTTGATTTTGGTACTCCGGTTTGAATTTCGGATTTTTGAAAATCTGCCCCCAAACTGACCCATACCTCTAAAACAAACCTTAGAATAGAATCATGATAATTAGAAAATAAGATGTTCTCTAGCTCCACAAAACCTCATTTTATCTTGCCTCCCCTTCAAATAATTCCCTCTCATTCTTTTTAGATTAAAAATTATGCAATTTGTCAATAACTTAAACTTCTTTTCTTGAGTTTAGTGGAGTGGTCAATGAGGATGACCCAATTGAGGAAAAGGGTCTTACATTTGAATATAGCTTAAGATAGGTTGGCTTGGTTGGCTAACCCAAACTAAGCTACATCTCTCTCTCTCTCTCTCTCTCTCTCTCTCTCTCTCTCTCTCACACACACACACACACACACACTGAGACAGAAGCTAGGAATATGTAGCATCTCCAAATTTAAGGACACATAGCAACTCGATCTTCGACCTTGATATCAAATTCTAAGTACCTTACCACTAGACTAGATATCAGTGGTTTGCTCTCTCTCTCTCTCTCTCTCTCTCTCTCTCTCTCTGCATGCATGTGTTGTGGTCCATTTGGAATTAGGCACGAAATGATTATATTTTTTAGCACAAGAAATTTTCGTGTTTGGAAGTTTTGAGGAATGCGAGAATATGGACGAAGCTCTATAGCAAAGCTCACCTTCAGCCTCTCCATATTCCTGATCCGGCCACTATCAATTCTTTTTCACGACCAAATACCATCTGTTGGGTGGATGGTGCTTGGAAGGAAAATCGCTCGGGTGGAATTGGATATTTAATTGTAGAAGGGGATGTGGTCGTTTATTGTTGCGCAGCATCTTCTATCGATTCAGAAACTACTCTTGCTGTAGAGATACAAGCATGTACTGAGGCGGTTAAGTGGCTTCTAAATAATTAATCGGCCTAATATCAAGTGCTCAATTTACACGAATCTTCTAAATAATCGTTCCTGTTTGTTTAAGGACAAGCACATGCATCATGTTTTCACTACAAGAATTAGAGCGTATTGCTTCGCTTCGACGCCTTTTGGAGTCCAATAATAATATTCTTATAGGGTGGTCTTCTAGATATAGTTCTTTTTCACAATGTGTTGATAAACTAGTTAAATGGGGCCTTGGTTCCCAGGTAGCTTCAAGTTGGTCTTCTTTCGTAGAGTTTGAGAAGTCTGTAACTGTTTATCCTATGGAATAAATGCCTTATGGTGTTCTTTTCAAAAAAAAAAAAAAAAAAAAAAAAAAAACTGAAGCCAGGAATACGAGCTCCAAATTTAAGTACACATAGCAGCTAGATCTTTGACCTTGATATCACCTACTATACACCTTATCACTAAACTAGATACCATTGATTTGCTCTCTCTCTCTCTCTCTCTCTCTCTCTCTCTCTCTCTCTCTCTCTCTCTCTCTCTCTAAATTTGAGCACACACAGTAGCTCAATCTCCAACCTCAGTATCAACTCCTAAATATCATACAACTACCGACCGTCCCTAACGCAAACGGCAAAGAGCTTAGCGGTCGATATCCGAAGTCTCCCGTTCGAATCCTAGTTGATTCACATTTCCAGCAAAATTTATTTTTAAATAAAATAAACGAAACAGATAGCATGCTACGTACCTATCTATCAAAAAAAAAAAAATCCTACAACTAAAACAACATACTACTAGTTTGGTTGGACCCAATAAATAAACCAAAATTTGGACCAAATGCACTAGTTTCTCTAAAATTATAAATCGAACATAACAAATAACAAATTTAGCACAACAAATTTTTGGACCAATTATCTAATTGCTCTAAACATATAACATTAAAATAGCAAATAACAAATTTTAGAAAATTAATTAGGTTTGTTACACTCAAATTTTCTTCTAACTTATTTGTCTAGATACTTCGTTATCTTAATGAGTGAAACATTTGGAATTTAATTATATCTCCTCAACCCTGCTCAGCGCCTCAACCCTGCTCAGCGACTGGAGCTCACTCATGTAACCATTCTCCTCTTCCCCACTTTCTTTTTTATAACTTCTTCCTTCTTTCTTTCGCCACTTTTGTTTTTTTCTCTGTTTTCCGGGTTCGGTTTTTGCCAAGGAAGCCTAAGCTGCTTCCACCTTGTAAGTTTAGTTCATTTATCCTATTGAATGAAGCAGGTAGCGTGCTACCTTTCTCTCAAAAAAATTATATCTCCTTGAATTATTGATTTATTTTAAACTACAATTCCGAGTTTTAATTCTAAGTATTTTGATATATTTTATTTAGTCATTATTTCCATGTGGCTTTTATTTTGGTACAAATGAAGAACATTATGTTTAGTTGCTTTAGGTTAACTACTAACCAAATTGAATAGAGATTGTGTTGGAATGAGTCATTATTTGATAATTTTTGAAAATTACTCTTTATTCTGTAGTAAAAAAATAAATATGCAAATTACTATATGTTAGGTTCGCTCATCTATATTTATATCTATATATCTATACATATACATTATTTCTCCTAAAGTTGCCACAAGACAACTTTTCTTTCATTGTTGAGTGCGGACTCTATCCTGAACCAGTTCAGGTCCTTCCTCTTCCTCTTTCTTCGGCTGTTATCTTTGTTTTTTTTATCACCGTTTTCTTTTTTTTGTCCACGTTTTTTATTTTTTTTTCAATTATCTATCTGTTGCATCGTGCGGGTTACTACGCAAGTATAACAATATAATTTTTGGAGAAATTGTTGCTTGCACGCGGTGTATCCACCATACACATACTCAAACTCATGCACTACACCCACTTTTTGACGATTAATATCTTAAAATTAAAATCTAATTTGACAAACCTGATCTACACTACGTCGACGTACAAAAGAAAATCACAAGAACTAAAACCTATTATAAATACATCAAGTTACCTTAAAATTTATAAGCTTTTACTTATTTACTCCCGACTACAATTCAAAATTTTTAAATTTATTTTGAAACTATCACAATACTCTTTTAAACTCCAAATCCTATCAATAAATCCTAGAAGTTTGGAGAATATTTGAAGAGATTTTTGAAAATTAATAATGACATTTTGGTCAACAAGAAATATTTTAGATATTTTTAAAGTTTGGAAGAACATATTAGATATTATTCCTGCAATTTAATAGTGAAAAAAGTGATCATTATTTGATTTGCAAGAAAGTAATATCTGAATTTTATAATTTTCGACATCTTAACTTTCTAAGTATCGCGGAATATATTTATTAAATTAAATTTTGATTTGGAGGCCTCTATCGTCACTACAACAAAAACGGTTTATAGCGACACTTTTAAATGTAGGTACATGTCAAAAAAGTACTGCTAGCTAAAATTACCAACACTTTTAAAAAGTGTTGCTATATGTGGGGTTGCTAGGTATATAGTGACAGTTAAAGTGTGTCGCTATAATCTAAAAGAGTGCTGCTAATTTACCAACACTTATTTAAGCATTTAGCAACCGCCGAAACTCTATCTCGTTGGCTGCGGTGGCGGAGGAGGACGACAGGAAAGGCTCTTCGTCTAGAATTTCAGTGGATTGAGTGAAGAGAGAAGAAAAGATGGTAATTGATTTTTTTTTTTTTCTTTTCTGTTTGTAATCGGTCCAATGGACTGGGTGTGGTGGGTTGAGTAGAGTAATCTTTTATTTTTGGTTGGATTGGGCTTTATATTTAGACATAACTAGATGCTTTTTTAAGTTTTAGCATAAATGAGACACTTACTCAAAAGTGTCCCAAACATGTGTCTCTATAACCTAATTCTGTTGTAGTGCGTAGAATTTTAGTGGGCGGCGAGGAAATAATTTCTCATAATTTTGGCCCCTTGTTAGGGACATGTAGCCCCACTATTTTATCTACCCTAATAACACTTGGTGATTACCTGTTGATGGAAAAACCTACCACCTAGTTGATAGATGACATTTTGACATGTCTCACAATTTAAGGAGCTAAAAGTGTTCACATCATATTAGACTTTGTTGCCATAACATAACATTATAAGGAAATTGAAACATCCAATTAAGATCTTCTTCTTGTTGATTGGATAGCTTTGATAAAGACATATAATATCGAAAAAAAATTAGGGCACCATTCAATATATGGACCACAAAAATGGGAAAAAAAAAACTTGAATAAAACAATTGGGTGGTTTTTAGATTTCATTCTCAAGAAAATTAAAACATTTATTTGGAGATTAATAATTTGTTTTTATCTAATATATCAATAAATCACTAGAGTAATACATATGGTCACTCCTCTTTTCACACTACAACAAAAACGGTCTATAGCGACACTTTTAAATGTAGGTACATGTCAAAAAAGTACTGCTAGCTAAAATTACCGACACTTTTAAAAAGTGTTGCTATATGTGGGGTCGCTAGCTATATAGTGACAGTTAATGAGTGTCACTATAACCTAAAAAAGTGTTGCTAATTTACCAACACTTATTTAAGCATTTAACAACCGCCGAAACTCTATCTCGTTCGCTGCGGTGGCGGAGGAGGACGACAGGAAAGGCTCTTCGTCTAGAATTTCAGTGGATTGAGTGAAGAGAGAAGAAAATATGGTAATTGATTTTTCTTTTTTTTTTCTTTTCAGTTCGTAATCGAGCCAAATGGACTGGGTGTGGTGGGTTGAGTAGAGTAATCTTTTATTTTTTGTTGGATTGGGCTTTATATTTAGGCATTAGTAGATGTTTTTTTAAATTTTAGCATAAATGGGACACTTTCTCAAAAGTGTCCCAAACATGTGTCCCTATAATCTAATTCTGTTGTAGTGTCAATTATTGGAATCAATTGATCTCTTGAGATTTGACTATTAAAGGTTTTGGCTATCCCTTACATATTCAAACATATTTATTTGTTAAATTTGGCAAGTAGTTTTACCATTTTGTTTTTTCTTATTTCTTATCTCACCTTATCATAAATCTAAGTTCTAAACTATTTTTCGCGATTTAATTAACTTTTCTTATTATTCTCTCTTCTTATTAAAATAGAACCGTTACCCAATTGATGATCGGAAATTAGTGGTGAGCAATAGATCTTCCTCTTCGTAGCGTCGCACCTTCGCTTCTGTAGACGATTATGCGACCTCTAAAAAAGTAGATTTTGCAAGAACAACTAACCTATCAATATATCCTTTGAACTATAGTTCATATTTTTGTGTACTTCAACTTCAATTTATATTTATTATTCTTCTATTAATTGTCACTTTTTTCATTTGAGAATTAACTTGTTTCTCATTCAATGGATTTGGCATTAGATTTTCCACATTGAGACAATATATAATAATCATGTACCAAATTGCTCTTATTTTCTAGCAATAAATTCCAATAACTTCTTTGACTAGTACAAGGGAAATTATGCAAATTTCTTTATCCAAAATCCACCAAAAGATCATTTAATTAAACTATAGTCACCTTTTTTTTGTGTGTGTGTCCTTTAAGTTCAATTTTTTATAATTATTCTCCTCTTAATTGTGACTTTTTTTAATTTGAGAACTTCCTTTTGATTTAATGGATCTGGCATTAGATTTCCACATTAAGACAATAATCACGTATCGAAAATGGTTTTTTTAAAATTTTTCTAGATATAAATTCTAATAAATTACTAAGACAATAATCATGTGTCAAATCTCTCTCTCTATCAACACTGTCCAAATTCCTGCAAAAAACAAATAAAATGAATTGTTGGTCAAATTGGGGGTTGGTTATGTAAACAAAATATGATTAAAGTACAATTAAGCAGTTGCAAAGTAGTCCATTAATTGATGTTTTGATAGGCAATTTTTTTATGATAGGCAACTTTTATTAATTATATATGCCACAGTCGATGTTTTGCTAAAAATATCTTTCGTAGTGTGACAATTAAATCATAATTTATTTATGCCCCGTGATTAATAAACAGTTTGTTTGGAGTGGCTATTAAAAGAAGTAGCAGTCTAGCGTTTGACGAACCAAAAAAAGAAAAACAAGAACTTTTATTATGACAGAAAGCTGATAAAAGCATTTGGGCTCCAAAAGAAGCAATTCCATTTTTGAAGCTTCTATTACGACTTTGGTCTCTAGTATAGAGCTGTCAAAAGTATTTTAATACGAAAATCTATAAATGTAAGTAAATCTATTTAAGTAGTTGTGACATCTCAAAATTTAAAATAATTCTATATATAAAGTATAATAGGACTAAATCTCTTAACCTAGCTATAACAATTTGGAAGGTAGTTAGACCTAAAAGGCTTAGAAGTTAAGCATGCATTGTTAGGGCTAGAATAGTTCTAAGATGAGTGACCCTTCTAAAAAAATGAGGCGTTACAATTGATATTGGAGCCAATCACCAGCTGAAAATATGAGATGCGTCTCATTTAATTTAGGTTCATACAACGGGCAAAGGACAGCTCCCCAGCTAACGACTGTCATAGGTGACTAGCGAAACAAGTCTCACATCGTCTAGTGTTTATGAGTATACTTACGCCTAACGAAGACGTCGAGGCTTAAAAGAGAGGGAGAATAATGTGACACCAGAGGATTTTGAATAGTTCTATATATAAGGTATAGTAGGACTAAACCTTTTAACCAGGATATAATAATTTTAGGCAGTGGTTAGACCCAAAGGTTAAGAGACGAGTAATTCTATGATTGATGACCTTCCGAAAAGTAGGGTGTCAAAGCAACACATCTGTAGAAGCTCTAGCAGAATCGCACGGGCTTTGCTTCTCTGAACTAGCTAGCTAGGCCATCTAGCTTTACCTACTCTAATCTATGTTTTGCTTCCATGCTTGGTGAAAAAATCGACCTAAATGCGGTGTTTTATTGTAAAGCAAAGCCAAACAAGTCCAATATCATGGTGCCAACCACTATAGTCAAGTAGTAGAGTTGAGCTTGTGTGCATTTTTGACATTCCTAAACATGCATTAGTTAAAAGTCTCCTTCAAGTTTGGATGGGTCACACTATGTCTCAAATAAAATATTTTCAAATAGTATGAAAAATAATCCATCAATTAATTCTTTTTGAAATCCAAATATTATAACCCAAAGTTTTCCCTTTGTTTTTATGATTAAATGTGACCATCCATTTATAATATATCTAATAATGATAGTAATTATTAATGATCCTACATACAACCTAATAGGTGATTAATGATCCTATATACATGCAACCTAACTCACTTCATAGTGCTTTAGTTTTTTTGTTAAAAAAAAAAGGCTAGAAACTATGAAACACACCTAGTCTTAGGGCACCCCATATAGGTCAAACTAATAATGGGGAGAAATTATTGTCCACGCCTAGTGTATCCTTATATCTCATGCACCACCTAATTTTTAATGATCAACATCTTAAATCCAAATCTAATATAATTAATAAATGCAATGTACACCATTTTGAAAGGGCCAATGTACATACAAAAAATCACAAGATTTGAGAACCAATCTTTAAGACATCAGATGGTTTCAATAATCAACGATGGATAAAGAATCATTATCTGATTTACAAGAAATAGATAACCAAAATATGTTGGTCTTTTGAGCGGAGCCAGACGAAATCTAACTCGGTGCTTTAGAGGTGTGGTGTCTAAGATGCAGTTATGCACCTGGTGCAGGCATTTATTTCTCAATAATAGGGCATTCAAACCTATGTTCTTTCCCCTATTTTTTATTCACCTATTGCATTATTAGGATAGTTACTTATCAAAAAAAGAAAAAAAACAAGCTTATAATTTGTCCCAATATTAGGTGGAGTACTGAAAATTTGGTGATCTTAGCACTACCAACTCTTTTTTGATTGATTGCCTGATGGTCCACACCCTTTCTTTCTGATTATGAAGTCATGCTTTTTCATTAAATGATTGAAAATTTTCCACTAATGGAGCCCATCAATTCACTAACCACCCCGAGCAGCCACAATACTAAGTTTGAGTAACTTCTCTACTATGAGAAGCATGAGTTTTACTATAGCATAAAACTTCTTTACTCTAATAAACAGTACTAAAGAATTTTCAAGACCTGCCATGATGCTGAAAGTCAAAACTGAAATGAAAAAGCTGCACAGGAAGTCGAAATAAGATAGTGGCATCCAAAAGCACATTGGAATCTTTACTTCTCTAGCGAATGAAAATGATTGAAAATTTTTCACTAATGGAGCCCATCAATTCACTAACCATCCCGTGCACCCGCAATACTAAGTTTGAGTAACTTCTCTGCTTAAGAAAATAAGAGGAGTTTTACTATAGCATGAAACTTCTCTGCTCCAATAAACAGTACTAAAGAATTTTCGAGACCTGTCGTGATGCTGAAAGTCAAAGCTGAAATGAAAAAGCAACACAAAAAGTCGAAATAAGATAGCGACGTCCAAAAGCACATTGGAATCTCTACTTCTTTAGCGAATGAAAATGATTGAAAATTTTTCACTAATGGAGCCCATCAATTCCCTAACCACCTCGAGCACCCGCAATACTAAGTTTGAGTAACTTCTCCGCTCCGAGAAGCAGGAGGAGTTTTACTATAGCATGAAACTTCTCTGCTCCAGCAAACAATCCTAAAGAATTTTCGGGACCTGCCGTGATGCTGAAAGTCAAAGCTGAAATGAAAAATCAGCACAGAAAGTTGAAATAAGATAGTGACGTCCAAAAG
Source organism: Ananas comosus (assembly GCF_001540865.1). Lineage (NCBI taxonomy): Eukaryota > Viridiplantae > Streptophyta > Magnoliopsida > Poales > Bromeliaceae > Ananas > Ananas comosus. Next base: position 11,209,865 of record NC_033630.1, on the reverse strand, counting down.
CATATTGGAACCTCTACTTCGTTAGCAAATGAAAATTACTCTTATTGAACAACACTTCTGCAAAAGCTTTATTGAGGCTAAAACGTGCTCGTATTCGAGGCGCTTGTGCGCAACGTAAAGTAGCTCTATATGGAAGTACGTGAGTTGATGCTTTTTCGACCACGAGCGGAAAACGGAGTAAGGCTTAGTTTGATATTGGGGTTTATCTAACGCTGTTAAATAAAATGGAGTTAGAAAAAAAGTATATAGGGATATGCTTCTGCGTTCTCCGATGGGACCGCAGAAAATATATCATAACCGACTCATCACAATATACGGAACACAATATTACGTACAGAAATAAACAGAGTATTTTCCCATCGTACTTTCTCATCGCAGCTAACGCAATCTTCCCGCAATCCCAAACAAAGCCTAAGTCAGGCAAAAAAACAGTGGAGAACTTGGAACTTCTAAGTGTATATTTCAATCCATAAGCTTAAGAAATTAGTTAAAATTTGTGTTCTAAGTATGCTTTGTATCCTTCACTTTTTAGTCTTTTAGCATCATCTAAGACGTTCTGAAGCAGCCTAAGACTACAAAGGGCAAAAAACATGTAAAGTAAAGAAACTTTATGAGTGACTGGTGAAAATGTATGGAGACTCCCTCAACTATAGTCCATTCTAAAATAGCCCACGATTTTTTTAATCAGCACCTCCTTGACTTCTCGATCTTGTTTGGATGCATAAACATCTGGTTTAACATCTCTTTCTACTCAAGAAGTTCGTAATATTTGATAGATGAGACATATGAGACAGCACACTGCCGAATTGCAAATACAAAACCTTTCAAAGAGAAAATTAAACATCTTGGTTTCAATGGCACAAGAAAATTCTTGCACAGAAAAACTTACCATTGGATTACTTCTTCCCTGCATTTTTTGAACTTAGTGATTTTAGCCAATTGAATTAAAATTTTTTATTAAATTTTAATGATAAATTCAACAGATTTAATAACTTTAATAAATATTTTAACTTAGCTAGATATAAAAACTCAAATTCAAAAAAAAAAAAAAGAAAAGAAAAAATATTCCCCCGGAACAAAAATAGTTGCGAGGTCTATTTCGAAATCGCCTATAGTTGTGGGGGTCTCCAAATACTTTAATCTTAAATGATTTAGCATTAAAAATGAAAAAAAATGGTGTGAGGACCACATTTGCAGCTAAAATAAAAGTAGAGGACTAACTATTTAACTTTTAACTTTACCCCATCCACAATAGGCCAAAAAAGGCCAAAATAACATTACCCAACACACAAAAATGAATCCACTTTAAAACAAATCCTTGAGGCCACAACGCAATAATAGCAACAAGGAATCATTGTACTCGGTTTCAACTTTAACCCCGAGTCCCAGGATTTATGCATCAAACCCAGAGGTAACACCACTAATTAAAGCAGCTCAATAAAAATGGTGGACCAACACTTTTTCAACATGAATCTTCCAATGCAAGCGAGAAGAAAAGGCGAAAAAAAAAAAAGAATAGATCATAATAATAGTAGTATACTGTTCCTACAGTGAGGACCACTACTGATAGAGGCCGCCACGTGCCTCGCCCAAATTTCTTAAGACCTAGCACGATGTCAAAGGGTTTGTTTGGCTCTGCTTCTACTTCTGCTTTCAACAATAATGGTCGTTCTGATACAGCAGAAAAAAGAAATGAGGTTCGGAGCAGCAAGAGCGGCTCTACTCAAACAGTACTATATCGTACAGCACCGCCACTACATCTGGAGCAGCAACTGCTGCTTCCTCACTCAGACAACAGCAGGTTCAAGCAGTACTTTTTCGCTTCTACTACTGCTTCAAGCAAAATATTAGCAAATAAGAAAAATCTGGAGTTTCCACTGCAGCAGAAAGTGGAAATGAGGTTTTACTCACGTTGTTACTATATCCTACAGCAGGACCAAACATGCCGAACTTAGCAACAAATAACTACATATTGGACTCCTTTCTTTAATTGTTAGTGATGAAAATGCATCCGCAGCAATTACTTTGGGTATTACTATCCATAATTCAGGTAAATTGTGAGATTACTCTGTTGTGCAAACTATTTGTTAAAAAGTTGAGGACATAGTTGAAACTTGACCTAAAAAGATGGCACTAGACATAAGGAACTCATCTCATTAGCTCATTTGATTTAGTAAGGCCCAGGCCCAAATATTCTTGAACCTGCAACAACTACATATACTTTACCACTACCGAATAACGGCGCTTCGCCCCATTTTCGGGATTTCTCTTCTTAGTTTGCCGAAGAGACTAACTAGCCTACCATATTTAGCATGTGTACATATATCTAATACTTATTTAGAAGGATTTTTCACCTCTTTTTTATGGAGATGCTGTGACTGGAGCAATCCTGCTTGCTCCGGACGAAGACGACCGCACAAACACTTCCTCCCTTTGGGGGCGGTTTGCATAGACAAAGATCCACAAGATTAGACAGAGCAAAACTCCGACGGCTATTAAAGCCAATCCCGTGCAGACGAGGCGGAGGTCAAGGTCGAGGCGGGGGCAGTACCGGGTGGTGAGGGAACTGAAGGTGTCCCGGACAAACTTGCAATCCTGGAGGTTGAGTAGGAGCGGCGCGTAGTGGTAGAGGGCGTAGCTCACGTTCGCTGCCGTCTCCAGCTGGCTGTATGTGTCGGGTGTGATCTGACCCGCAGTGGTGCACGAGCCTGAGTCGGAGACTCTGCATGTGTAGTTCTGCCATACCTGAGAATTCAAACATCAAATAGCTATCAGATAAAGCACAAATATTACATAGATTTTCAAATTATCTATCAATACGATATCCCTCCCAAGAATATAGATTGACGAAGAATAGCAGCGTAAGAAGCAAGTCTTTATTACACGTGTACAAAACCTATTCCTCCATTGAATAATGATTTGAGAATAACTTCTCATTAAATTAAATGTTACTATATTTTTTTCGTATTACTTTGTCTCTTGTTAGCTTATCCCTCTCAAGTATCGCTAGGTCTATACTAGGAAGACCGTCACTCCTACTGATGCACCAAGATGGCATCGGATGAAACAGTAGAAGCTATCTCAACTGATTTTTAGTAACTTTGTTCTCAAACAGTATTACACGATGCATATCCTAGGTATCATGTTGTCCCTGAAAAGGTCAAATGTAGAAGGAAAAAAAAATTGTAGAAAAACACAGAGTGACGACGAAGCAGGCCACCTAGACTAACAAGCAGTTATAGTGAGAAACTTTCAACTACTAAATCAACAAGGCTCCTTGCAACCAGTGAACCAATTGCAATATTCTTAGAAGACACATTTGGTTGGATACTATGCAAAAACAACTTTCTTTTCTTTCCTCTCCTTTTCTTTTGAATTTGAGGGCACCAGCCATCCAAGGATAACAGAGAAAAAGGCAATCCCTGCATTTTAACTTTGACTATAGGAAAAAACTGAATTATCACAGCAACAGCTATAATGATCACAAATAAACTGAATTATCACAGCACCAGCATGAGAAATGGCACATTATGGGGTCACGGGTAAGAATAGTAACTCCAAAGTCATCTGAAAATAACTATCACTAAAGTTTTTTTTTTCTTTTTCTAGATTTGCAAAAAAATGGCAAAATTTAAATTATCTCCCCTTAATCCTCAAACCATAGTGCCTAAAAAATCATTAAAGTCACAGTCGACTAATAATCAACATTCATCTAATTTGATAGTTTACCATACCACTGATGCATTGGTAATAGAAACCTCCCAAGGTTCACATGGCCGGTCATTTAGCTGAGAATCGTAGGGAGAGCAGAGATACGGCACCGGAGGACCAGACTGATTGAAATGAGACGAAGAGTTTGATGTGGTACTATATATTGCTGTGTTAACTATGTTCACAAGCTGGCGAACCACTTCTTTACTTTGGTAGAGTGTCTGGTTGGTTGTCCTCTCATCAACACAAGGTAGAATGCTACTGAGAGCTGTCTCTGCATGAGGATACCTCACCCATTCATCCATGGCTGTACAAGTATCGGCCGCGGCACTACCACATAGAACAAAGACCAATTACCCTCAGATATGAAAGTTAAGATTGAAATATAAGATGCATCGAACGCTATTCTATGCTAACAAGGCCATTTACACTTATACTGGTAAATAGAGTGCTTAAAGCATGTTTACAAGAGATAAAAGTAACGCTTATAACACGTGATTTTCCCTCCCTTTTAGTTTTTGAAGTAGAGAGTAAATCTACTACTTGATTATATATACCAATATATAAATCTGTAAAACAACGCAAATAAGAAGTTCGACAGAAGTTTTTCCATTTTAGCCATGGCAATTTTACTGAAGTTTATAATTAAATTTCAAAAGATTCTTTTTCCAAACCAAGGTATAACTAGAAGTTTGTAATGAATATAATACTTTTGCGAGCTCGGCTGATTTACAGATCCAACAGAGTCAATATAAGATTTCGAAATATTTAAGGACTAAAACATTGGCTACAAAAAGGTAAAAAATTGTATGACCTCCAAAAAAGCAAGTGGCCGAGCAAGTCAAAAAGATAAATTCATTATTCACTTCATATTAGTACAACAGTTTAAGTTTCAAGGAACCAAAATTCATGATTTAAGCATTAAGTAGTCTCGTAGAGTCGTAGTTGACAATTTTATGGCTGATATAAGGTTCTTGTTCTTTCAAAGGTTATGAAGTTGAATTTTTGTAAGAAAATATTTTAACATCTAGTCAAGATCAACACCTTGATTTTCAAGCAAGGAATTCTATCCTTTACTGCAATTAGTTTATTTAATTACACCGTTACTTTTGTGTCTACACCCAAAAGTATCCTAGATAACAAGAAGGCAATTAAACCAAACTCAAACTGACTCTTTAACAACAATGTAGTTACCTCTGTAAGCTTATCACTCTGTAAGGCAACTTTAGTGGGGAAGTATTTAAGTAGCTAACAAAAGGTTGAGAAATCTAATCTCAGCAAAAGATCAAAAACTCTCATTATTATAGAATTGTTTCTATGAGAAATCTGTGAAGTGCAAAATATAATTGCATTTTCTACCATATATACTATGATTTAATACATAACACATACAAAATACACACCTAAGAAAAATGTAATGGCAATGAGGTGATGATAAAAGTACTCACCTTTCAATGATAACAAAAATCCCAAAAAGAACAAAAGTAATTGCCACGAGTAGCCAGCCACTGACTGCGAATCTGAAAGCCAACCATGAGAACGCACTCTCAATGATTTCAAAAAAATGACAAAATGGATTGCCAATGAAAAAGCTAAGTTAAAGCCTAACAACTGGATCGGGCCCTCACATGTAAATTGTATGCTTGAAACGAAGTATTGCTAATACTGCATAAAATAGAAAAATAGTGAGCCTCATTGTTAGTACTAGGAAAAAGACCAGATTGTAGAGAGAATTTACAGAACATACCAAAACCAACTAAGGCAAGCACAAGCATCAATGAGGCTACCGCTATCAATGTGTACCGCCTGTCATAGGACAATTTTGAAACTCATAATTCTACTAATGCTATTCCAAGCTAAACTATCAAATACATGGCACAAAGATATAGAGATATTGATGCATACACATCACCAACAGCTCGTCTGATTCTGATAGCATTTTCATTTGTTTTCTCCGATAATGCACTTGCTGCATCATTTAAGTCTCCACTTAATTTGTCAATTTGATCCTGAACATCTAATGGGAGATGGACAGCCTCCACATTTATCGTCTTTGCAAAGAACAAAAAGTCTGTGACATTCATCAGAATTTGGACGGTGAAATCTGATTGGTTGACAACATAATCTAAGGTATTCAATGCTTCATTGTGGAATTCACCCTGCCCTATGGAAAGAAGAATGCATCCAATCCTGTAAGGGGAATAATAAATATGACATAAATACACATTACTGGCCTCAACTAAATGAGGCATATAGCCTCATTGTGATTTTGTTCTACTGAAAAAAGTAGGGTAGAAAACAAGAGCTTTTTCCGATGTTCGATAGTTTACTCTCCCTTTGATATATGGGCTTTCTTTTTCTGTATAACTTGACCCCACTTTGGAGTCCAAGTTGACCCCAAGTGGGGTCCAACAAAATTTTCGTATTAGACAAAAATGCTATGGCGGGTCTGATGACCCACTAACTCCCTTTTCTTCTTTGTAGTAGCAAAAAGTAAAAAAGATTCTAATAAAAAAACCGTAGGCAGAAAGAATACTAATGACTAGCTCACTCTTTTTTTTATACAATACTAATGACAAGTTCACCTTTTTTTGTATATTTTATCTTATATATTGACCCCATAAGAGAAAATTTTTAGATTTGCCGCTGCTCTCAGAACTTGCATTCTACAACCAATTGGTCCTTTGGAAAGTTCTGTCATCGCCAACCCTCCTGAATGCAATTACTGAATAAATAAGTGGGGGTTAATGCACTTTTTATTTTTGCGTTTATGTGCAAAATATAGTTCAATTGGGTGATTTTAGCCTTAATTTATATATTTTGCATGTCGGCCACCATAAAATAGCTTTCAACATCAATATCATACTGAATGCATGTTTTTAGCACCAAAACTCTTTTAAGTGAACGGCTAGTGATGGATGCTAGACAATAACCCCTTGCAAAATAAATATCTAAAAAAGTAAAAGATACTTCAATAAGCATGGAGATCCAATTCATGGTTTTCAGGGTATTACGATGCAGCACACGTGAAGATCAGCAGCAAGACCAAACTAATATGTTCTGTATAGAAACAGCCTTCTTTCTCTTTGCCCCTTCTCCGTGTGCAGCAGAAATGAGCAAATAAAGCAACGCCAAAGGAAACAAACCATAGCGCCGCCAATACAACTCCAGGAGCTCCAGTGAATGCAACAGACTGCAAGAATTCTACATTAATGAGCAAGAAAGTAACATTTCATCGCAGAGCAAAGACTGCTAGTAACATCCAGCCAAAGTACCAAGCTACCCAATACAAGAAATCCATTATTAACAAACTAGAGAGAGTCCAGAAAGGAATGAGTGGTATGCAATACCTACAAATGAATTGGCAGTTAGATTTAATTCAAAGTTACAAGATAGATTATATAAAGATGAGCAATAAACATGCACTTGGATTGATATTTCTCCAGCAGTGCATCTAGTGACCATGCTATCGTTCATCACGACAACAAGAAATCATTACATGATTGAAACTTTAGAAGTGGATCTAAAGAAAGATTGTAGACATCAAATGAGCAAACTATCATGTAAAGTGTAAACACATAAGAAGGCAGAATTTTGAATGAGCTAGTCGTCCAGTTGAAATTGGCATTTTTTTTCCCTCAAGAAGCATTTACATGTTAATGTTGTAAAAGAAATTCATCCAACCTTTTTTTTCTAAATACTAAAGTAGTTCAACTTGCAATTGCTCTGACTTGTCTGAGCTGAAAAAGGTTTTAAACTTGAACGCATCTTAGCATTATCAAGGAAATTGTCACTCAAAAATATTAAAACATTTAATTTGTGCTCTCTAAAGTTTAAATAAGGTTAAAATCACTTTCCTCAACTTTTAAGAAATACCATTATTATCTATATCATACCATCAGTCCAATAAAACAAGATTCAGCTCAAAAGCCTATAATCAGTGCAATCTAGATTATTTTCATAAAGGCGGTGCCCAATTGAAAAGAGTGACACTTCAGAAGAACCAACTAATGTCAATTGAAAAGAGTGACACTCCAGAAGAACCAAATGTCCTAAGTTCTGACAAGTTGTAAGAAACTATGCTTATATAAATCCATTCAGAATCAAAGATTCAAATAGTGCACGAGCTTTCAAAAACTCATAAAGATGCCGCTCCCCCGTCGTGGTTTTATACTGGAGCAAATTCCATAATCCACCGATAACATCACGCTCACAACTTAACACCAGTATGCCAGTCAACTAACAGAGTGTAAACACTTGTTTACCCTTACCAAAGAAATTCATTAATCCTTCTTGTGCCCATTAGTGGTTATATGCAGTAGATCACACAGCAATTTATTTGACTCACTTCCATGAGTCATTCAAATTTGCATAGGCAGATCTTCCAATAACTCTCCAATCAATTAGTGTATTTCTTGTGCTTACACTATCTTGTATCTTCTATAGTATTCTATAACAAAATACTAGGATTGTCTGATGTCATCAATAATTGAGTCTTCTCGAGTCGTGCGCCAAAAATTAATAATACTTCAAGCAACCTTTGTCTGATAGAACTTGTCAACAATATTGTATACTAAAGTAGTTGTGCACTGGCAGGTTAAAATCGTCTTCAAATGTTCAGATCAATAAAACAGCCTCGTAAGTGGAAAATTAAAGTCCCATGCTAAAATATACTAGTAACACAGACTCCTTTAAGAAGCTCAAAGGGGAATATCATAAGCAATTCACAACTCACAGTACTATTTGACAATTTTGGTGAAGAAGAAGAAAAAGAAGAAGAAGAAGAAGAAGAAGAAATCTCCAATAGAAGATTGTACTAAGCAATCGGATCAAAAGCTTATGGGTACTCAACAACAAGCACAAACCAGTCACAACTTCAATAATGCTGACATTAGCTAAACTTTGTGCGAAGTAAACTGCTTAACCTGTGAAGAAATATATGACCATACAAGTATGTACCAAATTAAAATAGTAAAGAGTGTTTCCAACTTAAAAAAATTTTAAAAAAAAATCATTAGAAAACAAATACAGTAATCACATATAAAGTAAGATATCATTCATTCTTAGGTACATAATTCTTGAGGAATCAGTTCATGAAAGAGTGTCCATTACAAAGTGAGTTCTAGCACGAAATCAGCAAAATGATTCAAAACCTATGAACCCCAACTAATTCAGCATTAATCATTAATTTACCAGAAATAGTAACACCAGAAATAATAACACCAACAAGAAAAAAAGGATCTTTTGCATCAACTAGCAAACTTTAAATGTAATACTACTAATACAAGGCAATTAAACACCAATGAAACTAAAGAATCAGAGAACATACCGCCCAGTAATGCTTGTTGGTGATGTTCCAACCTCCTTCGTAAAGCTTGAAGCTGTTGAGTGCATCGGGCCTCCTCGTCCTCTTCGACGCCAAAATCAGGGGAAATCTCCCATCGGGAGCCATCGCCTCCGGCCCCGGCGCCCCGGAGGTTAGCTTCAGCAGCCCCTTCGCCCATGGACTCAACTCCTCTCCTTCTAAATCGATCAAAAATAGATATAATCAATCAAAAACACCCTTTACTACTATTTTCACGAAGCTTTTTCTTTCTTGGATCAATAACGGGTACTTGGAGAGCAAGGAAGTGTTGGGGAAAAGGATCGGGAAAGGCGAATGGGAAACCGACCTAATCCGATGCCCTTCCCGCCGATCCCTTCTCCTCGGCCGAGAAGCGTCGGCACGGCCGCCTCGGAGAGGGCGATCGATAGGACGAGTACGAACACGGCGACCGCTCCGCCGACGCCGCACGGATCCATCGGATGATCCCAAACCTACAAGCGCCACCACAGAAATCTCATGGCCAGGGATCACCACCTAGGGTTTCTTCCCCATCCTCCTCCCTACGCTTCCGATCGGAGGAGACGAAGAGAGAGAGAGAGACAGAGAGAGAGAGAGAGAGAAACGCGGGGTATGGAACGGGGAAGGGGAAGGAGCTTTATATCCGCGGGACTGAGGGTCCAAAAGCCGAGTACACTTCTCGGTCCCCATAAAACCCCGAATGCTGACGTGGCCGCCGTAATCACCGCTCTTTTACAAAAGCTCGATTATTTGCGAGCGAAATCACGTGCGGGGCCCACAATCATCTGCAACGCGGTCACGTTGCGCGGTCCCCAAGTTGGGTGCGCGTAAGCATGGGGGCGGGGCCCTGGTGCGCAGATCTTGTGCTCCTCAACTGATTCCGCGATATTCGTAAAGGGCCCCAGATGTTGGAGTTATTTACGGAACTGCCATTTACGCGGTTCCCCACGCGACCATACACGGCAAAATGAGAGCGACGGGGGTGACTAGGATGGATTTGGCATTTGGTGAATTCGAGGTTTCCTTAGGGGCATTTTGGTCATTTCAGTAAAGGGTTGTTCGCGAAGGGTGCACAGTACGGGGAACAGCGGGGTTTTGGGGGGTGACGAAGTAAGGGTTTACACGTGTCGCGCTGTGGTTGGTGGGACAGGCTAAAGTGGCGTGATGGGAAGTCGTACGGTCGTGATGGCGTCCGGGAATAAATGTTGCTGGAAAAATTATTAGGTTCGACCGACCCGACCTTAACCGGTCTGTGAACCGGTCCGGCTTATTTCCTCGACCCGGTCCGATTTAATTAAACGATCAGTTTTCTTTGGCCAATTTGCATAAAAAATCCACTAATTTTGCGCTTTTGCAAAAGTGGGCCACCTTTTTAGTTTTTGCAGATTCGGGCCGAATTTTCAGAAGGATGACCAAACTACCCCTCTTTCAAAATTCATAAAAATAATATACTTTAAAAATCTAGAAAAATACAACTGCTAAGTCATTATGTATAAAACTTCTTGGAAATGACAACTGCTAAGCCATAATTATATACATGTACCTTTCTTGTAAAAAAAGAAACCTCATTCAAGAGAAAATAAAAAAAATAAAGATTAATTAATAAGATGAAAGAGTGCAATATCCTCTCAAATAGTGCAACAATCTCTTCAAAATAGTGCAATATCTGTATAAGTAGTGCAACATATGCATTGTTAATACACATTTTGCATGATTTTTACACTAAGTTACGTACAGTTTAGTATATTACACGAAAATAATATAATATATTACAATATATTATAAAAATTATACAATATATGTACAAACGGTGCATATTTTACATTATTTATACATATATTTACACCATTTGTGTAAATGTTGCACTATTATGAGAGAATGTTGCACCATTTAGATGTGTGTTGCACTCTTTCTTTTTGAAAATTAAATTTCATTGCATATTAAATGAAGTGTAAAACTTCTTGGAAATGACAACTGCTAAGCCATAATTACATGCATGTACCTTTCTCGTGAAACGAGAAACCTCATTCAAGAGAAAATAAAAAAAATAAAGATTAATTAATAAGATGAAAGAGTGCAATATCCTCTCAAATAGTGCAACAATCTCTTCAAAATAGTGCAATATCTGTATAAGTAGTGCAACATATGCATTGTTAATACACATTTTGCATGATTTTTACACTAAGTTACGTACAGTTTAGTATATTACACAAAAATAATATAATATATTACAATATATTATAAAAATTATACAATATATGTACAAACGGTGCATATTTTACACTATTTATACATATATTTACACCATTTGTGTAAATGTTGCACTATTATGAGAGAATGTTGCACCATTTAGATGTGTGTTGCACTCTTTCTTTTTGAAAATTAAATTTCATTGCATATTAAATGAAGTGTAAAACTTCTTGGAAATGACAACTGCTAAGCCATAATTACATGCATGTACCTTTCTCGTGAAACGAGAAACCTCATTCAAGAGAAAATAAAAAAAATAAAGATTAATTAATAAGATGAAAGAGTGCAATATCCTCTCAAATAGTGCAACAATCTCTTCAAAATAGTGCAATATCTGTATAAGTAGTGCAACATATGCATTGTTAATACACATTTTGCATGATTTTTACACTAAGTTACGTACAGTTTAGTATATTACACAAAAATAATATAATATATTACAATATATTATAAAAATTATACAATATATGTACAAACGGTGCATATTTTACATTATTTATACATATATTTACACCATTTGTGTAAATGTTGCACTATTATGAGAGAATGTTGCACCATTTAGATGTGTGTTGCACTCTTTCTTTTTGAAAATTAAATTTCATTGCATATTAAATGAAGTGTAAAACTTCTTGGAAATGACAACTGCTAAGCCATAATTACATGCATGTACCTTTCTCGTGAAACGAGAAACCTCATTCAAGAGAAAATAAAAAAAATAAAGATTAATTAATAAGATGAAAGAGTGCAATATCCTCTCAAATAGTGCAACAATCTCTTCAAAATAGTGCAATATCTGTATAAGTAGTGCAACATATGCATTGTTAATACACATTTTGCATGATTTTTACACTAAGTTACGTACAGTTTAGTATATTACACGAAAATAATATAATATATTACAATATATTATAAAAATTATACAATATATGTACAAACGGTGCATATTTTACACTATTTATACATATATTTACACCATTTGTGTAAATGTTGCACTATTATGAGAGGATGTTGCACCATTTAGATGTGTGTTGCACTCTTTCTTTTTGAAAATTAAATTTCATTGCATATTAAATGAAGTGTAAAACTTCTTGGAAATGACAACTGCTAAGCCATAATTACATGCATGTACCTTTCTCGTGAAACGAGAAACCTCATTCAAGAGAAAATAAAAAAAATAAAGATTAATTAATAAGATGAAAGAGTGCAATATCCTCTCAAATAGTGCAACAATCTCTTCAAAATAGTGCAATATCTGTATAAGTAGTGCAACATATGCATTGTTAATACACATTTTGTATGATTTTTACACTAAATTAATTACATACAGTTTATTATATTATATGTTGCATATTATTTTCGCGTAATATATTAAACTGTATGTAATTTAGTGTAAAAATTATGTAAAATGTGTATTAACAATGCGTATGTTGCACTACTTATACAGATATTGCACTATTTTGAAGAGCTTGTTGCACTATTTGAGAGGATGTTGCACTCTTTCATCTTACTAATTATTCTTTATTTTTTTATTTTCTTTTGAATGAGGTTTCTCGTTTCACGAGAAAGGTACATGTAATTATGGCTTAGCAGTTGTCATTTTCAAGAAGTTTGACACTTTATTTAATATGCAATGAAATTTAATTTTCAAAAAGAAAGAGTGCAACACACATCTAAATGGTGCAACATTCTCTCATAATAGTGCAACATTTACACAAATGGTGTAAATATATGTATAAATAGTGTAAAATATGCACCGTTTGTACATATATTGTATAATTTTTATAATATATTGTAATATATTATATTATTTTCGCGTAATATACTAAACTGTACGTAACTTAGTGTAAAAATCATGCAAAATGTGTATTAACAATGCATATGTTGCACTAATTATACAGATATTGCACTATTTTGAAGAGATTGTTGCACTATTTGAGAGGATATTGCACTCTTTCATCTTATTAATTAATCTTTATTTTTTTTATTTTCTCTTGAATGAGGTTTCTCGTTTCACGAGAAAGGTACATGCATGTAATTATGGCTTAGCAGTTGTCATTTCCAAGAAGTTTTACACTTTATTTAATATGCAATGAAATTTAATTTTCAAAAAGAAAGAGTGCAACACACATCTAAATGGTGCAACATTCTCTCATAATAGTGCAACATTTACACAAATGGTGTAAATATATGTATAAATAGTGTAAAATATGCACCGTTTGTACATATATTGTATAATTTTTATAATATATTGTAATATATTATATTATTTTCGCGTAATATACTAAACTGTACGTAACTTAGTGTAAAAATCATGCAAAATGTGTATTAACAATGCATATGTTGCACTAATTATACAGATATTGCACTATTTTGAAGAGATTGTTGCACTATTTGAGAGGATATTGCACTCTTTCATCTTATTAATTAATCTTTATTTTTTTTATTTTCTCTTGAATGAGGTTTCTCGTTTCACGAGAAAGGTACATGCATGTAATTATGGCTTAGCAGTTGTCATTTCCAAGAAGTTTGACACTTTATTTAATATGCAATGAAATTTAATTTTCAAAAAGAAAGAGTGCAACACACATCTAAATGGTGCAACATTCTCTCATAATAGTGCAACATTTACAGAAATGGTGTAAATATATGTATAAATAGTGTAAAATATGCACCGTTTGTACATATATTGTATAATTTTTATAATATATTGTAATATATTATATTATTTTTGTGTAATATACTAAACTGTACGTAACTTAGTGTAAAAATCATGCAAAATGTGTATTAACAATGCATATGTTGCACTACTTATACAGATATTGCACTATTTTGAAGAGATTGTTGCACTATTTGAGAGGATATTGCACTCTTTCATCTTATTAATTAATCTTTATTTTTTTTATTTTCTCTTGAATGAGATTTCTCGTTTCACGAGAAAGGTACATGCATGTAATTATGACTTAGTAATTGTCATTTCCAAGAAGTTTTATATTTTATTTAATATGCAATGAAATTTAATTTTCAAAAAGAAAGAGTGCAACACACATCTAAATGGTGCAACATTCTCTCATAATAGTGCAATATTTACACAAATGGTGTAAATATCTATACAAATAGTGTAAAATATGCACCGTTTGTACATATATTGTATAATTTTTATAGTATGTTGTAATATAATATATTATTTTCGCGTAATATACTAAACCGTGCGTAATTTAGTGTAAAAGTCTTACAAAATATTTATTAACAATGCATATGTTGCATTATTTATAGAGATATTGCACTACTTTGAAAAGCTTGTTGCACTATTTGAAAGGATGTTGCACTCTTTCATTTTATTAATTATTCTTTATTCTTTTTATTTTCTCTTGAATGAGATTTCTTGTTTCACGAGAAAGGTACATGCATGTAATTATGGTTTAGCAGTTGTCATTTCCAAGAAATTTTACACTTTATTTAATATGGAATGAAATTTAATTTTCAAAAAGAAAGAGTGTAACACACATCTAAATGGTGCAATATCCTCTCAGAATAGTGTAACATTTACACAAATTGTGTAAATATCTGTACAAATAGTGTAAAATATGCACCGTTTATATATATATTGTATAATTTTTATAGTATGTTGTAATATAATATATTATTTTTTCGTAATATACTAAATTATGCGTAATTTAGTGTAAAAATTATGCAAAATGTGTATTAACAATGCATATGTTGCACTACTTATACTGATATTGCATTATTTTGAAGAGTTTGTTGCACTATTTGAGAGGATGTTGCACTCTTTCATCTTATTAATTATTTTTTTTATTTTCTCTTGAATGAGATTTTTCGTTTCACGAGAAAGGTACATGTAATTATGACTTAGTAGTTGTCATTTCAAGAAGTTTTACACTTAGTGACTTAACAGTTGTATTTTTTAGACATTTAAAGTATATAATTTTTATGCATTTTGACAGAAGGGTAGTTTTGTCATTCTTCTGAAAATTTGGTCCGAATTTGCAAAAACTAAAAAGTTGGCCCACTTTTGCAAAAGCGCAAAATTAGTAGATTTTTTATGCAAATTGGCCGTTTTTTTTTTTATCGAGCCTCAGTAAAATTCAACGCTTAAAATTAATTAAGCTAATTTTATTTTTCCGTTAACACAGAGTACTCTTGAAATAAAATTCGAAAACATGCATTTACTTAATTAAGTTTAAAAATTTGTTAATTATAATAATAGTATAATGATAATATATATACTAAATTAGAAAAAAAACCCTTTATAGATATGCCCACTTTTTCACTTTTTAATTTTTAAAATTTATATTTTATTCGTTAACATTTCAAGTTGTTGCATTTAGACCCCCTTCGTCAGAGTTCCATCACTATTTCGTGCATTAAAAATGTCATGCAAAATAATAAAAATATACTAAAAAAAATATTACTGAAGATGAATAATTTGGTCTCGTACCACCTGAAAATATTTTTAAAATTTTAAAGAAGTAAAATATAGATTTTTAAAAATCAGAGAGAAAAAATAAAAAAAATAGTATTTACACGGTTGTTTTCTATAATATAGCCTTATATATATATATATATATATATAATAAATTAGAATTAATAATTAAATATTTATGACATCATACTGATGTCGCTGATCCATCTAGTAACTTTTGATTAAGTAATATTTTCGATTACTGCTTGACCTAATTTTTGAAACATTAGATACAACCCCTCACCTAAAATAGCCAAAAAAAAAAGAAGTTAATTATAGTTTGGGTCCTCAAACTATTAGGCGTGTGATATTTTAATTTTTAAATTTAATTATTTTTACCGTAAAATTTAATTTAACTATATTTAAATGCCAAATTGTTACCTAAAAAAAATAACATTAAAAGTATCACATAATAAAATGAAGCTTTTAGAACCATGTGATGAGAAAGCAAGTAACTATATTTGGTGAGTGGATCTAATAATATGAGCCAAAGTTATTATTCACTAATAAATTTATTAAAATTGATAATTATTCACTAATTTAATCCGAATAGGTTCAGTAAATTTCATCTTGGCATAGTAAAACTGATTTTATAAATATAAAAACCATTCAAAAAAATGCAATTAATAGCAAGGTGCAATGAACTTACTAGTTGAAATTAACTAACCTAATTTAATTTAATTTAATTTAATAGAATATAATCTATTGATTTGTGATGATGTAAGGAGTGTGATTAAATTAAATGCCAATTAAATCCCAACTAATGACTTTTTAGATCTCCCCAACAACTTTTTCAACCAATATATTTTTTTTACATGAAAAAGGTTTGATTTGATTGATGGCACAGGTACTGCTTCAGCAGTTCATGCAAAATAATAATAATAATAATAATAATTTATTTGGAACTCAGACGGATTGGATTTGGAACAAATTTTTCAAAAATCAAAATCAATCTGTAATTTAATTCCTATGGATTTTGAAAATTGGTTTTAAAATTCGAATTCCATGCAAAATCTGAAATTTGAATCTGAAATAATTATTTTTCTTTACAAATTTTAAAATATATTATAAGAAAATTTAAGTTTTCAAAATACATTTGCAAATATAATATCAAATATTAATTTATATTACATACTGTAAAATTAATTCGGATTTGTGTCGGGCTCGAATTTTTGTCGAATAGGAACAAAATCTATATCCAAATCCAAATTTGGTCTAAGTTCTATATATATATATATATATATATATATATATATATGAAATCATATCTAGCATCAGATAAATCCGCCCAATTCGAATTCAAATTCGGATAACACTTCAGTATCTATAGTGTTTGGTAAATAAAAGGTTAAGGATATTTTCTAATTAGTCGATCTGATATTAAAAAGTTCATGAAAACATATATAAAATATAATTATATACTTTTTACGAGATCGTAGACAATATATTAAAACTAATTTATTATTGTGACACCCTAATAGTCCCGCATCGGATAGGAATAGAATTATCATTAGGTATATAAAAAGATTCCAACCTAATTATAATAACTGGGCTTAAATATTTTGGATCGATGGTTTTAGCCATTTGGTATCAGAACCGGTGAATGACAGGCTAAGTCGTTATATTTGGTATCAGAACCGGATCACCTGCTGGAAGTGTGAGATGAGTTTTGATTAAATCAGAGTGTGTCTGACATACTAAGTCAGGTCGAAATGATAAGGCTGTCGGTGAATGACAGGATAAGTTAGGGTCGAAATAACAAGACTAACGAAACAAGTTTTACGTTTAGTCAGGATCGGAATGACAAGACTAGTCTAACGTTGGTGATCTTGTTGACACCCTAATTATGTAAGAAACTAAATATATTTTTTTTTTAGTATTTATTTCTTTTTTACGAAATCTTTCGTTAATTCCAAATAAAGTACAAAACACAATTTTGGCAGGTAGTTACTTCTAAGTAAGTTCAGTTGATAAATGGAAATAGTTGGAAATAAGGTTAATTGCATAGCTATTCCTATAAAATATTAAAATTACATGTTTATTCCTATAAAATTTTAATTATCATTTAAAGTTATACAGTTTGTAAATATATTCCTCCCTATTTGTTGACCAAATAAATTGATGTTTATTCTACAAAATAACCATGTTATCTTTAGATAAATGTTTTTTAAAATTTTATATAACATCATTTACTATTTCTAATATTTTTTCTAAATTTTGTATCATCCTATATAAAAATTTAAAAAATATAAAAAAATTTAAGGAAATAACAGTCCAAAAGGTGAAAGTATAGCTGTTTACTAATGATACTCAATTATATAAATAAATTTGAATATTTTAGAGTTCCAAAAAATTATACTTAATAATTAAAATTTTGCATGAATAAATTCGCAATTATAAAATTTTGTAGGGCGAAGCATAAAATTTTATATGTTTCTAAACGAGTATTATTATTATTATTTCCATATTTTTCATCAATATTATCCATAGAGAGTTGAAATCATAAAATTTTCTTAAATTAAATAAAAGATTCTAAATTTACCAACTAAGCTTAAGTTAGCTACCGTATGAGTAGCAAAGTATAAATATTAATATATACGCAAAATTAGAAATGTAATATGCTCGTAATTGTCGGCTTAAATGGGCCAGCATCCTGCCCTGTAGTGTAGGTCATGTTGAGCCGAGTCATGTTCAAAATGGCGTAAGGCTGAGGCGGGCCAAGTCATGTTCGAAATGGCGTGAGCCTGATTGGGCAGAGTCCCAATTGAGACCCGCGGGTACTGTATCTGTACGCTTTAAATGAATTAGTTGCTTATTTCTAACAGTTCGAGATTTTGGGATTAATGGTTAGTGCCAACGATTCGACAGTAATTGTACCTGAAATTAGCTATCATTTGTGTAGCAAAGTATAGATATTATTAAATATCCAAAAATTGAAATTTAATATGCTCTTAATTGTACCTAAAGTTAGCCACCATTTATTTAGCAAAGTATATATATCTATATAAATAAATATCCAAAGTTAGAAATTTAATGTGCTCTTAATTGCATCTAAAGTTAGCAACTATTTTTGTAGCAAAAAGTATTGGCACCATTTGGTGTTTGGCCTAGTTTTTTGAAAAGTGATTTTGGGTCTAAAAGTGATTTATGTTCTACAGCACGTTTGACAGCAACCATTGAAAAAACTGATTCTACTTTTCAGACTCAGAAAACTGATTTTTAGGGTCCCAAAATCAGAAGCTATTTAAAGCTGATTCCCGCAGAATCAATTTCATCATTTTAAATGTATAAAATTTATCTGAATTAAAGATAAAAATTGATTCCCGCAAAATCTCTTGGAAGGTTTAGTATAAATAAAAAGTTAAAATGTATAAAACTTATCTGAATTATGATTCATTTTGATCCAACTATCCAATATTTAAAAGTTTTTTTATTTTACTACCCAATTTCTGCTCATTTTTATGACTCATTTGGATGCAGCGTTTTGTTTTACTCGGGTTTGATTAGAGCGTCTTATAAAATTTAAATGACTACATTTTAATTAAAATAATTGAACGACTATATAGTAAAATCAAGTTTTTCAAAGATTAAATAGTCGAATCAAAATAATTTATAATTTAGGTAAGTTTCATACATTTTTACCTAAATAAAAGCATAATATATTTGCGCACGATAAATACACCATTTTTTCAGCTATGCACATTTTTAACTTAATTGTTAAATTTGTATATAAAGAAAAAATTGTAATTTAAAGGGTGGCAATTTTGAGATGTAAGATAGACAAAAGAGTTGAGAAATATATAATACATTGATCTTCTAATAGAAAGTATAAATAGAAACTAAAGTGAAATAATGTAAGAGTTTAGAGATCGCTAGCGTCAAACTTGAAAGTTTGAGGACCAAAATAAAATTCCAAGTTTGATTCTGGGGTCGATAAAGAGTGTGTTCGTTTCACCGAAATTCCACTTTTATTGTTTGATCTATCGTTACTTCATATTCGAACTAAAACTCATACCTTCCAAAAGAGCGTACCTAAAGTCAATTACAAATAAAAAATCCTCTAGCATTTATGCTATATATTCGCTTTCTGCTGAACAAACAGAAGAATTGAAAAAACTTCAGTTCTATAGTAATACAGATAAATAAGATGGAAAAAACATAATTATTTGGCTGGGATACTATCGATAGCACCAAGTGCTTAGTGCTATCGAGTTTTTCATTGTTAGATTTAACCCTTTGATTATTTTTATCCGTTAGATTATACTATTCAGCCAATCACTCACTCAATCTTAGGGGGTCCATATCGTCCTAACCGCATATTTTTTAATCCAATGGCTAAAAAACTAATAGTACCTTGGTGCTATTGATAGTATTCCAGCCTAGTTCTAAATACTTTAAATTATAATTTATTTTAAAGTCTATTTCAATCTCAAATCCTTAGTGAAACAAATACATGCCAACAAACACAAGATGTATAGCTATATATGAGCCTCTTGGTAAATAATCAATCGCGAAAATTAATGCTCCTTTATTAATGGGATGTTAATATAATCCTTTCAAAATAAAGTTAAAGTTGTGACACTTGTTATATTTTAGGAATATGTCCATTTCTACACGTCTACACTTTTAATACAAAAGAAGGGGCCAAAAAAAAAAAAAAAAAAAAAAAAAGGCACTTTTTTGTGGCCGTAGAAAGAGGAGTAAAAGGATCATGAGTTCCATGTGCATGTACGTGATTAGGGGCGAGGAATTTAATTTGGTGGGGTAACACCATGCAAACGTTTTCAAGGGGGAAAATGAAATATATTTAATGCGACACGACTTTTGAGATGCACTTTTTTTGGTCCTTTTTATTGTTAATTAATTAATAATTAACTAAAAATTGATCCGAATCTTAAAGCATCATTGATGTTATCTCGCATGAGAAGAGATATAATAAATTTGTTTTTCCTACTTAGCCCCATTGAAACAAATTAACACGCCTATGTAGAGATCAACTTTCCTATTTTTCAGTATAATATAAAATTTATATTTACTCGAATCAGTGCGATCTGCGTAACATGTTATCTTATGACGTATGTAAAATACAAAGTAGTTTTTCTTACACAATCTAGCCAGACACGAATTAAAAAGACATAACGCTCCAGAAGATACGTTTTTTTATTTTCCACTATGTCTATAAAATAATGATTTTATTTGATCATCGTGATCGTGTACTTATGAATTTTTTTCATGTTCCCATTAATACTTTTGAATGTATGTAACGGATTACCTTTTGAATCCGAAATGATTTTTGCGTCGACAATCTCAGATGAAATCCGCCTAGGCTTCTATGATTGCTAATTCGTAATAATTTCAAAATGACGTGACAATCAATTTGGCTGAAGTGTTATAAGTTACATAATAATTTCGAAATGACGTGACAATCAATTTGGCCGAGGTGTTATAAGTTATCCCACAACATCTGTTCAAATAATGTGATAACTAAATCAATTATTATTTTGCTTGATTGAGTAAAAGTTATCGTTTTTGTTACAAAATGATGTAGACTTGAGAAATTCTCAAGTAGGGCCTAAAAATTTATTTTTGACTACTTTAAATCCAAGCCTTTATCAAAATTGGTTCGATTACCAAAGCGTGTTAGTAAGTAGTCTAGTGATTATGTACTCAGGTATCGACAATTGTGAGGTCAGGAGTTCGAAACAAGTTGTTGTGAAGAATATTCGATTGCGACGAGCCAATAAGAATTGCTCGATACGAATCGAGCCCAATAAGAAGTTATTGGGCCTTAAATTTTTTGAAAGTACGATCCTGCTTGATAATCGAATTGGGTCAAAATCGAACTTTAAAAAGTTGGTCGAATAGGACGATCTGATCTTTTTTGACCTAGGGCCTGTTTGGTTAAACTGTTGATGCGTTCCACCTCGATGATCGGATTGGACCTAAATCTACATCTAAAAAAGTTGGTCGAGGAGGCGTAAAGCTCTACAGGATGTAGTGCGACACTACAACAAATCCTGCATTTAAAGATATTTTAAACAATAACTAACGACGTTTTAAAGCGTTGACAAGAATAATTCCGACGCTTGTAAAAGTGTCGAGTAAAGAATCGTTAAGTAAACATATCGTAATAAATATACCAATGCTTTAATATAGCGTCGAAAAATTTTTAATAATATTTGATAAAAATATGTTCATTGGCGACGCTTAATCATGATATCGGTATATGTCAAATATTAAAGACGCTAGAATAGAGCGTCGTTTGAAAAGCTTCATCTGAAACATATTTTGTCGTAGTATGCTATACTACATAAAAAAACCATAGATTATTTTGTAATTTTGTTTTATAAGTGTTGTCTGCAATTAAATGATATTCGGCTAATATTCACCTCAAAAATATTGTAGAATATTGTAAATCGATAAAATATTATCAAAACATTGTTTTTAATATTTTCTTCATAGTATATTTAAAATGTCTACAAAGAAACATATAATTTAAAAATAATCAAAATTTACAAAATTCTACTTAAGAGTTATTTTGTTTTATAAGTTACATATAAAAATAGTTGCAATGTACATGACCAAAAAAGTAATTTTATATGTAATTCAAAAATAATTTAAATAAAAATTAATTGCTTTCGACTTTAGTCTTTTTAGAATTTAATTTTCGACTTATACTTTCTCCGAAAATATAAGCTATTACCTATAAATTATTTACCAAAGAGTAATATTTATCTTAATTATCACCTACTAATTATTCTATTTTGCTTTGCTAAAAAATAATCAAAATTATGAAATTCAAAAAAAGAATTCTATAAATTTAGTAATTAACATTTTTAATTTATTTAACAAACTTCACTTAAATGCTTTTTAAAAAAATTAAGTGGAAACAATCTAAAAAAAATATACTTAACTAGACTATATTTCAAAATAGCCTGTAAATAAAGTTGTTCTCCATAGGGATATAAATGGATACGGATATCTGAAATTTTATCCAAATATGAATTCGAACAGAGTGAATTTATTCTATGCTAAACGAATATGGTTTCAGATATGGATATCAAAAACAAAAATCCACCAGATATGGATTCAGATATAGATTTTGATTGCACCCGACCCAAACCCGAACCCGACCTGAACTCTAATTTATTTTACGTTATATATAATATTTATATAAAAGTTTGATGTTATATTTGAATTTATATTTTAAAAATTTAGATTTAATGTAATATATTTTGAAATATTAAAAAGAGAAATAATTATTTCTCGTTTGGATTTTTGGGTTCGAATTTCGAATTTTTGGTAGGGTTCAGATTTGGATATGAATTTTTAAAATCCGTCAAGTTGGATTCGGATTCGAGTTTCGGATTTGGAATCGGGTTCGGATTTTTTAAAAATTCGCCCCGATTCCCTCCCGTCAGCATCCCTAGTTCTCCATGCAGTTTTATCAACAAAAAAAATAGTAAAAATAGGGGAAAACTTCAAATACGCCCCTTGTGGTTTCACTTTTTTTCACTTTAGTATCCTGTGGTTTAAAGTGTATCAAATTAGTACCATGTGGTTTCGCACTTTATCACTTTAGTACCCTGTGGTTTCGCACTTTATCACTTTAGTATCCTGTGGTTTAAAAATCATATGGTACTAACTTGATACAAAAATAAAACCATAGAGTACTAATTTGATACAAAAATAAAACCACAGAGTACTAACTTGATACACTTTAAACCACAGGGTACTAAAGTAATAAAGTGAGAAACCACAGGGTACTAAATTGATACACTTTAAACCACAGGGTACTAAAATAAAAAAGTGCTCAACTACAGGAGGGTTTCTGAAGTTTTCCGTAAAATAAAAGAGGAGAGAGAGAGAATATAACTATTGTCTAGGGGCATTATGGTCATATTTGGCGACAAAACGTAATTTACCGCACTGCACATTGCCATTGGAGAGTGGAGCCAATTAATTCGAACTTATTATACATGATATTTTCATTCGATAAATAACATCCAAAAAAAAATGATAAATTTTGGTTTTTAGATAATTTAAGTGCCGTAAAATTTTGCAATGTTATAGTTTTCTAGTAACTCCTAAGTCGTTTTTAATGATATAACTTCTAAATCGACGATCGGCTCTATTAAATTTGACCTAGCGTATATGAAGTATTTAGAAAATAAATTTTATAATTTTTCGATATAATTTACCTAATAATCAAAATGATTCAAAATCAACAATATCTAATAGTTGGTGTATGCTGTTTGCAAGTTTAACGGTATAGACGCATTCAAATCAGATAAAATTTTGATAGAAAATTTTTTATACTATCTATATCAAGATTAATATTTCTGATCGAAAATTTAGTATTATATCATAAATTTTTATAAAATTTTTATTTTCAACTATTGATTTTGAGTCCTTTCAATCAGTAAGTAAAAGATATCGAAAAACTATAAAATTTATTTTTAGGTACTTCAAATATTCTAGATTAAGTTTAACAGAGCTTATCGTCGATTCGGAAGCTCCATTATCAAAAACAACTTACCAGTATGAAGGCTCCCGTGCTCCTAATAACATACCAGACTTAGTTAGATATAAATAGCGTTTGAGCTATGTTTATTTGGGCTGGGCTCTTTGAGAACTCAAATTACTTGTGAGCTTGGGCTTGGTTCGACAATACGGACCGTGCTGTTCCGAGCCGGGTTTGATTTAAATCTTGAACCTGAGCCCGGCCCGCTCCAATAGCATTATTCGTCAAGCATAGAGATGTCTATGAATACGGATATCCGAAATTTTATTAGAATCCGAACCCGAACGAGATGGATTTACCCGATGCTGAACGAATATTGTTTCAGATGGTGCTAAAAACTCGACGAATTCAGTTCGGATATGAATTTTGTCTGTACCTAACCCGAGCCCGAATTGATTTTACATTATATTATATATATATATATAAAAANTATATATATATATATATATATATATATATGTGTTGATGTCATATTTGAATTTGTGTTTTGAAAATTTAGATTTGATGTAAAATATTTTGAAATATGGTAAAGAGAAATAATTGTTCAAAGTTCAAGTTTTTGGGTTTGGGTTTCAGAAATTTGGTCGGGTTTGAATATGAATTTTAAAAATCCGTCGAATTCAAATTCAGATTTTTGAAAACCCGTCCCGAATGCAGCCCGTTGACATCCCTAGTTAAGCACCCAAATTACCGCAACCACCCGAAGTGTTTGATAAGATCGTTTCAACAATTTCTTTCTAAAGTAGAAGTGTGAGCACCGAACTTAGAGTTTTTCGCTTGTTGTGAATCAGAATCTCATTTCTGCTCTTTGCTACAACAAAACGCACTAGACCTTTTAATTCGTCATACACTCTAATGGAGTTGATTGTGGTTGGAAATAGAAACAAAAATTGAACCAAACAAATGCTTATTATGTAGTTTGTGTTGCATTTAACTTGGAAAATATTGAAGTATTAAGGGTCAAGTAATAATTTCTCCCAAAATGGGCCTTAGATAATGAATTAATTGCTAATTAAATTGTTCACTATTTTAATAACTTCCTATGTTGAAAATGCTTAAAGCTTGAATGACTAGGTAACATTTTATACTCTCATATATTATTAATGCTATATTTTGTTTTTCCAAATATTTGTCAAATTTTTGGTGCGAGATTTGGTACAGTATGCAATCGAAGAATTGTAGACCGTCAATATAACCTAAGGACATGTTTGGTATCAAGAGTTTTCAATAAAAAAAAATTTAAAAATCATATATATACTTCTAGATCTATTTTCCAAAAAAAATATAGAAATTATATTTTAAATGAAACATTGTGATTGGTACAACGCAATGTCCTTTATGAAAATAAATAGAATATGGTTCTATCATATTTTTTCATCGTATGTAACATAATTCTCCTTCCAATTTCAGATAAAGCCTGATAAGCAAAAATTGTTTTTTTTTTTTTTTTTAGAGAGAGAAAGGCAGCATGTTACCCGCTTTGTTTATTTCATTTAGAAATAAACTTAGTTGGAAATGTGAATCAATTAGGATTCGAACTTAGGTCTCGGGTACCAACCATCAAACTCCATTGAATCAGCACTTTTGCAGTAACACGATGCAGTGCGTTGAGACTTTTTAGTGCGGTCGAGAGCGGAACGGACACTTCACCTGAATACCAAACTTGTGACTAAGTCCAAATTTAGGTGTAGAGAGAATCTAACTCAGATTTGGTAGTAGATAACTTTTAGAATTTGTGGTGAGAGGCCAAATAATGGGGACTAAGAAAGCTCCATTTAACTGCTTGACCAACTCTAGATACCCTCTTATTTTGGTTTGGAATAATAAATTCTCTTCCCTTTTTTTTTTTGTTCCTTTATCTTGTCCTTGATAATGCAACATTTCCAGGAGTTTGAAAGCTATGTTTACGGTATAATGTCTTTTTCTTTTTTATCCCCAAAATTTAGAGTTTAGATCCAATACTTGAACTATATATAGAGAGAGAGAGTATTTTAGATAAAGTTTATCTCATCAAAATTTCAAAAAATAGCCGAAATTTAAATAGATAATATTTCAGAACCAAAATGTCACCGACCTTATAGTTTGTCGACCAAAATTGTAAGGATTATATTGCATCATGTTTCTACCAATCTTTTCTCAAATTTTTTAATTTTGGTTGGTCTCTAACATTATTTTTCTGCAATCGAATCCTTAACCTTGAGAATTAAATGCACCGTTGGTCCCTAATCTTTACTAACGTTCCACTTTAGTCCTAACATATCCGATATGGACACCTATTGCCGCGTCAAACCCAATCTCACAACCTTTAATTTTATCCTCCACGCACACCACTATCTTATCCCCGCACAGTAATACATATCAATTTATTTGGAGCATTTGACATTTCTGACGTTGAGTCAGATATAATACTAGTCTTTTACATAAACTTTGAAAAATCAGTGTCATGATTGATCGATGGCAAATTAATGGATCGTGACCGTGATTTATATGAGCAGATAGGCTCTATTGGAATTGACATAGTTTATTCTTTCAAAATTAATAAAAATTTAAATAGTTAAGACCAAACTGAAATAAAATATAATAATTGCAGATTTAAAACTACACGGTGTAAATTCTTCACTTTCTTCATCGAAGGATTTATTTTCACAATATTTTTATCGCATCCATTTTTTTTTTTAGTACTAAAAATTCAAAAGGATTGTTTAAACTCTTCTATGCTTTGAGTGAAAGATTTATATCTAACTTTTGAGTGTACAAATAATATATATTTTTTAAAAATAAGTTAGAGATTAAAGTAAAAAACCGGTAGAGGTTAGGGACCAATAGCGCAATTAAACCAAATTATAATCTAAAAAATACGAATGGTACACTCTACGTATAGAGCGTAGATTTTATACCCACTCGTCTAACTATTTAAAAAGTCATTTTATATTTTTAGTATTAAAAAAATAATAAAATTGGTGAGCAAATATTAGTTTTTGAATGAATAAAGTGTAAAATTAATATTGTTCTTATTGGCAATTTGGCATACAGATTGTATTGCACCAATAAAAAATCAAAAAAATGCTACATGTACGTCTATATGTAAGTGTCAACCTTACACCCCTATCATCCAATAGATACTTAAATTTTAGTCAACAAAAAATAATGGTAATACTAATAATAATAATTGACAACGCTAGGGAAGAGATTGGAACATTTGAATAAGTGTGGTGTAAGATTTACGCCTAATCTATAATTATACCGTAGCATTGCTCATAGAAAATGCTATTTATACACCTATATACAGAGTTATGAATCTTACACGGCCTCCTCCATCCTCCGATTTACAAAATTTTTTAATTATTTTTAGTATTAAAAAATTAGCATCACTACAAGTACTCGATAATGTGTTAACAAAATCACGTAGCATCTCAAACCGCGTGCATAATCCAAGCATTTTTTGTGAAAAAAAAAAATTGATAAGATTGGTGAAAAATTATGAGTCTTTAAATTAATTAAGAGCGAGCAATGCTATCTGTAAGTACATTCCTAAAATAGGTGTAAAATGCACATCCCATCCATCTAATGGCCCATCGTTCTCCCTCTAATTTTATTTTATTTATTTAACTAAAATCCATTTAAATTTTTGTGAACCTTCATATGCCAAGAGTGTAAAATTTATATTGAATACTAGTATACACATAGCAGTTTCTTCAAGGGTGTATTTGTTTCACAAAAAATAGAGAAAGATATAGTGTTTTTTGGCCGTAAATATCTACTTCTATTGTTCGGTTCACCCTAATTTCATCTTCAGTCCAAACATAAACTTTTCAAATAGTTTAGTTGACTTCGTCCACTCAAGGCGAAGTCAATTACTAGGAAAAAGAAAAAGAAAAAAAAGTAAAACATAATAAACTACTAACCCATCTCTCACACCTCTAATTTTTACGTCATTCATTTTTTGTGATACAAACAGCAGAATGAAAAAAAACATCAGTTTCATAATTATATGAACAAACAAACAAAAGAAAGATAATTTTTAATCATAACTCTAATTGCATCGAAAATGTACTTTAATTTGAATTGCTCATTTGCTAAAATAAATGTACTTTTAACAAAAGGATAATATCCAATATACTCTTCAAATTTTCAAAAATATTTAATGTATATTTGATTTGACAAAAATATTCTTATTGACTTCCAAAAATTCTTTCAAATATTTCAAATTTCCTAAAATTTACTAATAGAATTTAGGATTTAAAAAAATATTTCAATAATTTTAAAATAAGTTTAAAATTTTTAAATAATAGTCAGAATAAATAAGCAAAAGCTCTTTTATTAAATATGGTATAATTTTTAGGGATAATTTCATACGGCCACTTGTAAACATATCGAAAAGCAAATATATCTCCATAAAGTTCAACTTTTCATATTTATCCATATAAAAGTCCAGTGATATTCATATTTGTCTTTCTGGTTTGCTAACATTATAGTACTATTTATTTTTTAACAAAAGATAAGTGAAATAATATTTTTGTCATCACAAATATATCCCTTCAAAAGTCTCAACTGTTAGAATTATACAGAAATGTCCTCCTAAAAATTTTCAACAATCATCTTCTTTCTTTCTACCATTACAAATAATATAGGAGGGATAAAAATATCAATTTATTGCATTCACTAACTAAGATAAAAATATCAATTTATCTTAACAGCACGGATATCTTTTACAAAAATAAATATAAAAAATTAAACTTTATAAAAAAAAATATCTACTATTTGATATATTTATAAAAAATTGTATGCAATTAATCCTGAATTTTATATCTATAGAATAGGTGTTTGGCTAGTTTTTTTTGGGAAAAATTTCAAATACCACCCCCAGTGGCTTCAAGCTTTGTCACAGCACCATGTGGTTTAAAATGTGTCGCTTTATTATTCTGTAATTTTATTTTTCTTTTTCCGTAATTTCCTATGTTACTTTTTTCGTTAAATTAGTGACAAAATTAAAAGAACATGGTAGTAAAGTGAAAATTTGGTAAATTATATGATACTAAAGTGAAAATTCGGTAAATCATAGGGTACTAAAGTGAATATTCAATAATCTATAGGTGTTATCCAAAGTTTTTTGTATATAATTTAACAGAGAATTAACGGGAGTACTGACGGAAAGTGAAAAACGAAACCACAAACTATATACCAAAATGATTTACTTTAAAACATAGGGTAGTAAAATAAGAAAATACAAAATTATTTGTTGGTATTTGAAGTTTACACTTTTGTTTTTTTGGGATAAACTTCAAATACCACCTTTGCGGTTCCATACTTTCTCACTTTAGTATCATGTGGTTTAAAGTGTATCAATTTAGTAATTTGTGGTTTTATTTTTCTCTTTTCGTCAATTCCTCCGCTAACTTTTCATTAAATCATATACAAAAAAAACTTCAAAAACTCACCTATAGTTTATTGAATATTCACTTTAGCACTTTTCAGTTTTAACTTTGTCACTGATTTAACGAAAAAAATAAATAAAAAGAATAACAAAAAAAAATTATAGGCTTCAAAAATGATACATTTTAAATCACAAGATATTAAAATAAAAAAGTATGAAACTATATGAGTGGTATTTGAAGTTTTTTTGGAAAAACTACAAATACCACCCCTATGGTTTTACACTTTTTTATTTTAGTATTTTTCAGTTTAAAGTGCATCAATTTAGTGCCCTGTGATTTTAGTTTTATTTTTTTATTATCGATTCCACTAATTATTTTCGTTAAATTAGTGACAAAATTAAAATTAAAAAATACTAAAGTGAAAATTTGATATGATACAAATTTGAAATATTTTAAATTACTGGTACTAAAATAAAAAAAATGCGAAATTATAGAAATTATATTTGATGTTTACTTTTTTTTATATATATTTTTTAAGTTTTTCGTTTCCTGGAATTGTAATGTGAGGGGTGGGGATGACAGCGACGGATGATTTCCAGCCTTCCCTCGCATGCGATGGCAGGGCCGCCGTCCGAGGCTAGCTGACTGGTCAAAAAAGGCGTTGCTGTCGGACATCAAGATCCAGCGCTGGATCCTCCTCTCTCTCTCTCTCTCTCTCTCTCTCTCTCTCTCTCTTCTGACGAGCCCACGCGCCGCCGTGAATGCCGGAGCGCAGAGACGCAGAGATGGCGCGCGTGTCGGACCACCTCCTTTTTTTTCGTACATATATATTTCTGTCTGCTGTCGCCGGGCCCCACCCATGAGCTGTTTTTGTTCCTTTCCCTCCCCACCGCCACCTATATATATACGGAAAAGCATGCAATTGAAACGATTATTACATATGCTTGGGAAAAAAAATATCTTGCTAAAATTTATAATTTTGATGATAGTTAAAAATCTTTGATATAATTTTTTTAAGGTTTAATTACATATAGCTAGTAGATACATTCCTATATAAAATTTAACTTTTTTTTATTTATTTTTTAAAAAATTATAAAATTTTTAAATATAGTTTTACTATTAGGATTCGTTAAAAAAATATAGTTAATTATAAATAAAATAGTTAATCATAATTAGTGAACGAAATAAATTGATATTTTTATCTCTCTTATTTGCCCTAAAGTTAGGGGCAAAAGAGGTAATCTATTTTTTTTACTTTGGTAGAAACTTAATTCAGATTTAATTCAGGATAACTTAACGGATACTAACAGGAGGAGCATTTTTGAATAACAAAGAAATATACAAAGGATATATTTGAAATAAAAAAATAAAAATATATAAAATAGGGTTAATTTCATACATGTCTCTGCTAATATAGTGGATGTCAAATATATTACTACAAAGTTCAACTTTCATATGTTATTCATACAAAAGTCCTGATATTTTTAAATATATCTCTACTGTTAGAATCCGTTAGAAAATTTTCTAATAGTAATAAACCAAAGGGACATATTTGAAAATATTAAAATTTTTACAGGAACAACATATAAAAGTTGAACTTTGTAGGAACGAAATTACCATTCGTTATGTTTGCAGGGACCTGTATGAAATTAATCCTAAATTATACTAGGAGTCAGCAATTGAATTAAATGGGAACAAATTAAATTATACTAGAGTCTCGTGCCACGCGAACTTAAAAATTTGCTACTCTAATACCAAATTAAATTATATAGAATAATTATTATATCCAAAAACTTAAGCTATTGTTTTTTTTTTTTGAGAGAGATAGATAGCACGCTATCTGCTTCGTTTATTTAATTTATAAATAAACTTAGTTGAAAATATAAATTAATTAGGATTCAAATTTGGTATCTCGAATATCTAATAGTAAATTTTTTGTCACTTGCTGTGGGGACAGTCGGTAATAACTGTTATATTCAAAAACAAGGATGGGGAGGGATGCTGGGGTAGGTTTCATTGAGTATTTAGTTGTGCGTCCGTGAGCTGTCTCTATCAACCCAGCCGCATCTTAATTCGTGCAGTTCATACTCCTCCTCAACACACATAATAGGTTTTAATGTTGTTGTGGGGGGGAAAAAATTATATATGGTCTTTAATAAAAGAGATATTTGTAATTCCAAAATTATCAATAAAAAAAATAAAATATTAAAAACTATGAATACTTATTTTCTTTATTTTTTTGACTTTTAAAAGTTTGTAATTTACTCTTAAATTTTATAAATATTTTTAAAAAATTTGATATAAATTATAAGAATTGAAACGAAATAGTGACGGAGTCTGACGGAGGGGTTAAATGTAGTAACTTGATATTTTAAGTGGATAAAATATATATTTTTGGAAGTTAGAAAAGAATGTAAAAAAAATAGTATTTACATAATAATTTTCTGTATTTTAGCCTAATAATAAATATTTAATATTAAATTTAGTTATTATTTTAGTGGGATTTTAAATTGTATTTTTTAATAAAAGTATTCATTTTTAATACCTTGAATTTGAATGATAAAATAGATTAAGATGCACTTTAGAGCTATTTATTTTTTATTTAATGTTATAATGACTTTGGAACTTGTCATTGTACTAAGAATTAGAAGTTGATGCTCTCAAAATTTTTAAATCATTCAAATTAAACATAACACAGGTGAACATATTTGAACAAAGCAATTTCAAATAAGGTCTAAATCTCATCGATTTCTAAAGAATAATTAATTTATTCACGGATCTGCTTATAAAATGAAGGGAAAACTTCAAATACCCCCCTTGTGGTTTCACTTTTTTTCACTTTAGTACCCTGTGGTTTAAAGTGTATCAAGTTAGTACCCTATGGTTTTGCACTTTTTTACTTTAGTACCCTGTGATTTAAAATGTATCAAGTTAGTACCCTGTGGTTTCGCACTTTATCATAGCATCCTGTAGTTTTGCACTTTATCACTTTAGTACCCTATGGTTTAAAAACTACAGGGTACTAATTTGATACAAAAATAAAACCACAGAGTACTAATTGACACACTTTAAACCATAGGGTACTAAAGTGATAAAATAAGAAACCACAAAATACTAACTTAATACACTTTAAAGCATATGGTACTAAGATAAAAAAGTATGAAACCACATGGGGGGGTTTTTGAAGTTTTCTTTTAAAATTAAATAAGAGTAGTAAATCCGGAACTATATATACAAATATAGGTTTTTTTTTTACTGTAGAACATAAGATGACATTTTATGCAGATCATGAAAGATATTAGAAAATATACGTACTGTGTGTAAATTTATGTTTCTACACAACCACTATCCGAACAATGAGCTATCAATACAAAAAACAATCTAGTCCAATAGAAATGAGAATCAAACAACTATCAATCTAAATCAAATTAAAATCTCGTACAAGACAAATAATTCCAAAATAATAACTCAGAAATGGTACAATTTATAGAAGAGTATAAATAAGCAACCACTCCACGACTCGCAGGGCAACCAATTACGTATGAGTGGTCTTTCGTCAATGCAACTTTCAAAATCCGCTCCTTTGGAAGAAGAATTCCGTAGTCTCAAGAAGGTCTTCAATCGTCAGAGGCCGCTCCAAACTCTGGCTTAAAGTCGTAAAAGCGTACGCATTCTGGGAGAGAGTCTGCCAAATATATATGGTGGTGATATTAGGAGCTAGGCTGGTATGCTATCGGTAGTACAGAGGTCTTTGTGCTACTAAATTATTTTTAGCAATGCGGCTTCCAAATCGATGATCGGCTCTATTAGACTTGATCTATAAGTTATTGAAAGTATTTAGAAACTAAATTTCATAATTTTTCGACATCATTTGACTAGTGATCAAAATGTCTTAGAATTGACAACTTTAATGGTAGATGTGATGCGTTTGTGAATTTAACGGTGTAAAACAATCCAAATCTGATAATATTTTTATAGAAAATTTTTTTCACTATTTAGAATAAGATTAGTACCTTTGATTTTAAATTCAAGTTTTTTATTATCATTTTTTATGAGATTTTTATTTTCAGCCGTTCGTTTTTAGATTACTTGTTTGATAGGTAAATGATACCGAAAAATTATGAAATTTAGTTTTCAAATACTTTCAATAGTGTAGATCAAGTCTAATAGAGCCGATCGTCGATTTGAAAGCTGCAACATTGAAAATAATTTGATAGCACGAAGGCCTCTGTGCTATTGATAGTATACCAGCCTAGCTCCAAATATTAGTTAACATTATATATATTTACTAGAAAAATACTATCTATATATTTATACCTATACCTGAACATATGTATAAATCTGACACTTCTATCAAAAAATTCATAGAACTCAAATGAGTTTTTAGTTGAAAAAAAAAACTAATAAGTAATAAGAGCTCCTGGATCAATGACTTCTAAGATCTACATCTGTTTTAGAGGTGCACAAATAGAA
The DNA here is from genome assembly GCF_001540865.1 of Ananas comosus. Taxonomy (NCBI): domain Eukaryota; kingdom Viridiplantae; phylum Streptophyta; class Magnoliopsida; order Poales; family Bromeliaceae; genus Ananas; species Ananas comosus. The sequence goes on along the minus strand of NC_033630.1, from coordinate 11,175,708 downwards.
TTTCTATTTACTATACTATATCTATTGAATAAAATATATAAACACTATTCTCTAGTACGTAATTTAAGCTTTTGGAATGCAGCGATTGCTTTGTATCCTCTAATATGATATTATAGTAGGAGATTCTGAATTTGAGTCACGTTAGACTTTTTCAGTGTAAATAAATGTTATTCTCTGATAACTTATTCTTTTTAAGAGAATATTTATTGTTTTGTATAGTTTAACTAAATACAATAAAATTGGTTAAATTTATATAGTAAGTAGTAAATATTATTTATTATTTTTTGAATATCACTGTTCGTTAAGGATGGGATTTGATTATAAATGCACCGGTTATAATTACTTGAGGAACAGCTCTTTTCTAGAGAAGAAGTTTATAATGGAGAGACCCACCAAATGGGGACCAATTACTTATACAATTAATTCTATTACTTGTGTATAATTAATTAACCTTGTTTCCCTTTGAGGGGATCAATGTCCTTTTTCCGTTTAAGGCACGGTGCTTCGATTAATTTGGCCCCTCTATTTTCAATAAAGGACACAACAAACAACACATATAATTTATACATTTCACATCTATATTTATATATGTTAATGTCCATATATGAATTCTCAGTTTTTTAGCCAGGTGGCGGAGGAAGGGGAGCTGTAATTAATTAGGAGTAAAGAAATTAGATTTTTTTCTTTTAAAAATCCAATTTAATTCTCTTCTCTTTCGTCATAAAAATTTAAGATATATAATTTTTTATATGTAATTTGTAAATAGTATAGATTATATGTATTAAATATAAATTTTAATTTTACAATATTAATCAGTTAGATATAAATTGTATAATAAAAAATAAAAAGAGATTGATAGAGTTTAAGTTAAAATTATTTTAATAAATTTAGTTGCGAAAATTATGTAAAGTGTATTAACTAAATCTATAAACTGAACGATAGATTTAAATTTTAAATTTAATGTATTATTTACTCTCTCAAATTTAACATGTAGAAAGATTTGATGATAAAAACAAAATTTTGAAATGTTGGATAGCTAATTTGTCACCTCTGGATTACTCGTTTTCCCGGCCACGTCGATAAATCCGCCGGTTACAAAGAAATTTTTCCTGTATACGAACCGATAGCTGTACCTGTACCTGTAATCATACAATACTACAACTAGTAGTATAGAGCTGCCGAAATAAAACATATATAAATATCAGAGGTTCACTATACATACATCACATTCAGGTAAACAAAATATTCACTCTAGAGATACATAAGCATCAGTATGTATAATAACTCAAAAACTACAACTACATGTAGCTGGTACTCTTCTAGCTCCACAACTCGTTAGGAGGGCTCTAACTCGTCACGCCCTTTCCACGATCGGACTCAGCAGCAGCAGCAGCCGAAGAAGATGGCTCTGCAAAAGATTTCAACAACTGGGTGTGAGAACTACTGCAAAAAGAAATAGTACTCAGTGGGTACCGCTACTGACTTCAACGGCTCACACACTAAGTCTACAGAAGTAAGTAGGGATAGTAAGGAAAGCTGGAACAAATCTACTGCTAAATCCCACTATACTATCATACTCTAATACAACTATCCGTAGAAAATATAAATCCTGACCCAATCTCACTAGGGACTGTGAACACACCAGTCCCGCCCGTCGAAACTACACTAACTGACACCAAATTCGATCATTAGTGAAAGCAAGTCCAATCAGGACTAAACGACACCAATGCAAAAGCACAAAGCCCAACTCCGGAGTGGCAGTCATGGTCGCTACCCAACCGAGTATGCAAGTGTGTCTCTGTCGAGCTCAATATGGCTCTCACAAGCTATAGTCAAATAACAGGGTCTAACAACCAAAACACACGTACCCTCGACACAATCTGATATAAAAACAGCCATTTGGGTCCACCGTCAACCCCAACGGCACCCGACAATCTGAAACAGTCTGAATAATACTGTAAAAATAAGCACGGCATCCTAGCACGAGCGTAATATTATTCTACACTATTCTGGATATCCACCGCCCACAAACTGTTGCTATACAAATAAACTACGGCTCATAAACCTAAATTTGGTAGTTTGATCAAATGACGGTGTAGAAACGTTAGTTTTCTCCTAAGTCAAATTCAAGTCCAACATGTATAATTTAGCTAATTTTTCTAAACTCCAATTCACGTTCAAAAGCATGCAGTTCCGAGAATCGAGCTAAACCATGTACTAACAAAGCTAAAAACACATGCTGTCGACATATATAGAATTAGGAGGAAACCCGTAAAATTCGGTAAGCATCACTTTGACCCATCTCGAAAGGGCGTCCAACCACGGCGAGAAGTCGAAGGAAGTGGAACCGCACGCTCGAACGGCCTCCAATCGGTGCAACTACGGCGTCCACGTGCTCGAACGGCTCCCCGGCGCGACATCGGCGTCGATCCGAACTCCACCCAAAAGCTTCACCACGTACGGCTCAAAAACTAGAGAGAGAGAGAATGAGAGAACATGCCAACCTTCTCTCAGCCTCTCTACATGTATATGAAGAGGTGGGAGAGAGGGTGACACGATCGAGGCATCAAAAGACCAAACAGCCCCTCACCTACCCTGGAGTATCGGTACCAATCCAATGTTGTACCGGTACCCTGCAGTAGAATGGGCAGCCCGAGAGCAGTCTGCGCAGAAAATGCACTGGGTACCGGTACGCCTCTGTATGGTACTGGTACTAATTGCTGAAAATCTGTAATTTGCAGATTGCAATGCTAACTCTTTGCTCTCGCGTCCCGCTGAGTCCAGTTTGCGCCTATTTCACGCCAACAGGACTCGAACTCGTCCCGACACTCTCCAGAGCTGTCGACAAATCTCAAATGCTGAATTCCAAGGTCACTACATAATTTAAAATGGTTTATAGTTCTAAAAAGTTCTATATATTTTTACTTTGATTTTCATATCAAACTTCAATGCCATATTTATAGTTTGATGAACGATCAATTTTACATTTAAAATCTTTTGAAATATCTAAAAAATAATTGATCGACTTTTAATTTTAACAATTAGACATTCAAAAATTTATTAGATAGTTTAACATATCGTATAGAACTTTGCGTTCGTCTGAAATAGAATTAAAATATAAGAAAGATAAATTATACTTTTGATTCTAAACTATAAGACGTGTGACATTTTAGTCATTATCTTTTAATGTGTTATATTTTCTTGCTCAAATTATGAGGCACGTGATGGTTTAATCCTCAAACTTTAATTAATTGTAATTTCTGACTTCAACTATAAGGCATATAATATTTTAATTCTCAACTTTTACTACGTACTATTATAAATAAAAATTTATTATTATTATAATTAAATTTTTTTTTATTCTTTTTTGATTCTTCTTGTACTTTTATACTTATGTTTTTATTGTAGCTATCGTTGTTTCTTCTTAAGTTTTTTTTATTTGTATTTTTTTTACTCTTTGACTTTTATTTTTTTATTTTCTACGAAATCGATCCGCCGCAATGCGCGGATATCTTCACTAGTTATGCGTTAACGTAAGCAATCGAAAATTTTATTACACTGGAGTAATCCTACATTAATATCCTTCAAATTTTTTGTCCTTACATGTTACTAATTTTTTAAAATTCTTTTAAGAAACCAAAATATTTCATAAATATAGTGCTGCTAAAATATTTTTAAAATACTGGTAGTAAGTATTTCTTTGTCAAAGAAACTTTTTTGTAATACAATTGCTTGTTTCTAAAAATTTAATTGACTAAATGTAATTTTGGTCAATTGTCTACTCATTTTTAAAAATTTAAGGTGCTAAAAATATATATATATATAGAATTTAAATTCAGAACTTTCAAAACAAAAATAACTTTTAATTTTTAAAAGTTTGAAGCACTGTATAATAATATTTTTAATATTTTATATTTAGCAGCTGCTGGAGAAAGTTTTCTCCGTTCCAATGATACTAAGGACAAGCCTATATTATTGCGACACATTTGGATGAGTATGTCACATCAAAAAATAAATAAAGTAAAATAAAATAACTTTTAGAAAAAATAATAATAATATATGAATAGATAAGCATGTAACCCTAACCATCTTTTAAAATTTTTTTAATTTAAGTTATCTTGGCCAGTAATATNGATACTAAGGACAAGCCTATATTATTGCGACACATTTGGATGAGTATGTCACATCAAAAAATAAATAAAGTAAAATAAAATAACTTTTAGAAAAAATAATAATAATATATGAATAGATAAGCATGTAACCCTAACCATCTTTTAAAATTTTTTTAATTTAAGTTATCTTGGCCAGTAATATTTGAATACTTTGTTAAAGTCATTAATTACTAATTACAAACAGTGATCATCATGTGCGCGCTCATTTATAATCAGTGTCATTAAAAGTTTATTCCAAAAAATAAAATAATAATTACAGGTCACGTCACTAACGGTGTAAAGCTATTCAAATCAATTGAATTTTGGTTAGAAAATTCTTTAAATTATTTAGAACAAGATCTATACTCTCGATTATGATTACAAAATTTGTATCATCACTTTTTAGAGGATATTCATTTTCAGCCATTCATTTTTACGCCCACTTAATGGACAAGAAAACAGTATCGAAAAAGTATGAAATTTGATTTCTAAATACTTCAAGTGGTATAGATCATTTTTAACGGTGCCGATCGTCGATTTGGAGGCTCCATCGTTGAAAACAAATGGGTGGCAACAGAGCCCGTTTGCTACCGATAGTATTCCAGCTCGACTCATATAGATCTTGTTGAGCTGGAATGCTATCGGTAGCAAACGGGCTCCGTTGCCATCCATTTGTTTTCGATGATGGAGCTTTCAAATCGACAATCGACATCGTTGAATATGATCTATATCACTTGAAGTATTTAGAAATTAAATTTCAAATCTTTTCGACATCATTTACCTAATGATCAAAGGGTTTCAAAATTAGTAATTTTAATGGTTGATATGAGGGCTTTTCTCGTTTAATGGTGTAAAGCTATTCTAATCAATTGAATTTTGGTTAGAAATTTCTTTAAATTATTTAAAACAAGATCTATACTCTCGATCATGATTACAAAATTTGTATCATCACTTTTTAGAGGATATTCATTTTCAGCCATTCATTTTTACGCCCACTTGATGGACAAGAAAATAGTATCGGAAAAGTATGAAATTTGATTTCTAAATACTTCAAGTGGTATAGATTATTTTTAACCGTGCCGATCGTCGATTTGGAGGCTCCATCATCGAAAGCAAATGGATGGCAACGGAGCCCGTTTGCTATCGATAGTATTCCAACTCAACTCTATATATATATATATATATATATATATATATATATATATATATATATATATATATATATATAAAGAGAGAGAGGAGTTCTTGTATGTTATTAAAAATATGGAGTTCTTCGTACTTAAATGAAAAAATATTTTTCATACTGAAAATAAAATTTCAATATATTTATACCGAACCAAACTCTTCTTAGCCGAACCGAAAATTATATAACTAAATCAAATAATTTTAGTTCGTTTGGTTCGGTCTGGGACTAAAACCTTGGACACCTCTTGTAGTTCATATACTGGGGAGATTTTTTATTTTTTTTATATTTTTTCTCTTTTGGTATCATCAAAATGCTAATTGTTATAATTTCCTTTTTCTATTTTTTGTGTCATCAAATGATAGTTAACCCTATATTAATTATTATAACCATCCATTACATTAGGTGTGGATGTGATCTACCTTGCAACAATAAGTGTTTAATTTTGCTTCACTAGCTATACTATCTCTCACACTTGGCTTTAAAATAATTAAATTTGATTATTATTATTATTAGCGATTTTGGTTTTTTTGTTTTTCATCCCTTGAGGAATTATTGGAGCTCCGAACGAATAAAATGATCTAGTCCGCTAGCACTCATGACTTGTTGGATTTAAACCAACTGCTCAAAATATTTAAATTTAGGGTTAATTTTATACAGCTAGCTTCATGTAAACATATCGAATAACAAATATATTTATACAAAGTATAAATTTTTATATTTATCACTACAAAAGTTCAGTAATATTTATATTTGTCCATCTGATTGTTATTGTTAGAGTACGACTTATTTTCTAATAAAAGATAAGTGAAATGACATTTTTGCCATTACAAATATGTCCCTCTAAAAGCGCCAATTGTTAGAATTATGCAGAAATATCATCCTAAAAATTTTTAACAGCCATCTTCTTCCTTTCTACCGTTATAAATAGTATGAGAGGGGTAAAAAGATCAATTTACCTTATTTATTAATCAAAATTAAGTATTTAATTTTGATTAACTATATTTTCCTAACGGATTCTAATAACGTGGATATATTTGAAAACGTAAGAACTTTTGTAGGAATAAATATGAAAAGTTGAACTTTATAGATATATATATTTGTTATTTGCTATATTTTTAGAGAGATGTATGCAATTAACTCTTAAATTTAATTATTGTCAGCAGAATCTTTGTTTTTTAAATTTTTAATGATATATATATATATATTTTTATCTTATGTGGGATTATGAGGACCGCACACATAGCTATAGTTCTAGATGTCGCAAAAGCTCTGATCCAATAATAATAGCATCCTCATTTGTAGTAGCTAATATATTATTCTCTATTTATTTGAAATAAGCAAAAACCTAAACTAATTATATAATTATACATTTCATTAAGAATTGAATTATCCAGATAATAAAAAAAATAAAAATGCATTAAATTTATCTTAACTATCACCTATTTTAATTTCACGATCTAATCTTTGAAAATTTAAATCTTATTAATTATCTAATCTCTTAATTTATTTAATTCGAGCTAATTTATATTTATGAATTTAATTAGAATATTTTGTATAATTTATATGACTATAAAATTATTAAAATAAATAAATAATTTAAATTTTGTACCTGAAGCGCCATAAAATTATTTAAATTCAATAATAACTAACTACTATAAATGGTGATTATTAAAACCATAACTCTTTATTGCATTATATATATATATGCTTCTAGAGCTTTCCCAACCAATAACAACATTATTATGGTCTTAATTAATTAATCAATTAATTAATACATTATTAATCTCTAAATTAGTTACGTACGGCTCTAGCATTTTCTAGAAATATACTACTACGTTGCTCCTATCCACACTCACAAAATCAAAGGGCGATAAATAGATAAGTAGAGTTGCATGGACCTGGTCCAGCGTGAACCTAATTTTAACCAACTTCATTATAGAACTCCAAAATAAATTTTAAATCATAAAATATGACTTAAATATCAAATAAATTGTGCATCAAGTAATAGCTCAGCTAACAACATCAATATTTAGATAGGAAATCTTTTAAAATTCATTATTTTTTATATGGAACTACATATTTGACTTTAGGAGGTTATATCCAATTAATCATTTATATATGATTTAACCATATTTAAGCTAAAAATATATAATAAATACTTATTAAAAATTACAATTTTAATTTAATTGAGTATGATAATTTAGATCAAACAAAATAAAGTCCACATCCATTTTATATTTATCTACAAAAGATTAGTTCATATACATTTCCTACCTAGCTAACATAATAGATTGACACTGCATATATTGTCCCGTTGGTTGTTTTTTTTTTTTTCTCTAAAATAAAAGCCTTGAATTCAAGTCATATTTTTTGAGAATAGTATGTGCATACGAGGAAATTTTGTTGACAAGAACGTCAAAAGATTAGAGGCCTTTCATATAAATTTAGGCACAAAAACATATTTACTAAATAGTTTGAGTTATAGCAAATAACCTCTTAAAATTTTAAAGGCTAAATTATATAAAATCCTTATGTCAAAACCCGATTTTTTACTTTTCTCTCCTGTCATTTAAAAACCTACACTTTGTCCCCTTGTAAAATAAAAAATGCTCACAAGGGGGTACGGTGTGTAAAATGATCATTTTGCCCTTCACCATTTTCGTCTCCTCCATTGTCTTCCTCAACCTGCTGCCTCGTTCGGTCACGATTCACTCCGTGATCGACCGCGATTTCTCTCAATTTTTTTCTCCACCTACTCCCCTTCTCCTCCTGTACCCTTGCCGCCCCTCGATTCAACGACAATAAGGAGGAAATCGAGGTCGGCATTGATGGAGAGATAGGCAAGGGTAACGAGGGCGAAGGCGAGGCGGCGGAGGAGGGCGAAGGGGATGTCGGCGAGGGCGAGGCAGTGGAGGATGGCGAGGCGGTGAGGCGGCGAGCTAGAGGGAGGCGAAGCAACAGAGAAGACGGCAGAGGGGTATTTTTGGCATAAAAAAATATTTTATAACGGAACTCTAACGGTAGGGGATGAAGTGTAAATTTTTCATTTTATAAGGGGACAAAGTGCAGATTTTTAAATGACAGAGAGAAAAAATGAAAAATCAAATTTTGACAGCAGAATTTTTTATAATTTAGCCAATTTTAAATATTACTAAATTATTTAATTAGTATTTTTCTGAAGCGAAATTACTAATTAAACAGTTATATTCTCGACAAATATCCTATATAAGTTTTGAAGTACATCTATATTCACCCATTTTTTATATTATTCATGGGAGGAGATTTTTTTTTTTAATTTTTTCCTGTGACTGTAATTGAACAAAATTATGTCTAAGGCATGTCACTAGTATAACGGTTTAGTTCCTGATTTTGCTTGCTATAGTGGATCGATTAAGTTTTAAATAATTATTTAATAAAATTTAAGAGAATTTTGTTATAAAAATTAAAAGACTAAAGAATAGAGAAAACTACTTTAATAAGGGTTTGTTTGATAATATATAGTTATAATTGCTTTATAATTGTAATTGTAAGGAGATGACCTTGCATGAGAAGGCTCAGCACCAACAATTAAATTTACCTAAAAATTAACCATAATTCCAACCGGAGGAATTACGAAGAGCAATTTTAAATGAAATGTAAGATTAGCTCTCTTATTGTTGGTAAATAAAAAAATATTTTTTCTTTCACGTTTAATAATCTATCCATTTTATATATATAATGGATAAAATTTATAAATATAATTCTCAACTATATACAACCAAATAAATTATTTATATTTATATTTTTTTCACGTTACTAGAATTATGATATTTTTAATTGCATATACCTCTAATTCTATAGCGTTAATAATTACATCGAACCAAATTACTGTAAAGTCGAGAAAAAATTTAGAATACACTAATTAAATTATTGATGTGATGTTTCGAACTAATCCCTTTATTTTCATTGATTCAACAATTCCATCATAATTATTAAAAAAAATATTTTTATTATACTTTATTTAAAAATAATTTAATTGGTTGAAAATAGGTAATATAATGTAAATGTTGCGAGGTAGAATTTTTCAAAATTTAGGCTATACCTGCATCCAAAAATTAAAAAGCAATATTGGATGATCTGGTGGACCAGGTCCATGCAATAATTTTCTTATCTTGCAGGCATGTGAGTGGTCAGAAGATTGTCAGAGAGGAATCTATTGAAGCCTCTTCCCAAGGAGGAGACTCCCCTCCTCCTCTCTCTCTCTCTCTCTCTCTCTCTCTTCAATCAATCTATTCTATGATGAAGTAAATAGGAGGAGAGGGAGTAAAAAGGAGTAAATAAACCTTCCCCCCATACACCCACTCCCCCTTATTATCTCTCTCTCTCTCTCTCTCTCTCGAAGCCTTCTATAAAAGGACCCACCTCTCCTCTCCTCTTTCCACTAGGTTTTGCTTCTTCTTCTCTCTTAGGCTAAATATATGTGTTGTGTGCTTTGTAGAGCTTGAATCTTAGTTAAGGCTCTCTTTTTGTTGTGTGTGTGTGTGTGTGTGTGTGTGTGTGTGTGTTTTTTTTTTTTTTTTTTTTTTTTTTGAGATGTTGGTTCCATGAAATAAATGAGCCCACATCTCAATTTCTTTGTTTGTAAATCTATTTATTTGGCTTTGCTTCCTTCCTCTCTCTTAACTTTCTCTTTTTCTTTTTTGTTTGTTGTGTTTTTGGGGTGAGATTTTGCTTCCATGAAAGGAAGAACCCATCACCATCTGCTGGTCTCATATTCTTCCTGGGTTTTTTTTTTTTTTTTTTTTTTCACTTCACTGGTTTTTTGGTTTATGTGCCTTTTATTTTACTCTTGTATGTTATTCTTTTTTTTTTCTTTGGTTTAGAGGATCTTGGTTCTATGGGTTCTGGGGTGGAGCTTCCTTGGGTCCAATGAAGGGTCTTTTGAGGGGCAATTTAGCTGCTGAGTTATGGATCCCACTCTCCTATCTCATAGAAGAAAAAGAAGAGAGAGAGAGGGAGAGAGAGAGAGAGAGGGAGAGAGAGAGAGATTAAGAGTTTATTAAGAGAGAGAGTGAGAGAGAGAGATGGATATGAGTATTTGAGATAGGTTTAGTGGTTTGCATGACACAGGAGCTGCATTAGCCCTTACATGATCTCTATTTGGATTGAAGGGAGCTCTGCATCTACATCCACTACTTTATACCTCACTTTTTAAGATCTCCTTTCTCTTTCTCACAAGCACTTGTATTTTTTTATAGATTCTTAGCATGGATCTTAGAGCTATATGAGTAGGGAAATGTTTGATTTACAAATTAATTTTGTTTGTTGGTTATCTCACCTCCTCTTAGGTTAACTTCGCAATTGATGAGTTCTCTCTCTCTTTTTTTTTTTTAACTCTTCTCACAAGCATATGAATATATTTAATGAGAGTTTTCTTTGCATATTGAGCTTAACATATCAAAATTTTCTCCTTTATTTGTTGTAGGAAATTATTTAGAGATTTTTTTTTACAAGCATTTCTACCTTAATACTCTTAATTAGCATGCATCTTTGACCTAACTACATAAAAAAAATTCACCTTTGGCTTGTTTAAAAGCTGCATTAGTCCTCATCACTTATATATACTTGATGGAGGGAGCTTTGTACACTCATCTCTTCTTATAACCTTCTTTTTTTGATTTGTTAATTAATTACTTAATCTCTTTTAATGTTTCTCATTAAAAATTTTTTCATCTCTATCTGTTGTAGGAAAAAAAATGTAATTATTCATTTGGTTTGTTTCTTAAGTTCCATGGTATATATATATATATTATGTTCTCTTTATTCCTACTGTTTCTACTGCTAATAGTGGTACTCATAGATTCCTTGTTAAATCTATTCCCTTCTAGTGCTCTTTTTTTTGTTCTTTGTTTTGCAGATCTTTTATTAGATTTGCATTATACTGACACTTCTATACCTGCTTTATTTTTTGTTCCAACATGTGGAAAGTAAGTCTCCATTACTAGGCTTACAATTCCTTTACAAAAAGTTTGTATACATGCATGTGTATCTTACATAGGTTAACTGTAACTAATTTTTTTTTTTGGTTTTTTGATCAACATAGATCAAATCTACTTATGGTTTTGGTGCATCTCATATTAAATTATATCTCACATACTGAATTTTTAATGATCAAAGCTTGATGCAGGTGCTTGATTAGTGACTTTTTTCTATATATGTATATATGTTAGGTATTTTTATGACCACAGGTATATATACTGTGACTACTTGTTGTGTCCTTTGAGAAGGAACTTGGCATAACAGTTAAAATCAAGTTGCAGAAGCTGTTCTTGGGATCTTTTTTATGTTTTTGTTATTCTCTCTCTCTCTCTCTCTCTCTATATATATATATATGCTTATTTTGTTTATATATATATATGTTTATTATTTTTATGAGTGCAGGTATATACTTGTGACTAGTTGTAACCTTTCAGAAGGAACTTGGCATAATAATTAAATTCAAATTGCAGAAGCTGTTCTTGGGTTCTTTTCTATTTCTTTTTGCAATTCTCTCTCTCTCTCTCTCTCTCTTTCTCTCTCTCTCTCTATATATATATATATATATATATGTACTTATTTTGTTTCTATATATATGTTTATTATTTTTATGAATGCAGGTATATACCTGTGACTAGTTGTGACCTTTCAGAAGAAACTTGGCATAAATAATTAAATTCAAGTTGCAGAAGCTGTTCNCTCTTAGTCACCTTCAATGTAATAGTTAGAAAACCAATTAATTTATCTCCAACATTTATTTAGATAAAGTGTTTTTTTTTACTATTTTGTGTCTACTTTTTGTTAATCATTTTTGGGTAAATATGTATAAAATCTTCTTGTATATATTGCAAGGTACAGTTTACTCTCGATTTTAAAACATTTATTAGAAAATCTCGTTTAATTTGTACTCATCGTTTGAGTCTAGCTCCTTCATAATTTTATCACTGTTGATAAAACATTGGAAAATATATACTAAAATGTAATTTTAAATGTTAATTCTATATCTTGTATGGAATGTGGAAATAAGTTGTAATTTGTGTATCTTTTCTAATCTTTTTAATGAACTCGTACTTTGGGTTTTTTGGGTTGTTTGTAGAATGCAAAACCAAGAAGTAATTGTTGTAAACTACATAAAAAGACAAAAAGAAAATTATAGCTGTTATTTTTTATCCTCTCACTACAACAGAATTAGGTTATAGGGACACATATTTGGGACACTTTTAAAAAAATGTTTCATTTATGCTAAAATTTAAAAAAATATCGAGTAATGTCTAAATATAAAGCCCAATCTAACAAAAAATAAAAGATTACTTTACTCAATCTACTACACCTAGTCCATTTGGCTCGATTTCAAACTGAAAAGAAAAAAGAAAAGAAAAATCAATTACCATTTTTTCTTCTCTCTTCACTCAATCCATTTAAATGCTAGACGAAGAGTCTTTCCTGTCGTCCTTCTCCGCCACCGCAGCCAACGAGATAGAGTTTCGGCGGTTGTTAAATGTTTAAATAAGTGTTGGTAAATTAGTAACACTTTTTTAGGTTATAGTGACACTCTTTAACTGTCACTATATACCTAGCGACTTTACATATAGCAATACTTTTTAAAAGTGTCGGTAATTTTAGCTAGCAGCATTTTTTTGACATGTACCTACATTTAAAAGTGCCGCTATAGACCGTTTTTGTTGTAGTGTCTTCATTTAAATGTCTTTATTTTTTATATACGTCATTAATTTTTATATTAAAAATTATTTGAGTTTTTGTAAATTTTATGATGGACTATGAATTGCATTCAGTTTTTGGTGTGTAGTAATAGAATTTTTGTAAATGGGTAAAAATGTGTGAAGTTTACTTGCCGTATGAATTATTTTGAATTAATTATTTAATTTTGTAAATTTTAATTTTGTTGTTTAATATTTCAATTCGTTTGATTTGAATCTGTCTACATTATTTTCACTTTACAGTTTAAGTTAATTAATTATTTTAATAAATTTATAATTATGAAAATTATATGAATTATATTAATCAAATTATTTTAATTAAATCAGTGAAAATAAATAATGTATTTAAAATTTGAACTTAAAAATGTCAAGTTTGCATAGTAAAATTAAAATTTTGAATATAGTTAATTCAAAATAATTTATAATTTAAATAAGCTCTGTATATTTTTAATTTTAAAATTATATTAAAAAATGTTAAGGTATTTTATGGATATTAAAAATTTGTAAGTTTAAGTGATGATTTGCTCAAAGATGCATATATTTTGTATATTTTTGAAATCAACAGAGGTTTGTAAATCACAATCTACAAAGGGGCTTTTAGTATATGTTTAGTTTTTTTTTTTTTTTTTTTTAATGGCAAATATTTGTTATTGGCCATGTAATGTAAACCACACAAGTTGTTTTTGTTGGAATATACAAAAGCAACCAAACTCTTCTCTGGTGCTGAATATGATAGCTTTTTAATTTTCATCCACTTAATATTTTTTCTCTGTGAAATGTAGATAGATGATGCTTTGATCATGCACACACAATAATGATACCAACATTTTCATTAATTTGAGAATTAAATTTCATATCAAGATGTTCAGGTCAAATCCGGGCTTTGAAAACCACCAAATTTAATAACAGTATTTAATATTTACATGTGGTACTAAGTTAATAATAGAAAAAAAAAAGGGGATGTGCTACGTTGTTTTTAAATTTTCGTACGATTTTTTAAAAATATGAAACAACTAAACTTAAAACTTGAAATCTCAAGTACTAAACATTTAGCACGATCGATATATTATTAGGAATTGCTATCAAGGGTTTGGATCGAGCCATAATTAGTTGAAACTAACCAGGCTCAAAAAGAGTTTAACCTAAACTTGTATGAAACTTTATGCAGTATATAAATACAGCAATAAGAATATACTTCCTCTGATCAAATGGATGAGGTTAAATAACAAAGAGAACATCTTATACATTTTTCTTAATTTGTTCATATGTTAGTGAACTCATCCTCCTCCACTCTCCATTTCTCATAATAATTGTGCAAATAATATTTAGTTAAAATTATTTGCTTAAAATTTATCTAGATATATAAGTAAGAGGTGTTAAAATTAGGTGATCGTTTACGATAAAAATATACTAATAAATGTCGGAAACTTATTTACAAGTTTCGTCAAAATAAACAATTAAAGTGGTGGAACTTGTGACAAAATAAATTTCATTGCACTTGTGCTCTACAAACATTAAAGTATTATCAATCCAAATATGCCTTGGCATTCCTTTATTTATTTTTTTTTCATTTTTTTAAAATAAGTTTTTACCAACCTCCTCACAACACATTTGCACTCAATGGGAGAATTGAACTCAAAAGTCATTGCACATGGAACATTCTAATCATATTTACTTAGCTGCAAGAAAAAAAGCTTAAATTTTGAAGTCAAAATATTATTGATTGATTGATAAAAAAAATCGAATAAAAATGATTGTGAGACCCCAGATAGTCCTATATATAAGATATAATAGGGCTAAACTCTTAACCCGGCTTAAGCATTTTGGGTCGTGGCAAGACCCAAGAGGTTAAGAGAGTTAAGCGTGCTAGGACGGGAATAGTCCTAGGATGGGTGACCCCCTGGGAAGTCGGGGCTTCATAGTTGGTATCAGAGCCAATTACCAGCCAAAAGTGTGAGATGAGTCTCGGCTGAGCCGGGGTCGGAATGACAAGGCTAGCGAGACGAGTCTCACATCGCCTAGTACTTGTGAGTCTGCGCCTAACGAGGACGTTAGGGCTTAAAGGAGGGGAAATTGTGAGACCCCAGATAGTCCTATATATAAGATATAATAGGGCTAAACTCTTAACCCGGCTTAAGCATTTTGGGTCGTGGCTAAACCCAAGAGGTTAAGAGAGTTAAGCGTGCTAGGACGGGAGTAGTCCTAGGATGGGTGACCCCCTGGGAAGTCCGGGCATCACAATGGTACCAATTCAAATAAATTCTGCATGATTTTATCTTATTTTGGTTCTCAAATTACAAGGTGTGTAACACTTCAATGCTCAAACTTTAGCTATTATAATATCCGGTACAAATTTTTTAAATTATTATAATTAAGTTCTACAGATCAGCTTAATTAGTTGATTGAATATTGATGCATCGTTAATATGAAAGTAACACGATAGCATATTATAATTAATAATATTAAAATAATTAAGATGTCTTATTATTTTTATATTAGGATATGTTAATATTTAGTATATTAAATTGAATCATGTGATTTAATTATAATAATTTAAAAAATTTGAGTCCGAAATTGTAATGTTTTACAACTCAGGTCGGCTGATGAAACGGGTCGAATCGTAATCCAGCATCCAAACCGATTCGCTTTCACCCATAAATTGAATTGACTTAAAACATGTTTTAAACCATTCAGACCAATATATGGTTTAACAAATGAACCGGATATCTCTTTTTATTTTATATTTTCCATAATTAATTAAAAGTATGCATTAATTTTTTAATAATCTATAATTTGAATATATTTTTAAGTACATATAATATAATAATATTTAAAAGTAATATAAAATACTATACTTAATATACATATAAAAAAATAATAATTCAATATATATTCATGATGTTTTGTGAGTCAGTGAATTAGATCGTAACGGTTCTGTAGAAAATTATAAAAAAATAAAATTTGAGAATTAAAGTATCACGTTTATAATAGTTTGAGGATCAAAAGAATAATTTAGTCTAATTTTTATCCTAAACAAAGAATAAATTTCAAATACCACCCCCGCGGTTTTCTATTTTCTCACTTTAGTTTTAGTGAGTGATTTAAAGTGTATCAAATTAGTATTCTATCGTTTCATTTAATTTTCTCTTTTTATTATCTATTCCATTATTTTTTTTATTAAATCAATAAAAAAGTTAAAACTAAAGATATTAAAGTGAATATTCGAGAAATCTAGATGAATATTTGAAGTTTTTTTTGTATATAATTTAATGAAATATTAATGGAGGAGTTGACGAGAGAAAAATAAAACCACAAGATACTAACTTGATACACTTTATACCATAGGGTACAAAAGTGAGAAAGTGAAAAATCATAAAAGCGTATTTAAAAGAAAAAAATTAGTGAAATAAATAATAAAAAGAAAATAAAATTATATGATACTAAATTGATACGTTTTAAACTACAGGATACTAAAGTGAGTAAGTAAGAAATCACACTGGAGTTTTTCAAAAAAATAAAAAAAGAAATCGACAATTAGTATGCGCCTATCCGCATACGCCTCAGTCCATGCGACTCCATACGTAAATCGTTCCTCGTCCTCGCCGAACTCCACTAAAACCCTAACTCTCTCTCTCTCTCTCTCTCTCTCTCTCTATTTCCTAAACAAACCCAGTAGTAGTAGTAGTAGTAGAAGAAGAAGAACAAGAAGAAGAAGAAGAGTTGATCCGTATCTGACCTAGGGTATCACTCTTTCTGCTCTTGTTTTTGCACCCAATTTTGCTTTGATTGGTTAATTATTATATGTTGATTTGGGGTTTGTGTGCTTGGTTTCTTGATGCATCTGCTGGAAAAGTTGTATCTTGATCCTCTTTGATCGGATGTTTTGAGGATATGTTTGTGTGCATGTGTTAATTTGGGTTCCCTCGGACAGAGAGATTGCTATGAGAATGGGAATGATTGTGGAGGGTGGGGGGGATTAGAAGATGAACTTGTAGGATTCTTGCGCGGAAAATGGCGAATGCCGAGTGATCGTGACAAAATTTGTAATTTTGATTGCTCTGACGATTAATTTAGGACAAATTAAGCTTTCTTTTTGGGTTTGTAGATGTTTGGAATTTTGGAGATACTAGTGGTGAAGTGGATTTTTAGTGGAATAATGAGTGCTAAAGATGAATGTCTAATGATTTTTAGTTTGGGCATGGGAATTCCTAGCGATTGAAGGGGATTTTTCTTCTTTTTTTTTCCTTTTTTTTCCTTTTCATTTGTAAGATCACTTTGCTTGCTGTCACAGTTGAATTGGTAATGGAGTACAATGCGACATTGTGTCTAGCTTTTAAGTTTTCATATCACCAGGGCACACGAATTGAAACCGTAGTAGGTGTTAGGTCTAGTTTGTTAATGTGGTGGCTAAAAGCACCGCTTTTATATTGTGGGAGGGCGAAAAATTTTGAAAGCGCTTCCAATTTTAGCCACTGCAATCTTATAGCATTAAAGGAGGGAATATTGAAACTGTTTTCGAATTCTTTTTGGGCCTTCCAACGCATAAAACCGGTGCTTGTAGCCTCCGCATTACCAAACTAGGCCTTAGCCTTGTTGTCGAATGCAATTATCTACCTTCTACAATTTTTGTAGATAAGGACAAATCATTCCGTCTTATTTTCTAAAGGATTATCCTTTTGAGAGAGCATCATAGTTACATGTGTTTAAACTGTTTTGGTTTGGATGAGATAAAAGCTCTTTTGGATGTTGGAATAAGTTATCCAATGATAACTTATTGAGGGCTCTCTTGTGTGATTAAAAGTAAGGAGTTTGATTTTTTCTCCTTGGAAGGTCTTGACATCTATGATTTGGTTGGATAGCATAGTTCATCTACGAGGTGATTTATCTTATTTCAAAAAAAATGATTTGATGGTGGAATATAGTATTCCATTCTAGATATTTGATAACACTCCTCATCTACCAAATACTGCAGGCTTCTTATTTAAATCAAAGAGATATGCTACGCAAGATGTTCATGCATCCAAACAGAGTTGAAGTGTTGGTGCTTTCCTTTTTTTCTTTGAAAGTTTTTTTAGATTATCCAAAAAAAGTTTGCAATATATGAGTTATTCACCGGTCCAGCTAAAACACTAAGGTAGTGCCTAAGCATTTTAGCGATGGCCCTGTCAGCTACCCTGATCACCATCATAACAACTTGAATCTCATTTATATAACTTGATATGAGCACTCACAATATTTATTCAATGAGAATGAGCATTCTCATCATGATTCATTGGGTAATCAATGTTGCAAGTTTACTAGCACTTTATTTCAGCATGCAGTTATTTCTTGTGTATTTCTTGACTTTGATTTTCCTCTTTTGCTACCATTGAGTTTTAACTACATGGATGCTTTGTGGATGTTAAAAAAAACAGGTTTCATTTGGTCTGTAAGAAAAGGATTCTTCTGATGGATAAGCTTGCTAACGTCTTCTCTGTTCTTACCTTGGATGCTGAAGATGATACAGATCAAATTACAACTCTAGTTGCTGCCAAAGATGAAAGCAAATCTCCTAAATCAGGTTAGTTTTCAAAGAATACTGTGACCACTAGGTCTAGATCTCACAGATTAGTTTCTTTTTTGAATTCTTGAGTTAAGTTGCACATTCATGCATGGCAAACACTTCTTTGAGTTACATACATACCCCTAAAAAAATTAGCGTTCTACATCTATACCCCTTTAGAATCGCAGTCTTCATATATGCTTTTTTGGGGATTTTACTAAAAACTAGTGAGAAAGTTTCATACATGTGAGAATTGAGAGAATATAGTTTTATAACATACGTAGGAACATTTGCACATGACTGTTAGGCATGTGCAGCATCACATTAACTGTTGCGTGACATATACGTCTAGGAAATATTTGGATATCATAATTTTTCTTGATCCCAAAGGAAGTTTCTCTGTTCCTTTTCTATCTCTCACTTGTTCTGGTTTTGTTTTTGAGATGTAATGGTTTATTGAGTGAATTTTTTACTTAAATGGAAGCTGACATTCTGATTAACTATGTAGTAAGTCAAATTCTCTTTATACGCTCCTTGAAAGTTTGCTTATATGCAGCTAAAGACGGCAAAAAAGGTGAATCATCAGGAAAAGATAATTCACTGAAAAACAGCAAAAAAGCTGAATCATCAGTAAAAGAGAATTCACAGAAAAATGGTAGACTCAACCAAGAAATTCTTGCGTCATCTTCGACAGACTACAAGATGCCCCTTGTGTGGATTGATTTGGAAATGACAGGTACAAATTTGCATAGTTGACTTAAGCAATATTGATTCGCTGTTTCCAGTAGCGTTATTATTAGTTTCTTTGTTTTTTATATTTTGCTCCCCTTTTGTTCTATCATTGATGCTTAGGTGTTAGATTACACTGTCTAGGCATCCAATGTGATACCTTTATTGGTTATTTAATTCATCGTGTGATGTTTCGTTTAGTTGTGGACAGTTTGTTGGTAGTTTCAATTTTCAATGCTAAGTTAAAAGTGTATTAAAACTATGATGGTCAATTTCAGATGTCCCACAATCTTTTTCTTTAACTGTAATGTGCAACCTGCAGGTTTGGATGTTACAACTGATCGGATACTGGAGATTGCTTGTATCATAACAGATGGTAAACTTACCAAGTCAATTGAGGTGGCTTTTACTTTTTATACCTTCAAGCTCATTTCATTTGCTCGTCCTTGTATACAATGTTGTTGCACTACTTTGGCTTTTCTTTTGCTTTGTCTTGTGTACTTAGAATTGTTGATAGAAGTTTGATTTACTCCCTACTGGCAATAACAGTAAAAAAACAACCACTATATGAGTCTTATACAACACCACTGTGATCATTAATGGGCAGTTTAATTTTATATTAAATGTCCTTGGCTATTTATTGGTTAATTAACATACTTTAGTTTGCGTGATAAATGTTTCTCAAATAAAATCTTTTTTGCTTCGTTGTTACTTATTGTTACTCATAAAATTAATCGTGTGTAATTTTTAAGGCTTACTTTATTCTTTAAATTGAACTATAGCAAATAGTACTTTTAGTTACCTATATTTTCAATCTAATTTAAATGAATATGCCTATGCACCTGCCTAAGTATATTATACAATGTCTTGCTACCCTGCATATTGCAACATCTTCTTAGAACATTGATTCTTTTTCTTGGTTTTCTATTGTTTAATTTCACAATCAAATGAAAGGCCAAATGAACTTCTCTTCACGTGCATTTAATTGGTTAAGTTCTCCTATAGAGCAGCTCAGCTTTGCAGATTCTTGAGTTATTTTTCTCTTTGCCTGTCTCACCAATAATCTTATGATTCAAAAAATATATTTTTTTTGGTGAGGTTAGTCTCTGTTTTGTTGTTACCTGTCACAAAATTTGTGTTCCGTAACCAGCGTAAATGGCATCCTTTACTCATCCTAAACATAATGTCCTATGTGAATAGGGTGCATAAAAGGGCTAGTAGTTAGAACTTATGTGACAATTATCTTCTGTAGTTAGGACCTATGTAACAATCATCTTCTGTAGTTAGGACCTATGTAACAAT
Organism: Ananas comosus; assembly: GCF_001540865.1. Classification (NCBI taxonomy): domain Eukaryota; kingdom Viridiplantae; phylum Streptophyta; class Magnoliopsida; order Poales; family Bromeliaceae; genus Ananas; species Ananas comosus. The sequence goes on along the minus strand of NC_033630.1, from coordinate 11,155,065 downwards.
CATCTCCTGTAGTTAGAACCTATGTAACAATCATCTTCTGTAGTTAGGACCTACGTAACAATCATCTTCTTTTGCACTAGTGCATAAAATAGACTATCTTTGGTCGGTTTGGAAAGTTATGAGAAGTTAGTTATTTCAAGCAATTATTCAATCTCCTAAAACATAGCACTATTTTGATCTTACTTAACAATATTAATATGTGATAGCCTCTGTGAATATTGAATGTGGATTTTGTTTATGATTTTTCTAGTTTGCTTTCTTTTATCAGTAGGAATCCTGGTTTTTGAAAGTTCCTGTTATGCAACATATTCTTACATCACAAGATAGCAACATTGTAAATTCACATAAATTATTGGTATGATAAATCTCTTGTATTCAGTTGTGCATTAGTTTATGACAATTTATATTTTCCATTCAGGGCCCAGATTTTGTTATTAGTCAGACCAAGGAATGTTTGGATAAAATGGGAGAGTGGTGTCGGGAGCACCATGCAGCTAGTGGTATGTTGGTAGACACTCTTTTGGAAAGATTATTATTGATTTTTATCTTCACAGCATGCACTGAGAATAAAATGGATTTTTCACTTCAATAAAATTTAGGGCTGACGAAGAGAGTTCTGCAAAGTACAATTTCCGAGCGTGATGCAGAAAAACAAGTACGTTTGGTCTTTCTCCTTTGTTATGTATAATAGATTTGATGATAACTGAAAGCAGTTGCGATTTGGAATTTTTTGCTTAATATTGTAGAATAGAGTTGATATTAAGTTCCAATCTAGTAATGCGTAGCTTCCATTATTGTCATGGCTCTTCATATAGACTAGTGATAATGCAAGAGGTAAAGGTGCCATTTCTTTTCAGCTCTCAACTTTCCTGTTTATAACTATCTGACAAATTTGATATAATAATATATTGGTACCAATTCTTTTCAGGTTATAGAGTTTGTGAAAAAGCATATAGGCTCAGATACTCCTCTATTGGCTGGGAATTCTATTTATGTTGACTTCTTATTCTTAAAGGTTTGCAAACAGTTTCTTTTTGTTTCTTAACCCCTTTTTTTTTTTTGAGTGTTGTTGCTTTAAGGTCAAGTTCTCTCAAAATTGACAATTTAATGGGATTGCTCTGTAAATTGGTTTGCTGCATTTCTGATTTACTATTATTTTTATACATATTTCTGACTTCCTAAATCAAGATAAATTGCTTACATTTTTCAGTTACTATCATCGTATACTATTTCCTAACATGTTTTCTTTCTTGGTAGCTTTCGTTTGATGTCCAATTGATGTATGTATAGATGCAAAAACTACGATGCATTGGTAAATTAATCCTAGATGTTCAAATGCTATATATATAATAATTTACTCATATTATGACCGAGTTGCTGTAGTTAAGTACTGTCAAAAGATTATTTCCAGTCAATATATATCCATATCTTCAAATACAAAATTAATGTGGTTGGACGGTGTAAGATTATGTAGACCTCATTTGGCATTAATAATTTTTTTCTTTTGTTTTTCCCATGCTCCATGCGATTAACAATGCCTAGAGATGACTTCGTCTGTTCTTGTGATTGTTAGCTAATTTGCAAATCCACCTTTTCCAAATAATAACGAAAAAGGAAAACGCTCGCACAAAAGGAAGATGAAAGAGTTTCATGATAGCAAAAATTATGTTCATTATTAGGTCCACTTGAGGAAACAAAAATAAGAACATAAATAATGCCAAACATGCACTTAGCTTTTTTCTGCTGAAATTTATGGTGTGGCAAATAAATGTTGCAATGCTGCTCCTTTTAGTAGATGCTTGATTATCTTTATTCGGAAGTAATCGTTTTCCTCTCTTTAAGAATAATGTTGGAGAATGTCCCTAACTGCAAAGTTGTACGTCCCATCGGCCCCTGATGTCTCATTGTCTTCTTTTATTCGCTAAGATTTGGTTCTTGTGTTTCGTCTGGCAGAAATACATGCCAGATCTCGCCGCAATCTTCCCTCATGTACTCGTCGATGTCAGTAGTGTCATGGCTTTATGTATCCGTTGGTTTCCCAGAGGTATTATATTTTCTTTATAATGTTCTTCAAGCATATTTCTGTGCATATTATGAAGTTGTTGTTCTCTCTCTCTTGTTCCTAACCAAGTGCTAAAGCAATCTGGAATTGGCCTTATTCTGTTCCGAAAGGGTCTTCAGATAAATGATGTAATGTGCATTACTTGTTCCTGGGTTATTGCCTTTTGATCCATTTAATCCTTGCTTAATATTAATGCAGAAACATGATACATCAACTTACACTTTACCCACCACTAGTTAGGCATGAGTTTTGGACCAAATTCTTGCCTAAAGAAGATGAAAACATTGATTAGCATAAAATACAGGAAACCCCATGTGCTTTTGCTGTTCTTGCTGAAAACAGGGGTATAGCAATAAGTGGCTAATAACCAAGGGCTGATTTTTCGATCCCTGAATGTTAGAAGGGGTAATAACTTACTTCAAACTTCAGTTGTGTCGAGGGTTGTTGGCATTCCATGTTTTCTACCATCATTTGATTAGTACTTAAATTTGTGAATCTAATTAACTATCACATCAAAAATTCGAAACTCTATGGTTGCGGTAGTTTCTTTATCTATGCTCTTCAATTTTGGGGGCTGCAATTTGAATGAAATCGGTTGAGGCCAATTATGTATACCAAAGAATAATACGATACATCAGCAGTAGAATTTGAATTTCTTAACTTTGAAATGGAAACTAACATTTCAGCATTAATCCATCGCTTTGTTTATTTGACGATTATTTTGCTGTAAATTTTTCTCGCAACATTCAACTAAAACAGATCCTGTTTACTGTATTATGCCTCTCTATTAACAGAAAAGAAGAAGGCTCCTCCAAAGGAGAAAAGGCATAGAGCTATGGATGACATCAAAGAAAGCATCAGGGAGCTCAAATACTACAAGGAAAGCATTTTCAAATTGCCGAAGTCCAAATAGTGACTAATCGGCTATATTATCGCAAGTGCTCGATCAACCTACCTATAGAGAATTTTGTTGCAACTTGGTCCGGATCAACCGATTGGCTGATGACTTTCGCACGATGCTGCACGCAATGAAGGAATGCTCAGTTTCCTTCCGCCTTTGGATGAGATTCGATTGGTGTTATCGGTCGTGGTCTGTGACGCGCAAAAGAAAGATTTAAGAGATTCTGATTCTGTATTTAATGTGTTTTATTGAACACGTATTCTATTTGTACAGCATAGAACAGTCAGGTTCTCGAAACAAAGTTTCTTGGTATTATCTCTCAAACAGCATTTTCTACTTAACTGTCTCATGGTGCTTTTAGTGGCGGCAATATGTAATTCGACGCAATCGACTGATCCAGCGTAATAGATTTGCTTTTGTTGAAGCTGACATATGGGTTGGATGTGGACACTAGATTAGAACAAATGGAGCCATTTTTCCTGTTACATGTTTAGTAGCTTAAGTTGAGTCTCATTGATCCACTTTGCACTTTGAAATAATGATTCTCTTTTTTTTTATATATATTTTTATTTTTTGATTAGATTGAAGTATTCTATGATTAGGATGTTGTGATTTCCAATGTATAAATTCAAAATTTGAATTTGAATTTTCGGTTTCGGATGCATGATGGTGTTCATCCCTAATGCCTACATGGGCCTAGTGCTCATGTGGGAATTTGGATCCAAAATACCCAAGAATGAGTTGTGATTTTATAATCTGGCTTGTATTTCAATTCAGATTCGGATTCAGATTTTTCTGTAGAAAAACCCTTTGAATTTGGATTCAAATATGCTGTGTTTCTTCGGATTTCGATACGGATGTGAATTGAGCATTATTTTTTTTCTTGAATATTCAATAACAATTATGTTTTCTGTAAATATTTGTTCCTGTTAAGTTTGTTGTAGAGAGTAAAGCCGCATATTTCCCAAAATATAACTATCATTCATAGCTTTTAGGTAAGAAAAATATGTGTATTGTTATATCTGATTCTGATTTGCGAATGTATCTAACTTAGAAAAATATAACTTCAAAAGTAAAATTAATTTAAAATTATAGCCATAGTTTGGTATTAAGGTTCATTTAACGCTGATAGGTAAAATAGAATTAGAGCAAAAAAAAGTAAAAATATACCCTTGTATTTTTCGATGAGAGTGTAGAAAACGTATTACAAGTGAGTCTTAACAATATGCGGAATATGATATTACATACGGAAGCCGATACGGTAATTTTTTATTACATTTTTTCGCTGTATGCAACACAATTTTTCTGCAATTTCAAAATAAAGCTTTAATTAGGAACCAGTGGAGTATTGTTAAAGATGATACATTATCTGCAGTTCAATTATAGAGCTTTAATTATTGTAACTTCAACTTGCTTTTAGTCTTACTTAAGTGGGAATTAGAGAACTTAATAAACTCGAAAAGCTTTTAATTTATTACTTATGCCTAATTACACATTCTTTTGTACAACACTCACAACTTGATTCTACCAACCCCAAAAAAAAAAAAGAAAAAAAGAACAAATGAACAAATTGACGCATATATAATCTACGTATGAGATTTTCGATCAATTTACTGCACTTTGGAAAGGATCAGCTGCGATATCTCGATCAAATGGCAGACTGCCGTGACCGCCGCGATCGGCACACTCAGCACGACGAGCCCCAGCATCCCCAGCCCCAAACCAGGCCTGGTGCTCAACAAGAGGGCCTGCAGCAGGCCCGCGAACTCGCACACGTGCGCGCCGTAGCTCGTGTAGTACCCTTTCTCCCACTCGGTCCACTCCGCGGGGGGCTCGTAGTTCCGCTCCGCCATCTCCATGTCGTTGATCCTCTTCCGCAGCACGATCATGTTCTCGTCCACGAACCCACCGCCGCCGAAGTCCGATCCATGGGGCTCTCTTCTGAAGGCGAAATGAGCTGCAGCCAGACGTCTCCTCCGTTCGGGGAGTCCGGGGCCTGCCGGCGGCCTGAAAGACGGTCCGAACGAGCGATACTGCAGTCTGGCTGGCCCGAGACCGGCCGGACGCGGCGGCGGGGGAGGGTGGATTGAGAAATTGGGGGTGAAAATTGAGATTGTTTCCATTGGATTTGGATTGTAATTGCAATTGAGAGAGAGAGATTAAGGGGTTTGTATATATATATAGAGAGAGAGAGAGAGAGAGAGAGTTTTATGTATTTGAGATGTGGATAATAATAATGCTTTGTGTGTTGTGGGGTGTGTGTGTGTGTATATATAGCCATATAGGGTTTGGGGGGAATCCTAGGCCCTACGGCCGTACGTAACGGTCGAAGCGCGTGGGCCCCAAAGAGGAGGATAGCTGTCGCCGACCAACGCGCTCGGCGGTGGCACGGAGGAATGGTAGCCGTACACGTGGCGCGAGGTGATTAGTAGGCGGGACCGGAATTGGAGGAGCTAACTGTAAGGACGCGCCCCGCTTTTCCCGGCGAGATTTTTTTTCCCGATATTATTATTATTATTACTATTATTATTATTTATTTTTTTTTGTCGAAATTGGAAATTAGTAGTTTTTTTTTTTTTTTTGGCCCTTTTGCGTAAAAATTTCACTTATTTTGGGCTTTTGCAAAATCGGATCACATTTTTCGTTTTTGCAGATTCGGTCCGCTTTTTCAGCAAATTGACCAAAATACCCTTATTACTTTTTCTCTTTTCTTTTTCTCTCTCCTCTTCGTTTCTATCGTTCTTTTTTTTTTTCTCGTCGAAAAAAAAAGAGGCGGGCCGGACCGTCGCCTTCTTTTTCACCGACGCCTCCCTCCTCACCCTCCTTCTTCACCGTCGCCTCCCTCCTCACCCTCCTCTTCACTGCCCGTGACCCCCTCCTCCTCTCCCCCGTCGCCGCCGCCGAGCCTACCCCCACCGTCGTCTCCGTCGCCGTCGCCGAGCCCATGGCCATGGCGGCGACGGCGAAGGTGGAGGAGAGCGAGGGGGAGGGGAGGGGGTCGCGCGACTCCATGGCCACCACCACGCTCTCTTTGAACGGCATCGCCCCGCCGTCGCCATCGCTATTGGCGCTGTCGTCGTCGTCGTCTTCCGCCTTCTTCGGCGCCGCGTCGCCGAGTATGGAGCCCGTGTCGGCACCAGGGGGCTCAAAGAAGAGGCGGTCGACGTGCGCCGACGACTTGATGCCGCGTATCACGCTCTCCGACGACTCGCCGTCGTACTACTCGTCGTCGGACGGCGCCGTCGACAGGCTGATCATGTCCCGATCGCGCCCCTCGTTCGACGAGTTGGTGAAGCGCGACTCCGGCGAGTCCGGCCGGTACACCGAGTTGGCCGTCTTGTACATGCAGCCCGACGACGGCGAGGCGGAGAAAAAGACGACGGCGAAGAAGAAGGCCTAAACTGGATGCGGAGGCCGAGGCGGAGAAGAAGACCACGGCGAAGAAGAAGAAGAAGGGGAGGCCGAGCGGCAGGGTGCGAGAGGGGGAGGCGGAGGCGCAGCCGGCGCCGGTGCCGACGCCGCGCGTGTTCTTCTCCGTCGGCGCCGTCCCTCCTCCCGCCGCCGCGCAGAAGCCGCCGACCAGCGAATGGTGTAATGGTGCATATGGTGTAATGGTGGTGTAACGGTGTAATGGTGCAAATAGTATAATGGTGTAATGGTGCAAAATTGTAATGGTGTAATGGTGCAAATGGTGTAATGGTGTAATGGTGCAAAATTATAATGGTGCAAATGGTGTAATGGTGTAATGGTGCAAATGGTGTAATGGTGTAATGGTGCAAAATGGTATAATGGTGTAATGGTGTAATGGTGTAATGTTCCCCACTCCTCGCCGGCGCCGGCTGCGCCTCCGCCTCTCCCTCCTGCGCCCTACTGCTCGGCCTCCCCTTCTTCTTCTTCGCCGTTGTCTTCTTCTCCGCCTCTGCCTCCGCATCCAGCCCGACCCCGTTCGCCGCGGCCGCTGCCGTTGCCGCTACGGCGACGGGATCGGGCTGGGGGTCCGCGGGGCCGGTGCCGACTGTGCTTCCGCCTCCCCCTCCTGCGCCCTGCCGCTCGGCCTCCCCTTCTTCTTCTTCGCCGTCGTCTTTTTCTCCGCATCCAGCCCGACCCCGTTCGCCGCGGCCGCTGCTGCCGCGGCGACGGGATTGGGCTGGGGGTCCGCGGCGGCGGGGGAGAGGAGGAGGGGGTCGCGAGCGGTGGAGAGGAGGGTGAGGAGGGAGGCGACGGTGAAAAAGAAGGCGACGATCCGCCTCTTTTTTTTCGGCGAGAAAAAAAAAAGAACGACAGAAACGAAGAGGAGAGAGAAAGAGGAAAGAGAAAAAGTAATAAGGGTATTTTGGTCAGTTTGCTGAAAAAACGGACCGTATCTGTAAAAACAAAAAAGGTGATCCGATTTTGCAAAAGTCTAAAATAAGTAGATTTTTTATGCAAAAATGTCTTTTTTTTTTAGATTGCATAAAAATGAACACTTTATTATTTACCATATCATTATTTTTATTTGAATTTATCATTATTTAATTTGATTATAGTTTTCTCATCTTATATTCAGAACCAGTTAATTTATTTTGAAATTTACATAAATTATAACGCGACATCTCAAATCCAGCTTCGATTCTCTACAGATATTACTATTTTATTGTTGTGATTTTAATAAATTATTAGAACAGAGATCTAAAAATAATTATTGACTCATTCCATAAATAATATTTTATTTTAAGATACTCGTAAATGCGTTTTAAAAAATTAATATATTTCGTACGTACGTACGTGAATTTTAAAATTTTAGGAAACCACCGATTCTTTTTTTTTTAAAAAATTAATTGAACATGGAATACCGTGAACTGACACGTGTCCGTCCTAGATTGAGCATAGCATCTTAAGAAATGCCACGTGTGGTGACTGTCCCTGATACTGACACGTGTCGGTCACTGCGGTTTAGCTTTTATATCACCGCCCTGTACTTTAACTTACATAGGATTCTTGACAAATGTCCGTACGTTATGCTAAATTTTTTTAAAAAATGATAAATTACATGCGTGGTCTTCAAAATTGACACTTTCGTTTTCAAATTTTAATATGTTTTAATTTCTGACTTAAAATTTTAAAATTATTATTATTAAATTTTACTATCTAATTTAGTTGATTAATTATTAATATATTGTTAACTTAAAAATAATGTATAGTACTGATATATCACTTATATATTAATAATATGTTAATATTTAATCAACTAAATTGAATTACAGGACTTAATTATAATAATTTTAAAAATTTAAAATATAAATTATAATAAATTAAATTTTGACATGTTACGAATTTTATATTAGTATATTTCGTGAAGTGAGTCGGAGTCTTCAAAATTCAAAAAAAAAAATGAAAATTGAAGATTTGAAAATTCAAAGTATGAATTTACGATGCTCGATAAGTTTAGATAATATCGGTGATGATTTATAATCATATACATATTTGGAAGATATTAGAATAGATATAAATTGATAAATATTTAAATCTGAAGTTTTCCAATCCTACTCTGATTGTAATTGTTTCCAAATATATAAATAAGATGGCACATTTTAAAATCAGTTTTTCAATTTTAATCTGAGTCTAATTACTTCCAAAACTTTTTAAAATCAAATTTTCAATTCTAATCTGGTTCTAATTGTTTTCAAATCAATAAATAAGATGTGAGGTTGTCTTTAAAATGTGGTTAAGTATAAAATATTTTTTAGAAAATCTTAGAAACTTGTTTGGTGCTTTCTCTCTCATCCCCAAAAGCAAGTTTTTATCGGATCACTTTTTGAAAATCTAATTTCTCTTTTGTTATGGAGAATTGATATGGTCATTGCTTAGAGACATTTTTAACGGTTTTTTAATGATTCTCTAAGTAAGGAATCACCACCAATGTTATTTGTTTTGTTCCGGACGGAGTGGCGTCATGAATTCGACGTGACCAAGACAATTCGTGGATTCAAATCATTGGTGCTTCTGAATTCGAGTGGCGTTCGTGAATTCGTATGTGGGCGTGGACTAGCCGTTGAAGAGCGCGAAATCCAAAAAAGATAAAAGAGAAGTTTGAATCCGTGTAGTAAGTAATCACCTTATAATCTTTTATTTCTTAGTGAATTGTTATCGCGTGTTTGTTCCGTAAATTTTTTTTTTTGTTGGAGTTTTTCTATGTAAATTTTGGTATGCTATTTTAATTTTCGCATTTATTTTTGATAGATTGAGATTTCTGTTGATCTTTTCGTCGGTAATTTGTCCTCAAACTATAGCTAAACATGATTTTAGAGGGGCGGGGTTGGGGTTAGTTAACCCCACCCCTCCCAAAAATAGAGATGTGATTAAAGTTAATCTCATCCCAATTTAATTTAAAATATAATTTAAAAAATTTTAATTTTAAATTATAAATTTTAAAATTTATAATTTGTAATCTTAAAATTAATATTAATATTTTTAAAATTTAAAATTTAAAATTTAAAATTGACATTTTATACTTGAAAATTTTAAAATATTTAATTTGTAATCTTAAAATTAATATTTATATTTTTAAATTTTAAAATAAATTTTAAAATTTAAAATTTTAAAATTGTTATTTTTAATTATTTAAATTTTAAATTTAATATTTTATAATTGAAAATTTAAAAATTTATAATTTGTAATCTTAAAATATATATTTATATATTTATTTTTTAAAATTTTAATTTTAAATTAAATTTTAAATTGTTATTTTTATTTTTTAAAATTTTATATTTGTTAGATTTGATTTAAATTTTACAACTTTAAATTTTTAAATTTGAGATTTAAAAATAAATTTTAATTTTGAATTTTTTAATTTTAAAAGTTATTTATTTAAATTTAACATTTTAAATATAAAATAAAAAATTTAAATTCAAATATGAAAATTGAGGCAATATCATTATTTTCTATTTATAACAACCCACCATCCTTCTTATTCCACCTACTCTAATCAAACACTAATTTTCTTATATCTGGATTAAACCCAATTCTCAACCAAATACAAAATTACTCTAACTCCACATTAATCCTGAACTTAAACATATCCCTGAAATAACTAGTTCTTACTTAACCCCGAATCAAACAAAGCATTAATAAGGGGTTATGTGCAAAACGGCAGGGTCCCGCGTGAGGCCGCACAGCGGGTAGTTTAAATTCGAAGTGTGCAATTGCAACGAATAATGGAATAAGCCTACAGCCTTTACATAGAAAAAGTAAAAAAAAGAAAGAAAGAAAGAAAAAAAGAAAGAAAATGTAACAAATGAATTGTTAGGATGATAAATTAAAATTTCTTAAATTCCAGAGGGTGAATTATATTTGATCAAATTTCTGATACTAAGAATTTTTTTTATCAATTTTCTAAATTTCATAAAGTACATAGTTATTAAAATTATTAATTTTTTATTCATCTTCCTCAGACTAGCTTTATAATGAATCCAAAAGCTATATATTTGCTTGAATTGTTATACAAAAGCAAAATAAACATACAATGGTGATTTGTTTCCTCGAAGTTCAGAGAGCAAAAGAACTATATTGCGGAGCGGTTGCTCGCGTTGCAGAACAGGCACAGGTTCTATAAATTATAAAATAATGTAGAGCTCAAGAAGCTGCTGACTACTACAGTAATGAAGGAGTTGTCAGTTTAAGAAGGCTATTTGTGTAACCAACCTGTCTCGTACCGTCATCACTTGAAATTGCTCGCTTCAAATTCCATGCCTCTCCGGTTGCTGTGTCGTAGCAGATCCCGTGAGAATTAAATTTGGGCACGATGAAACCAACTCCAAAGGCAATAATAGACGCGCGGGTCCTGTTAAGAACGGTCTCCAACGATTTGGTACTTTGGTTTCTTAGATTCATCCTGAGGCCCATGAAAGCGAAGAAGTCTGGATTGGCTTTCGCGACCGTCTCAATTGTAAGCAAATCCTGTAGGACCAAGAGGATTGGTTTCAGGATCACATGTGGATCTCCCTATCATCCAACCTCGCGAAGCTCAACTTCCCTTCCCATTCACTGATATTCTGATAATACGCGGCGGCCGTGAATGGCGAAGGTACGGCGCCGCCGCGCTCTTCTCTCGGATCGAACCATAACATCTCACTTCTGACATGCCAAAAGAAAGTTTCCGCCACATAGACACTAGAAAGTAATTCATACGCATCTTCCAGAGCGTACAACAACTTCAGCGAAACTTGCTACCGAGATGTTTCCCATGAGCCCTTGGCGGAAGAGAAGACGAAGAAAGAAGCGTCTGCTTGGCCAGCGGTACCGCTCTGCATTAAAAACAACACGACAATCTTGCGGAGAGCGCCACATTGCGTGTCATAGACAGCTAATTGCATCCTCCAACAAGAAAATTGGGGCGTCCAGCTTGGGGGTGTTGGGAGAGGACGCCAATCCATCCACACCGGATTACCCAAGTAGAGCTCAGATATAATGCCGCTCCTCGAGGTTATAGCAATGCAGAGGATTCCGCGGCAGGCCGCGAGGGGGAGCCAGTCGTCGACTGGGCAGTTGAACTAGGGCTGCTTGAAGATTCTCAGGAAGCCGATGGAACAGGGTGGGTTCCTTTCTTCTCGGCGGGAGAGGAAGACTTGGCAAGGCGTTTCGCCGAAGAGGAGGGAGGGGGAGGAGCGGGCGTAGGCGTCTTGCAGGCGCATGAAGTGGGAGTCAGTGGAGATTAAGGCGCGCCAGCGCTTCGACACGCATTGCAACTAGTTTTGGCGGGAAGCAGAGGGAGGACGCCGTACTCAATGATGTCCTCCGAAAGCGTGTGGCCTCCCCTGGTCACCTTTTGTATTGCCTTTTGCGAGTTCGAGCAGCCAATTCAAACTCTTAATAGAAGGAGGATTGCAACGCCCAGGGTTTTGATGTACGAGGTGAGGAATTGTGAAGTAATAACTAATTTACGTAAGATCCTCTGCATTTATAAACGTATGAAGTTGGAAAGAGAGTAGATCTCTAACAAATATCTGTTATTGATGGCCAATCTAATCTTAAGATATATCTTTTACATGTTAATCTAATTCCAATTTTACTGTCAATCTCAACTCCGACTCGAATTCTAATTCTTTTTTGAGAAAAAGATAGCAAGCTATATTCATTCATTAAGCAAAATGAACTAGGCGAACAGGGTGGAAGCAGCTAAGGCTTCCGAAAAAAGAGCAAAAAAGTGTAGTAAGAAAATAAACAAAGAGAGAAAGTAGGAAAAAAGAAAAAGGCAAAAGTGAAAGAGAAAAGACTGAAGAGTAGGGAAGAAGAATTGATGACGATTCAGAGGAGCTCGATCCAATTCTTTATCAAGAGTTTGGCACGTTCGAGAGCCCGGATAGCGTTAGGAGACTTCGAGCGGAAAGTAAGGTTGTTTTTTTCCATCCAGACGGCCCACCAAATTGCTACCAAAAGGGTAAGACCGTTTGATCTCTTCGCGCTGTCAGGGATGTTAGAAATATTTGTCGAAAGGTCTCTTACGTCACCCGAGTCCTCGTCGGGTGCATCTAGACCCGCCGCAAGAAGGAGAAGGTATCGTGCGAAGACACAGTAACAGAAGAGGTGGTCGCAGCTTTCCGTGAGTACAACACAGAATCCACAGTTTTGCTCTACAAACATCCGTCGATTGAGCAATCTGTCGGCAGTGAGTAATCTCTTTCGAAGCAGCAACTAGATGAAGATTTTGATTTTGACTGAAATTTTTAATCTCTAAATATGCTGGTTTATCAAGTCTCGCTAGAAACTGGTAGAGGGATTTGACAGTAAAAAGCTAGTTGGAGGTCCACCTCCATTTCGGCAAGTCCAGGCTGGTGTTTGGGATACAATGAATAATCAGAACTTTAAATGATATCAATTGTCTACGATTTTCGGTGGAATGGGACACTGCGAAGCCCCTGCAGATGTAGTGCCATCTCCATCTGTTTGAGTTCCAGCATTGAGATACTCTGGTCTCCTTGTTCGTAATATTGACGAAAATGTCTGGAAACATGGTGCTTAGAGGGGTTTCTCCAACCCAAATGTCGGACCACATCCTGATGTTGTTTTCGTTACCTAGCACGTAAGATACACCGCATTTAAACACTTCGCGGCATCGTACCACACTTTTCCACCACTGCGAGTAAGGTGCGAAGGCACTGCCCTTGTGCAACGGCCTTCGTCTGATGTAATAAAGAGATCTAATCAGTTTGCACCAAGGCCGGTGTGGCTCGTTGAAGAAACGCCACCACCATTTGGTTAAGAGTGCCGTGTTCATAGAGTCCAGATCTTTGATCCCCAGCTATCCTTCTGCCTTGCTTTTGCAGACAGTATTCTAGCTAATGAGGCATGCTCCCTCGAAAATTTTGGAACACCTTTTTCAGAAGAAGGCTCTTCTCAGGGCTTCATCCGGTGTAGTACCAATTGAGGCGCTTTGAAGATGGAAATATAGAATAGCGACAAATTGGTTAGAACCGAGTTGACAAGGGTGAGTCTCCCCCCCTGGGAGAGAAGTTTAGCTTTTCATCCTTCGATTCTCCTATCTATGCGATCGATAACCAGTGCCCAATCTTCCCTACGAAGTTGTTTGGTGTTAAGTGGTAATCCCAATTAGCGGAATGGTAGAGAACCTACTTTACAGCGTAAAATGCTGGCCAGTCTATCGGCTTTGCAAGGATTGGGCCCAAAGTAAAATAATTTCGATTTGTCCAAGTTAATCCTGAGGCCCGAGGCCCATTCAAATGTTTTCCAAATAAACTGGAGGTTCCGCATATAATTTTTTCTTGGCTCGCAGAAAAGAATAGTGTCGTCGGCGTATTGGATAATCACCGTCTGACAATCTTCTGATAGGCCAATTTTGTGTAGCAGGCTGTTATCTCTAGCCGTCTCAGCTACTCTTGCTAGACAGTCAGTCACCAATAAAAAGAGGTAGGGGGAGAGAGGGTCTCCCTGTCTGAGGGCCTTCTTTGCTTTCAACCATGCTGTCGGGGTGTTATTGACTAAAATAGCTATTTTGGCGTTGACGATACATTACTCAATCAAAGTCCACCATTTGTCGTTGAAACCCAGCCATCTAAGTATACTTTGCAGAAAGACCCATTTGACATTGTCGAATGCTTTTTCGAAGTCAACCTTGATACTTACACATTCATTACTAGATTTTGAGCACCAGTTTACAAGTTCGCAAGAGGTGAAGAAAGAGTCTACTAGTTGCCAGTCTTTGAGAAGGCCGATTGCATTGAAGTGATAATGGACAGAAGTATAGGCGCAAGTCTGTTAGTAAGGATTTTTGAGATGATTTTTTGAATTTCATTGATGAGACTGATCGGTCAGAAGTCTTTGGCCTTGCGTGCTACTTCTTTTTTAGGTATGAGGCACACGAAAGAGTAGTCAGTCGGGCCAGTGTATAATTTGCCGTCATAGAGATCGGTGAAAACATTGAAAATATCCTCCTTGACCGTCTCCCAAAAGGTTTGGAAGAAAATTAAGGAAAACCCGTCTGGCCCAGGGGCCTTCTCGCTGCCAAGTTGGATGGTGGCAGCCCGAACTTCCTCAATTGTAAACGGAGTGGTTAGGATTTCAGGGTTTAGTAATCTGTTAGAGTGGTAGAGACTACTCCAATCTCCAAGAGACGGTAGACTCTCCGCTTCCTGGCCAAACAGTCGTTTAAAAGAGTGAAAGAAGTATGATCTCTTGTGTTCTTCATTAGAAATTTCCCGCCCGGGGTCGTCTTCAATGACTTCAATCCTGTTATTATGTTTTCGACCATCGGCCACCGCGTGAAAAAATTTAGTGTTTCCGTTACCTTCTTTGAGCCAACGCTGTTTGGCCCTGATTTTTTAGAGAATTTCTTCCTCCTCTAGGATAAAGTGTAGTTGTGATTTGAGGTCGCCCGTTTATCCAAGATTTTCTGGGATAGGTTGTGATGTTCCTCTAATTGGTCGATCTTTTGGAGTTCCTCCTGCAGTAGCCTCTTAGAGTTAGATATGCTGTGAAAATTCATCTTACACCATTCCTTCATCCTAACTCTGCAATGCCTGACTTAGCAGATATAGTGAGGATGGTCGATATCTTAGGGGTGACTTCATTCCACCAAAGCGGTACTTTTGTGAGAAAATCCTCCTTTGTTAGCCAGACCGACTCAAACCGAAATCTCCTCGACGTGGGGTGGTGCCCCGTAGTCAGGATGATCAGGGTATGGTCGGAGGTGGTTTGGGGAAGGGCTTTGACCTTGCAATGAGGAAAAGTATGGTCCCATTCTGTTGATACAAGAAATCTGTCGAGTTTGGCCAGTGTGGGTTATGTTGCATATTCGACCAAGTGAAGTTTTGGTTAGACATAGGAAAATCAATAACCGCTAAGTTACTGATGAGGTCAGTAAACATAGCCATAGCTTTAGCACTCCAGGGGTTTCCTTTTCTTTCAGACTGATTTTTGGTGAAGTTAAAATCTCCGCAGATGATCCAGTTGTTAGAGCAAACCCTTTAAAAGAGAGCAGTTCGGTGCAAAAAGTTTCCTTTCCATCCCAGTTCGGAGGCCCGTACACGTTCGTGAGGTAGAAGGTCTTTCCGCTAGCGAGGCGTGTTAGATTGAGAGTAAGTGAATGCTCTCGCACTAAGACCTCATTACACAAGAAAAATTTAGAACTCCAGCAAGAGATTATACCACCAGAAGCCCTAACCGTCGGAATAAAGTGGCACCTATCAAAGTTAGATCCGTAGGAAGAGCGTAGGAAAGAATGAGACACAGAATCCACCTTAGATTCTTGAATACAGACAACAGAACAAAGGAGAGGAGACACTACGGACTTGACGCAACGACGCTTAGCTGGGTCATTGAGACCACGAACATTCCAATTTAAAATGTTAAACATCAGAAAAAGACGACGCACACATAACAAGACGACACAAGACAACACACATAACAATCACAAAGAGCTAATGCTAAAGACAGCCAACTCCTAGGCATTAGCGCACATGAGCTTCTGAAGATCCTTAGCTTCGGCATCGGAGAGCTTCACGTCGCAGAGGAGGCTCTTCGCCTTGACTTTCTTGCTGGTCCACTCGCGCACCGACTTCCCAGCTGAGATCATTTCGCCCTCGAGAAGACGTGCTTTCCTGCGCATCGCCCTACACAAGGCTGAGTCCTTCGTCTGATTGAGAAGCCTAGTGCTCGACCTAGGCGGTTCCGTCGGATCGCAAGCAGGGGTAGGAGTGGCCACGACAACCAGGGGTGGCCCGCCTGATTCTAGCCCAAAAGAAGCCGAGTCCAAACTACGGAGGGCCTATTGCCAGGACTGCCATGCAGGTGCAGTCCACCGCTGAAACAAGGGGGGCGGGGTCTGGCCCGAATCCAAAAAAGCCCGGACAGGTGACAATGTGAGAAAAGGCCCACCGCTAATCAGAGAAAGGAGGTGGCCCGCCTGATTCCAGTCCAAAAGAAGTCGAGTCCAACTATCAGAAGGCTTATTACCATGACTGCCACAGAGGTGCAGTCCACCCCCTTACCACCTCCTGATTCCAGTCCAAAAGAAGTAGAATCCAAACTATTAGAAGGCTTATTACCCTGACTGCCACAGAGGTGCAGTCCACTACCAAAATAAGGGGAGGCGAGGTCAGGCCTGAATCCAAAAAAACCCGGATCGGTGACAAAGTGAGAGAGGGCCCACCGTTGATCAGGGAAAGGAGGTGCGAACCTAGGCCCAGTCGCATCAAGCCCGGATTCAGTATTCGTGAAGATCGAGGAAGCTGGGCGGATTTCGAA
This sequence comes from Ananas comosus, assembly GCF_001540865.1. Classification (NCBI taxonomy): domain Eukaryota; kingdom Viridiplantae; phylum Streptophyta; class Magnoliopsida; order Poales; family Bromeliaceae; genus Ananas; species Ananas comosus. The sequence continues at coordinate 11,138,365 of NC_033630.1, read as the reverse complement.
ATAAATGCACCAGCGATTCTCTACTTCGTTGAAAAAGCCACGAAATCCCTTTTTGTCGACCACAGCTAGGTGCGAAAACCAAAGGTTGTCCTGAGAGCTTCCAGACTCAAGAAAGAGGGTCTTGATGACAAAAGAAGGGCGGAAGGCCTTCGGGGGGAGAACATGAAGGGTGAAGCCGCCTGACATAGAGGTATTTCTTCCGTCCTTCACGTCAGATAGCATAGAAGTAGGAAGTCCAGCAAGGGAGAGATTTGAATTTGAAAAATTTTTCGGTCGTCCAACTGCGCCACTGTCAGCCGGGGAGATTCCAACAGAAGAGACCGTAAATTCCCGCCGCCTTTCTGCCTAACGCGGCGGAAGAGATGTGCCGCCATCAGAAGAGGCCTGCCGGAGCGGAGAAGAGGCAGAAAGATCTCGGTGTACCAGGCAACCAGAGGGGTGAGCGTCCCGTCTTTTATCTCGGATTTCAGAGGAGTTCCAGGAGGCATTGGTGTCAGAGAAGCCACCACCCGTCAAGCGTCTCCTTCTGTCTGTGCCGGCAGTGCGGCAGTCGACATCGGCAAGTCTCGTTAGCTTTAGACCTAGAGCTAAGGTTTCAGAGCCTCAAACAGAATTCGAGCAATGGAGTTACTGCATCCACCAACCTCTAAAAACCAGCTTACGAAGCTAGCTCCTCCGCCAAGAAGGTGCTATGGGCGGATACAGCCGGGTTTGCATAAACTCAAACTACTTACTTTCGAAAAGACAATTCCCTTCTAAACTCGGGGTCATTTACTTCGGACGACAAGCTTCGGTCTACCAGGCAACACTCCAAGAAGCGCCTTCCTTCCCCTCTTTTTAAGAAGACATACAGGGACGCACTCCTCACTCCCGCTCCACCCCCTAAACCTTAGCCTCACCTCTCCCACAGCGGTCCCCTCCTTACCCTCCCTTGAGCTTTGGCAAATTCTCCTTCAAAGGCAGGTGCTATAGGTGCTTGGGCTGAGCACACTGGGCCACCCACTATCAAGATCCCATCCGCTGCACTAGGTGTTTCAAGTCGGGCCACAAAGCACGATCCAATATGAATCGCCTGCCATTGAAAGTCTATCGAGCCATGCGCGCCTGCTCTGCCTACCTTAGCTCTTCTGTCCCCCCCCTTTCCGACGACTTCTTCGCCCGACAAAATCGTCGCCGCAATGCTATCCTTGTCAACGTGATCCCCCCCGCCAACTGGGTCATTTCCCTTAGGAAACCGTTGCTAATGGACTCGCGAATCGTTTCAGGGGCTACCCATCCAACTTTCATGTTGCCCAGTATAGCGAAAGAGACTTTGTTGTTTTCCTACCGGAATGGGTGCTGAGCAACCAACTCCTCTGCAAGGACATCCTTAGCTTGGGAGATCTCCGTTTACGCTGCTTTCTTTGGAATCCCTACAACGACGCACGACGGCCACCCATGACTTACAAGGTTTGGATCCGTTTGGTCAGCCTCCCCTAAGAGTGCTGGTCTTCCCAAACAGTGGTGGCCCTTGTCGGCGGCTTTAGTCGCTTTATTAGGCCGGATGACTTCAACGCTCGTATGGCTGACCTCTCCGATTACCGTTGCCTTATCTCTGTGAACCACCTCTCCAACATCCCGGAGAACTTGGTGATCTGTCACTCTCGGTGCTAATCCAGCTTGAGAGGTGGTCTCGGAGTGACGACGATAGGCCAGGAAACACTCACAATGAGCGATCAGATCGACTCCAATTCCAATTCTAATCCAATTTAATTCGTTTTCAGCAAAGCACCGTTCATCTGTAATGTTTAGGTGATTCTCTACGGACAAAGTGGTAAGCACCTGGATATCTAAAATTCAATCCCCTAAGGGTGTATTGGGTTCACGTTATCTTTCTAAAATTTTAAAAAATTTAATAAAAGAAAAAATTATGACGATGTTTGACTAAATATACTAAATAATTTAGTTGATAATGTTAGATTTATTTGAAAATGATATTCATCCTAAAATATTAATCTTATTCTTTTCAGAGATGATGAATATCTTCATATTAATATATTAGAATAATCATAACATATCTAATTTTTTTGTTTTCCCCACCTGGCTACTGGTTTGTATTATTTTTCTTTTAACCTCAAATTTTTCTGGATCTCTTTTGCTAGTAGTTTTCTTTTTTTCTCTCTCTTTTTTTTTCCTTAGAGGTCCAGTTGTCTCAGTTTGTAGTCCAGTTCATACTCTTAGGCCCTGTTTGATTCGGGGGATAAGCGGGGATAACGAAAGTTATCCCTGCTATTCCGCCAAAAGGGGTGATTTTTTGGCGGGATATTTTATCCCGGTCAAACCTTGCTATTCCCGGTTATCCCTGAATAGTTTGAGATTTACTATTCCATCATTTTGGTGGAATAGTGCTATTACAATGCTTAATTTCGAACTTAATTAAAATTATAAATTGAATTAAAACTAAATTATATAAATATAATATGTTATATATTATAATACATTATTTTTTTATAAAATTATTAATTGTACTATATTAATACATATTATTTATATTTACATATTATAATAAATTTTATAGTAAATTATATTTAAATATTATAATAAATTATTTTTATTATATTTCAGTTTAAGTAGAATTTTAAAAAAAATTATAAATTTATTAATAATAAATTTCATCTTAAATTTAAAGTTTAAAATTTATAAAATTGTAAATTTGAGATTCTAAATTGTAAAATTTTATATTTTAAATTCTAAAATATAAATATAAAATATAAAAATTTAAATTCTAATATAAAGAAAGGGATAATATGATTATTTTTTATTTATAACTACCCACTTTAATTCTTATTCCATCTTACCTAATTAAACGCTATTTTTTTATTCTTAGTAATAACCCAATTTTCATCCAAATGCAAAATTGATCTAATCCCCTCTTATACCTTAATTTATATTTATCCATAAAATAGTCACTTTTTGCTTATTCCTGAACTAAACGATACCAAAGTTATTGTAATTTCTCGAGCTTTCCAAATTATTATAATTAAGTCCTACAATCTATTTTTTTTATTAAATATTGATGAATTACTAAGATAGAAGTGATGTAGTATCTTATTTATTGTTGCATCATCAATTACGATATTGCTATATCACTTTTACATAATAATTCATCAATATTTAATCAAAAAATTAGATTGTGGGGCTTGATTGCAATAATTCAGAAAGTTCAAGCCATAGTTTGAGGACCGAAGTGTAATTTTTTTAATGCTAAAAGTTTTAAAAAATTTTGTACAATAAAATTATCATTTTATTCTTGATTAACTCTTTACGCATTCTATATGGCACAATAAAATTAGTTTTTCCGTATATTCTGTGACTCTTGAAATAAACAACTTCTTTTTTCTTTTTTTTTTTGATTAGATCCTTCTTTATCCACTTATAATATAATATGATTGGTTTGAAATATATCTTATGTGTTATACCTGTTACAAAGAATACTTTTGCTCTTTCTAGATGCCGTTAGATTGGATGCCATTATAAATACAATGTAATTAAAATTGCGTACAGTTAAAAATATAATAATTATTTAAAAAATATCTTATTTGGTTTTATGCAATAAAAATGATATAATCTATTTATAACATATATAAATTGACACTTCCATTACATTACAACAATAGCTTTCTAAAGAGCCACTTCTCCTGTTTAAGCAACAGCCAATAAAAAGCTGCCACAAGTCTAATAGAAATTTTGGACGCACCCAGTGCGCCGTAAACTAATTTTAAATATGTATCAAAATTAAAATTTTACAGTACAATAAATTATTTAAATATTTTATATATATTATACTTTATTTTACAATACTAATTATAAGGTATTTTTTCAATCATCTAATATGCTTCACCGTGTATGAAATATTAATATATATATCAGGTGTAAAAAAAATTTTCTCCTCTTTTTGGGAATTGTGAAGAAGAGCTTCTCAAAAATTCAAGGCAACAACTAATGAGAGCTTGCCACATATCAAGGAATTTTGGACGCACTAATTGCACTTTAAACCGACTATTACATATGCATCAAAGAAAATTTTTTATAGTAATAAATTATTTAAATATTTTATATTACATACACTATATTCATATTTTATTTTTTAATACTAATTATCAGATATTTTATCAATCATCCAATATAATTTTGCAGTGTATAAAATATTAGTATACACCAAATGAGAGTAAAAATTTATCCTCTCATTTTCTTGGAATTATGAGTTCACTTTATTAAGCATTCTCTACACTGGGTGTATATAATTACATACAATACATACTTAAAATATCTAATAGAAATTTTAAAATTCAATTCAGTAAATATATTTAAATTATTAAACTTTATAGATCAGATATATTTAATTAAAATTTGATATTAAAAATTAGTCCTCTAATATAAGTTGTATGGTGTGTTAATATATAGTAGATGCATATAAATAGTAGATGCATATAATAATCTTTTCTTTCTCCGGTCAATTATAATAAGATAAAGACAATCTCATATATTTGGCAATTTAGAATAAGTCCTCCAATTTTAAATTTGTAATTAAAAAATTTAATTATAGAATAGCTATTAAAATTATTAAATTTGATTGAATTTTTAGTGAAGTTATTAAAATACTCTAACTCGATAAATACCGAAAGTCAAAAAATATTAATAAAAAAAAGTTTAGTTTTTATAATGTGTAATAGACTATATGAGTTTTTTTCTTTGATTCTTTTTGGTTATAATATTTTTTTAATTTTTAAAATTTAAGAATTATTTATATTGATTGACTGAAAAATTATTGACCCGCCGCGAATCGCGGGCTCTATAGTGGGTTATGAATAATTTATTTGGTTTCATTCTTAACACATGAAGTTGTGAGATTAACCCCAATACAGAAGATTCTGTTTGTGGAAAAATTGTACTGAAACCCTTGAACTTACGCACTTCTACAAACAAACGCGTAAAACGTTTTATTCATAGTTGTAACTATTGTATTTTTAACTGCATACATTTTCAACTATATTGCATTAATAATTACATTCAAAGTACCACTGAAATTAAACTCCACTCTGCAGCAAGCGTGATACAATCATTTGCCGAACTAGGGTACTGAAAAAACATACATGTTTAAAAACATTATTATATCAGAACAAAGAGGCCATCAACATTCACCCTCTCCACATAAACAGAAACTAAACCTAATTCAAAATGCCGCGATTACATATGCTACCGGAGAAAAGATCATATAGATCTCTCCTTGGCAGGTTGAAGTTGCTCAACTTGGTGCTTCACTGTAGTGGGGGGCAGAAGCTGTTGGTATTTTGGCTTGTTTTTCTTCAGCAGTAGGTAAGTTGTCCAGTACCAGAACATCAAAATCCTTCCCTGCGCGATCATCGTATCCCCGATGCGGCTTCCTCCGAAGGAAAGCCTCTCCAAAACCTAAAGGATAACGAAAGAACGACCGCTTGGACCATCAAATAACATTTCTCAAAAATAAAATTAGAACAAGATGATGTGAAAACTCGGAAAGCAAATCAGTAATGCCTTTTTTTCAGCTTATTTAGATGGAATTTTCCTATTAAACTATGGTGATTTGGTGCCTGCTTCAGCTATAGCTTCCAAAATAACTACTCTCTACTCTACGAAGCAAGAGCAAGAGGTTTGATGAAGAAAATGTTTGTTTTCTCTTTAGCAAGAAGCTAAAATAAGCTTCATAGTCCCAAAGTATAAGCTTCAATTTGATATTTTGAAGTTTCTGCTTCTGCTGTAGTTGGAAGCTATTAATGCTTCACTTTCGATTGCTAGTGACCTTGTTTGTTTCTATTATACTTCACTGTTATAGAAACCCCAAAACTCCAGATATATTTCAGTAGCGAGCAATTATCAATGGCATAGTATCATTACGTACTATCACTGTTTTACGTAATATGCAGCAGCGCCTTTTGAAGCAGTTTCAATTCATGCTGTAACCCAAAAAATATTTATACACTTTGGTACCTGTTCTCCAGTCTGTACATCAAAACTATTCTGATGCTCAAATTCGAGACCACTGAATTCATTAATGCAAAGCCCTTGGAAAGCCCTGTAAGTAATGAAGAAAGATTTGAAATTCATTAGCCAGATTTGAGAAAAACTGTACTAAAAAACATTCATGTAGGGAGATTCTAAGTAAAATACCATCTGATGAGAGAGACTCGAGGGATCCATCGGAAGACGATGGGGGTATTCTCGGCATTGACATAATAGCCTCCAAAGACAATGAATACAGTCATAAGTGATGGCCCAACAGCCATTGCTGCCTCAGTTGTAGGGACCATCGCCCCAACGGTAAGACCCATGGCAGATGCGGCGAAGGATTCGACAGTCACTATGCCACAGAACTTAGCGAATCTAAAATTTCATAAATTTCATTTCAAATTAAAAAATGGACAAATTACCAAAAAAAACGAGAAGAAGCATATATCAGATTCTATAAATATAGAATTTTTCATGGTGAAAGCCACAAACCGTGGACCCCATAGAGAGCATGAACTAAATTAAGGTGTTTTGTTATGCTGATCGAACGCAAAATGTATAGCATATAGAAACGGAAATCGTCAAGCAAACATCAGGGTGTGTAGGTTGAGATTAGAAAATATTACATAAAAGGGTCTGGAATGAACACGAAAATAAAGAGGTGGGGAAAAAAGAATATGAGAAAAGAGGTATGAATAAATTAACCAGTGTAAGTATGAAATAAAACTGACCTGGATATAGTAGGATGAAGACGAGCCATTGGGTATAAAATTGTACCAAACATTAATGGAAATGCTGCTCCTATAGGGATTTCAGCAAGCAATTTAGACAAAAGATATGGGCCCAAGGAATAGGAACCCTTAGCACGTTCCCTATCTACTATTGCACGTTCCTTTGGGAAAACTCCAACAGTCTTGGTAAGAGCCGCCATTGCTGTGTTAATTGCAGCCACCTTTGCCAGCACAAAGAAAAAATATTATATTAAACAAAATTTCCTTTTTGAGTGCAACTGAGAAAAATCAGCAGCTATAAAAATAGGTGAAAAAAAAAATAAAGAGTGCATTATAAGACATAACTCCAAGAGAACCTGATGTTATTACTTATTTGGGAGAAGAAGCACATGGTGGTGTTACACAGCAGCAAGCTACATACAAACCTGCTCCCCTGCTAACGGGCTGTTTGGTTCCTCGGAAAAATATGAAAAGAAGTTTTCTGAGAAAAAGTTTTCATGGAAAATCCCTTTTCCAATTTTCTGCCCGTTTAGTTCCAAGAAAAACTAGTTTTTTTGGTAAACTTCTTTCCAGATTTCATAGAAAACTAATGTCTACGTTTTCCGGATTTTTCTGAGAAAACATTTTTTCATACTTTTCAGAGAAACCAAAAAGCCCCTAAGCCTTTTTCTTGAACTTTATGCTGACACTACTCTGGTAGGGTATAAGGAGATTATAGTGGAGGCATGCACCATCAGAGACCGTGTGTAAGAAAAATAAAGTTGGCAAATGCATCCTCTCTGTGAGAGAGAGAGAGAGAGAGAGAGAGAGAGAGAGAGAGAGAGAGGAAAAGTTGAAGGATGTTCTCGATGTATTTAGGAACTTGCATCTGATCTATGTAACAAATCGATAATGGCACCAAGTGTACGAAGGACTATGTACAAAAGGAAGGGCATATTTCTCTTATCCCTAGGAGGTCTTTTTCAATCGCATGTTTTCCCTCAAAACTTCACTCTTAAGGATTTCAAGTATACATATTGACTACGACAAAATGCAAGAAAAGGAGTACCTGAAGAAGTCCCATCCTGTCCTGTATGGATGTCTGACTTCTCCCCATCCGCCAGAAGACTGATCCGAATATGATTGCTGAAGCGATGGACATTCTCGACCTCACTTTGTTTGTTGGTCCATCACGCCAAGCCTGGCAATGAAGCACCCCTTACTGCTTTTAGAACTTAGAAGTGAATTAGAAGACCGTATAAGCAAATTTGAGTTGCCAGATGCCAATTAGCAGGAAATATTGCAGATTTCTGAATAGCTTCTGTGAATACAATTAACACAAGTTGTGTGATGTTCGTAAGCATTTATGATTGCATGACCGGAAAACTTTATCTTATATCTGCTTTTTAGTTGACATTTTTCCAGATGTGCTCATTATAATTAACTATCAGCCAGTTGCCAACTTTGACACAATAAAGAAGAGAATAAACAACAAGCTGTTTTCTGCAGTTATTCCAGTTTTGACAAATACAAATTGCCTCATCTGTCGAAGGGGCATCTCATCCATGTTAACACTACAAAGGGCCAAATATAAGGAGTTTTCTGATTTATTTGCCAACAAAAGAAAACAGCATGAGGATTTCCAACATATATAGTACTAAGTTGTATATATTTAGTCATCGGAATTTCATAGCGTATTTATTGGGGCTTTTGGCTTACCAATGCCTCAAATATGAAGATAACTCACTGCATAAGAAGTCAAAAATCACGTTTATTAAGATCTAGAATAATATTGTGGAATCACACCCAAGTCTAGGCTAGACATATGAATAAAGATGAATTATTTTTCTTAACAAAAAGAGGTTCTTTGGGCTCTTTAAGAAGTGCATTTTGCAAATAACCACTTTTTTTAGGTATACAGTTAAAAGACAGTACATGAATGGCACTTGGGTGTGCTAAAGGAAATATTTCAAACAAACCTGCATCCAAGCTCGTTTAAGAAGCAACCAGAATTGCCTCCACCAACCACTTCTCTTCTTAACTAGAGTTTTCCTGCCAACTTTTGCTGGAAATTTGGAGGTCCCCAAAATTGTAATTGGACTGATACACTCAGTAATTGGAATCCTGTTAGCAAATGCTTCAACAAGATCATCGATTCTTTTCTGAGAAGAATGTACACTTTCAGCAGAACTATAATCGATTGAAATGAGATCAGCAAGAAACTCAGCTGGGTTCACATGGTCCGGGCATTGAAACCTGACAAAATTGGCATCACCAACCAAATTCAAAGTCTAAATTGACTTTTGTTAAGCACTAAAACACAAATATGTCTATACAGATGAGAATTAGGTACATATGCAACTATTTGATAAATAAAATCATACATGTATAAACTTATATGATACAAATATGAAAACATTAATTTCTGCCTACGTGGAACTAGGATGTGTACATAAAACATGAATTATGATACTAGAGAAACTATACTATCTGGAATTTTTAATGTATAACCCACGAAAGTGCAGTTTTTCATCATGAGGGAAAGAGGGCTTTGCAATAGGGAAAAAAAATTTCGAAGAGTGCCACTCTTAATTACAATGGCATATATGTAACAAATTAAGGTTTTGAAGGGCATGTACGGAAAGTCGGATGTTGCAGGGTTGTTATGTAAATACATAACTTTCCAGGTCTCTTTGTTATTTGTTGGGCTAATGAAGACAAAACTGAATGACAACGACAACTGCACTAAGACAATATAAGATAGAGAATACCGTTAAGAAAAACAAGGAATCAGAAATATGTGAAGAAACAACTATTTATATTGCAAACAGGGTGTTCCAATGTACGGTGGTTGAGTCACAACCCAAATGTAGCAAAGTAGGTCAGAGGTTCTTCTTTTGCAGGACCCATGTATACAACTGATCCCTCGGATAATAATACAATGTCATCAAATTTGCTGTAGACTGAACCTCTTGGCTGGTGTATAGAGCAGATCACAGTATGTCCATCTTCCGCAAGCTGTCTAAGAGTTTCCATCACTTTCTCTGCCTGAAAGGCATCCAGACCTACAGCATAAATAGCTAACTCATGAACTGAACGAGACGAACTGATACAAATGTCTACTGGAACATACTGAAGAAACTGCGAGACACAAGAATGAGAGCTGCTCAAAAGAAAAAAGTTGAACATCTCGACTATGAAGTTCAATGATCAGCAGCACACATAAAGGAAAAGAGCAACAACTATATCCAAACTATAACCACTTTTAATGGAATTAACAGAATGCTCTTTCATCATTTAACTTTATTTAGGATCACGTGTCTACCAATAGAGAAAGATCATTATCTTCGGCATTGTTCTTATCCATGTCTTTTCCAGTTTCCTGTCCTAGCTAGAACCTTAAACAGAGTCAGTCACTCTTGTTAAAAGGACGATATATTTGATCTGGAATGGAAAATGTTAAAAAACTTTCTCATTTTTGGCTTCTTGATTAGTTCAGTTCCACTTGCCATAAATACAAAATTGCTTCTTTGTTCTGTAGTGACATCTTTGACCCATCTATTCTGAGCATTCTCATCCTGGCTCCGTTTGTTTCATGTTTGAGGGTATCCATGGATAAAACAGTACATGATGCAAGCCCTTTCAATTTAACATCATGTTTTGTTTCCATATCCAGTAGGCTCTATTATCTTGCATTCCTATTAAAGGCCCAACAACACACAGGAAAAGTTCTATGTTACCTCCATGTAACTAGAGATCCTTCTCTTAAGGAAATATTCATAGGCAACAACAATATTAATTAGCAAACTTGCTTTTTCCAAGGCTTATATTTCCATGTCACAATTGATCCTTCAGAAAGTTTCTTTTCCCACAGAAGATTTCATGCAACTACCTTACAAAGTTAAAGGTTGAGTAAAGTGAAGAAAACTTCTTAATTTCGGAGAAAAAAACCAACTAACATTCCACGAAAAATTTTAGCAGCACCAATATGTGAGGCCAACTTGTTTCAAGTCGAGAGATTACAAGAAAGCTTATATATAATTAGACTCCATTAGTAGTTTCCGTTTTCTGCCCTTGGAATTAGGTTCCGTTAGATTTTCTATCTTTTGCCCTTTCCCTTATGCGATCATCAATAACATCTTCGCAACAGCTAACAAATAAAAGTACAGCAATAAATTAGGATAGGTAATCAACATAATGCATTACAATTATGGAATACATAGTCAAATGTCGGTTTAAGCAGATCTTTGTTACATCAGATTATCAGCAATAGTTAAAATTTCAACACTAATGTATATTAGTTATTCACGCAGTGAAAATTCTATATAATTCGGAAGGAAATAATCAGGCCGTCCCAAAGAGGAAGCTGGTCATGATAATGGATTGCATACCGGTAGTTGGTTCGTCAGCAAAGATGACAGATGGACTAGCAATCAATTCACAAGCAAGTGATAGGCGCTTCTTTTCACCGCCACTAATGCCTCGAACTTTTGCATCGCCCACAATAGAATCAGCACAACTGACCTTTAAATTGGCAACAATGATCACAATAAGGAAAAAGAAAGGCAAGAAGTTACATCTTTGTTTTTTTGTTTGACGAAAGAATTAAGTACGTCTTTAATATGAAAATTCCAAGAAAACAAGGAAAAAGAGAAGACAAACTGTTAAAAGGAAACTTACCTAAAACAGAGTAAAGCAACACACTCCCTCTTACTTAAATTCACATTATCCAACATTTAAATACAAGCAGATAGTCATAATATGTAATCCCTTGTCAGGAGTCTTGTATGTTAGACTTCCAATTAAGATGTAACACTCACCAAGCCCAGCCTGAACAGAAGCTCGCCGACGTACTTCTCCCTCTTCTCAGGTGGCAATGAATCAGGAAGCTGGAGTTCAACAGCAAGTGAAAGTGTTTCTCGCACAGTCAACTGCGAGAAAAAAAGGTCCTCTTGCCTCACATAAGCAATCCTACAAAAGCAAACCAACATATTTAGTTTCCTAGATTCTCATATCTGATGCTCTATTTGGTTGGGGACAACGAGGGGCACATTTTCCGCCTTATTCAGCCAAACACAATAAACTGCATGATAATCAGGAAAGTAAGCCTCCAATCAACACCTTACATCGTATATCCATCCCTTAATCTGATGCTATCTCCATAGTCATCATAGCTATCGCAGAAGTCGTTAAAGTTATTCCTACAAGGTAAATCTACAAACAAAATTCACCTTCTTCTGAACTATCTTGGGATAGCAGGATAATCAACTGATAGCAAAATATCTCGGTACAATTTATCCCCAAACCAAATGCGCCATATTTAAGGCAATAGGGAAGGCAAAGTTTTGGTCACACATTGACACCTGACAAACACATGAGCAGAGCTTACTTGTAACCACCTCGCGACATCGGCCTCCCATTAACTTCCAAATACCCGGAAAGATGCAAGCGAGGTGATGCCGCAAGCTGTCCAGCTAGCACATTAAGCAAAGTTGTCTTCCCCGACCCCGAAGGGCCCATGATTGCTAGTAATCTTCCTGGTTTCGCCTCTCCACTTACATTCGACAGCAAAAATCTCATCTAACAACACAGAATAAATTGAAAAGATATCTAGAGTATTATATAAGATATTCAAGGCATTAAAGTTGATATTTTTTTAAATGAAATCAATGCAGGGACTACATGCATCAAAGATATAAGTAAAATTTACTATAACATCCTAAAATTTTCTATTACTAAGCATTTTGCATTAGTGTCATACCAACTATTGATAACAGTAAATAATAATAATAATAACTAAGAAAAGGAACTGAAAACAACCAGAAACTAAATGGTGAAGTACTTATTCTATGGGTCATGTATGATACACTACTAGTAATTTAACTAATTACATGACATAATTACAGGTTCCACATTTAAGCAGGAAAAATCTAGGTAAAAATGTATGGAGACCCCCTTCACTATAGTTCACTCTGAAATAGCCATCTCAACTATATATATATATTTTATTGATGCCCCCTCAAACTTTTAATTTTTCAGAATTAAGTGATTTAACCAAATAAATTAGCAGTTTTACCAAATTTAATCGATAATTTCATCAAATTTAATAGTTTGAATTACTTTATAGCAAATAAAACTAGACAAATTAACTGCTGATAACTAATTGAGGCATGAAATTTGACATGTTTTTTAGGTTAATTAACTATTAAAAAAAACTCAATTTTACCCCCCCAAAAAAGAAAAGGAAGTTAAGGGGCCTATTTCAGAAACACCTATAGTTGAGGGGGTCACCATACATTTTTACCGGAACATTTATTATTAATTAAACAGGAAACAGAGCGGAACAATTTAGCAAATCCACCCTACAAATGCTAACGTGCGCACAAGCATCTCCCCGTAATGGGAATTGAATTAAAGAAAAAATGTTAGGGTTTCGTAGATTAGAATTATTAAATCCCTCTCATCATCGCCTCATCAAATCATGAGTGTGCGCAATCGAGCTCACCGTTTTCCCGCGCTTGTCGGAGAGGGCGCAGGTGACGCCGCTCCAGCGGATGGTCACCGGCGCCACCGCCCCTCCTCCTCCGGCGACCGCATCCTCCCCCTCCTCCCCCTCGTCGTCTCCGGCGACGGCGCCGCCGCGCTCCGCCGCGTCCTCGTCGGCGTACTCCGGCAGGGGAAGCGCGGGGCCGGGGCCGGCGACGGCGCGGAGGAAGAGCGCCGCCGCAAGCGCCGCTAGGAGCCGCCCCAAACCCTTCCCCCCCATCGCCACCATCTCCCTCTACCCTCTCCCTCTCTCTCTCTCTCTCTCTCTCTCTCTATTCGCACTACTGCTTCTCCCCCACCCCCCCAGTGTGATAATAGTGAGAATTATTGTGGAAAGATAGATATTTTGATCCTTAAATTTTATATATTATAATTTATGCAAATTATAAAAAAATTTTCGTAAATATTTTTTTTTTTACTTTTTCTTTTAAAGTTTCAAAATTTTATATTTTATTTTTTTAAAATTTAAAAAATATTTTTAAGAGGGTACGATGTTAATGAAGGAGGCAAAATAACCAGTTTACCTTTACTTCTTCTATAAAAAATTATTTTTTAATATATTTATATTATTTTGAAGGATATTTTCGGTATAATAATAAAACACTGGGCTAAATTATAAATTTTTAAAAGTTAGAGAGAGAAAACAAAAAAATGAATATTTATAAAAAAAAATTATGTAATATAATTAGAGGTGGAACTGCCCGAGCCTAAACAAGGCCCTGCTTGATGGGCTATGTATGGGCCAGGCTTTAGGTACCACAATTATAGTTTTGGATCCCGGTCGGATTTAAAAATTTCAGCCCGAAAAATTTTGAGCCTATCTGGACATGTCTAAGCCTGGCCCGAGCTCGACCCGGAAGTCCAATACATTAGTTTTCTAAAATAAGATATTTAGTTATAGAATGAGGGTGGTATGCTTCTGGAAGCACGAAACCCTCCATGCTTCCAAGTTGTTTTCGATGATAGGACTTTCGAATTGACGATTGGCTCTATTAGACTGGATCTAGAGTATTTGAAGTATCTAAAATTTTAATGTCATATCTAAAATCAACGGCTGAAAATAAAAGTCTTACAAAATGTGATGATATGACATTAAAATTTTAGATCAAAAATATTGATCTTGTTTAATATAGTATAAAAAAAATTTTATCAAAATTTCACATGATTTGACAGGCTAAGTTAGGTCGGAATGACAAAGGCTAACGAGGAGTCACCGTCAAGTCAACGAAGGCAATTCCCTAACAAATGTGGCCGCTAAGTCCCAGCGATCGGCTTGTGACACTTCGTGGCATGCGATGTTGCAAAGTCTGGACCTTGACGCTAACGTTGTGCGGGTCAAGTCGTAGGAGCGAAACACGTGGGGAGCAGGACGCTCGGCTATACTCGTATTGGTCTAAGTTAGGGGAGAACTTGTAATATCCTTGTGGCTATACAAGTGAAGGCAACGAGGCATTCGGCTGTGGAGCACTCTAGAGGAGAGTTTGTTTGGCGAAACGGGATGCACCTAGCTTGGTGGTTAACCTCGGTATTGGGGTTGCTTGTTGGGAACTTATGGAGTCCGACGAGGGATTCGGCTGTACGGCTCGCAGAGGAGCAAGCTTGGCAAAATACTTGAATTGGTATTCTGCTATTAAGTTTGGAGACCTGTCCATGCTAAGGACTCGGGAAGGCTAGCTCAGGTATGCAACACTTGAGCGCCACAAGGCGAAAAAGCTAGCCTCGTGAAAAGTCTCACATCGCTTAGTGATCTTGGGTCGTGTGTACGGGGAAGTTTGTGACACCCCAATACGTATGTCATTGCGCATATAAGAGAACTCCACCCTAGTAGTAAGAACTGGACCGAAGCATTTTGGGTGGGTGATTTTGGCCCAATGAATTATTATTGCTAGCGAGTCGGATCGTTACATTATCATTCTTGAGGTCAAAGATTTAGAAAGAAAAGATAATAAAGTACAGGTCCTCTCATATTGTAAATAAATGAAAAAACTTATTATATACTTGCTGACAAGTCATAAGTTTAATATATTAGTACCTTATTGAAAGAATATATAAACTTATGTTATCACTTAATAACAACCACCAGGACCACCAAAATAAAATAAAACCCCATCTTTTAGTCCGTACTTTCCTGAATCAACTAATTCTGTAACTGTGTAACATTTTCCCTTATCAATTCTAGCAAATTGTCCATCATCTGTAAGCTGATGGGATTCACCTTTTTCATCGAAAATCTCAAGATTTTTCATAAATGCTGCTTTTCCTTCCAATTCATTAGCATAATGCCCGCTTCCCATTGGAGGGCCTCTTTCCTTCTTTTTGTAGGTAACATGTCCACCCCATGCAATAATACTTGCACTCTTATCTAAATTTGTAAAAAGAGATTTCGGCCAATAACCTATTATTTGAGCATTTCCTAAATCTTCTCTATAAAGAGACCAGTCTCCTGTTTGAAAATCCTATCATGAAACCATGTACAAATAGTAAGATGAGAAAAGGACATTATCCTATCATTACCAGTAAAATATAGTCAACCCAATAAGAAAAAGATTTAAAACAACCAAAATAATATGTGTGAAATTATGCAACAAAAATATATTTTTGAGATCTAAAACGATAGTACTTTTTACAGGGCATAGTACTTTTTCATCCAAAATTATTGTGACGTAAATATTTTGTAAAATTCTAGTTAATTTAGCTGTTACAAATGGCTTGTAAGGTACTTTTCGAAAATTACTATGAATGTGAGAGAAATTAAGATATGATAAACTTGGTCTTTTATTATCTATTTTTTACTTCTATGGATGAAGTTTTAATTCAAGAGATTCATGACAAAAAGAAGTTAAAATCATATCAAATTGTAGGTGCACATATATATGTTATTATAAGTTCTTTCGACTATATAACTCATTCTAAATGGCAACACAAAAGCTACAAAAGCATTTGAGTTTACTTTAAAAGGAGGTGGCCAAACTAAAGCCTTTATAAAGCCTCAAGGGTTGAAGTGCATTTCAATGTTTCATAAATAATATGTTTTACTATTTTTCTATTTATAAAATCAAATAGTAAAAATCTTAGTGAAAAAAAAAGCATAACCTTCTTTATACTGATTGTCATATAGTATTGCGGACCATTATAAATAGAGACAGGGCCAACCACATCACCCGGTGTAAGTACATGCGCATTGACCAGTACAAAGCCTTTACAACGGAGATTATAGCAACCGATCGACTCATCATTGCCTACCTACAGTTAAAAAATATAAAATATTTATACTTTTGAGTATTGCAAAGGATTAGGAGAGAGTAATTTTATCCTTACATTCCAAGCTGCGAAGAAATGAAGCTTTGTATCATTGTATAATTTGGGATATACCTGTCATGCGATATTTTGGAAAATATTAGTTACTTCGAAACCTTAAGCATTAATAAGTTTATGATACTAGGATATGTCCAGTGCAGAATTTACTCACTATTAAAAATTTAAACAATTTATAAAACATATAAATATTTTTAGAATTAAAAAAAAAGATGCCACATGCAGGAAGGAAATATAAACTAAGAGTAAGTAACAATTGGTAATGAATTTAAATTTACAACTTAGGGGCTGCTTGGTTGCATGTAG
This sequence comes from Ananas comosus, assembly GCF_001540865.1. Classification (NCBI taxonomy): domain Eukaryota; kingdom Viridiplantae; phylum Streptophyta; class Magnoliopsida; order Poales; family Bromeliaceae; genus Ananas; species Ananas comosus. The sequence continues at coordinate 11,121,464 of NC_033630.1, read as the reverse complement.
TTGCAACTGCACTGCAGTTGCAACTGCATGTAAATGCAAATTTCATATTTGGTTTGATATATTTAGCTTCAACTGCTGCAGTAGGAACTGCAGGATGAGGCCCAAATGCAGCAGTTCGAACTACGCCCAAATTGGACGCAGTTCCAACTGCAGCAGTTGGAGAGAGTAACTTTATATAAAAGGTATGCTTACCTCCTCAATATTTTTTTAAAAAAAATTATTTTTTTTTTTACATTGAAGGTAATCTCACCATCATATATATAAAATTATAAAATTTTAAAAATTATTTTTCAACTGCATGCAACCAAATAAATTATTTATACTTGTAGTGATTTCTACTACATCCAACCAAACAGGATTCATATAGTTGTAACTGCTGTATTTCCAACTGCATGCATCTCTAACAATACTGTATTTATAATTACATCTAACCAAACGGCCCCTTAGTAAGTTTATAAAAAATAATTGAGTACAAGGTATCATCATTTTAAAAATTTTACACTTTGTTTCAACACAAAACATAAAAGCAAAAGAAGAGACATTATAATTTATAGGGATAATTGCCTATATACCCTCAAAACTTTAAAAATATCTTATTTGCCCCTTTTTTTTTTCTTTCGAATATATCCCTCATATATTTCTCCGTTATTCCAAAATACCCCTGCAGTTACCACCAGTTAAGTTAACTTTGGTTAAACGTGAGTTAAATATGTACGACAGTTTAAAAAAATTTAAAATACCACTTTTGTCCTTAACTTAAGGGCAAATAAGAAATATTGATAATGGTAAAAGGGTATATTTGAAAAGACTAAAAAACAAAATACATTTTGTACCCCTAACTTAAAAGGCAAATAAGAAAAGTCGGTGATGGTAGAAGGGTATATTTGAAAGGGTAAAATAGTAATTTCATAGAGATAATAGAGTTCATTAACAGATTTTAATTCTAGGGGTATATTAGAAATAAGATATAACGTAAAAAAGGTATTTTCAATATTAACCTTCTAAGAGGGATAAATAAGAAAGTTAGAAACTTTTTAACACTCCGTTTGGCTCGGGTATAAAGGGGGGAATGAGAGAGAGAGAGAGAGAGAGAGAGAGAGAGAGAGAGAGAGAGAGAGAGAGATTTTTATTTTAAATTTATTAAAATTTATAATTTTATAAATATAATTAATAAATTAAAATTTTAAATTTAATTAAAGTTTAAATTTTAAATTTGATATTTTTAAATTTTAAATTTTAAATTTGATATTTTTAGTTTTCAAATTTTAAATTTGTTATTTTATATCTTTGAAATTTAAATTTGGTCTGAAATTTAAAATTTGATATTTAAAATTAAAATTTTTAATATTAAAATTTAAAATTTTAATTTCTAATTTAAATTTATAAGTTAAAATTTTAAATTTAAAATTATAAGTTTAAAATTATAGGGATAAAATTAAAATTATAAGTTTAAAATTTTAAATTTTAAATTTTAAAATTATAAGTTTAAAATTATAAGTTTATAATTTTAATTTAAGTTTAATTTCTATTTATAACGACCAACTATTCCTCTTATTCCCAAAAACTATCCAAACATAATTTTTTTAGTTCCAGCTTATACTCACAATTTCATCCAAACAAAAAAATATCCTTATTCCTACAAAAATCCATACTTGTACCTATCCCCGATATAACTAGTTCCTACTAATTTTCGATCCAAATGGAGCCTAAAAGGATATATAAGCTATTGCCCCTAATTTATATATATTGTACTAGATGTTGAGACACGAAAAGGTATTTGTGTTACGTACATGAAATCCTGCAACCATCATATTCAACTTATGATGCTCATTTACAACCCAGATTGATGCAGAACTTCTCTGATTAGACTTTATTTCTGGGCAACCCCACAAATTTATCTTGGCTTTCGTACCGTAATATTCACCTGTGTATGTTTGATATGTAGCCAACTATAAAAAATAAAAAAGGAAACATATGTATAAGAAAACCTCATGAACTTTAGCTCTTTTGTAAATAGGCGCCTAAATTTTTAATTTTGGCAGTTGCATCCTTAAACTTTATCAAATAATTTAACAGACTCCTCTCTTCAATTGAAATTATTAATTACTCAATTGTTTTGGTTATATGTATTGCGTATAGTTTTATAAAGCTTCAAAACAAGGGAAAAAAATTATTTTTTCTATTCTAATATGTGAAAAAATCAATAAAAATTGAAGTTCAATTCGACCTACAGGGTGATAAAGTAAAACTTTACCACCCTATTTTCTATAAAATTTTTTGGTAAAATAAAAATTAAATCACAGAATGATAAAGTAAAACTTTTTGCATTATAGGACAACAAAGTTAAAAAAGTAAGCTGAACCACAAGGTTGCAATTTAAAGTTTACCCTAATTTTTTTTTTTCAAGTAATGTAAGAGAAAGTTAAGAATATTACATCATAATGGAAGCCCGGTAACAAGTCATTACTTGATGAATGATAGCTTTCATTTGAATCTTCTGCAATACTAAACCTTTCAAACTGTGAAGAACGCTGAATCAGATTTCTAATCATAATATTTCTACGTTGTAAAACAGAGATATAGTACATAACAAATCTTTAGAAAAATTATAAACAAATTTTTTGAGCTCTAAAAGAAATTATATAAATATTAGAGGCTTTTGATTATTTATCCCTTACTACTATTCGGAATTTTTAAATTTATATTGTAATTAGTGAAGTAAAATCCAATCTCCTTAATAAACTCCAGAAAAATAGAAATATTAGAATTTTTTTTAAAAAATCAATAAGAATATTTGGTCACATATTATTGAACTTTTGAAAGACATATTAAACATTATCCCTAAATATTATTTTGAGCCTAGTGCCCTCCATGCATGTGTATGCGTGCGCATATGTGTGCGTGTCAATAGTTAAAATATTAACTTTAAGCTCTTTACCATCTGTTTGGTTAAAAAAATATGGCCTTTTTGCATAAAAAATTCACTTATTTTGGGCTTTTGCAAAATCGGGATGTGGTAATTACCACATTACCACGTGGTAACGGGGAAAGGGAGGGTAGTGCACGCCGTGCGTGCCCCGGGTGAGGTAGGAGAAGTGGGAGAGGGTGGTAGAGGGGTGCCGCGCGCCCCCGCTCGAGCCCCCGAGTCGCCCCTTCCTCGCCACGCGCCCCCGCTCGAGCTGCTGCGCCGCGTGCCCCCGCTCGAGCTCCCGCGTCGACATCGCCGCCTCCTCGCCGCGCCCCTCCTCGTCCTTGAACCGCTCCTCCTACCTCATCGCCAGCGTCGCGCACGGCATCTGGGTGAGCGCCGCGCGCCCCAGCTCCAGCACCCGTGCCGGCTTCTTCAGCTGCTCCCCGCCGCGCCCCGGCCTCGCCCTCCTTCTTCTTCTTCTTCTTCTCCCTTTTTTTTTTTTTTTCCACGAGGTCGTCCTCCTTCTTCTTCTTCTTTTTCTTTTTCTCTTTTTTTTTTAACGAGGACGTCCTTCTTCTTCTTCTTCTCGGGCGGACCACCACGAGGCCGCCTCGCGGGCGGACCGGAAGCAAAAAAAAAAAGCCGCTTTTTTTTTTTCTTGCTCTCTTGCTTCTCCTCTCTCTTTCTCCTTTCTCTTTTTCATTATTCCCATAAAACCAGTCAAACGACTTTTTCGCCTAGCTTAAACGTTTTTGCTTTTTCCACTNATGGTGTAATTTCATGGTGTAATGGTGCACCATTAATGGTGTAATGGTGCACCATTACACCATGAAGAAGAAGAAGAAGCAGTCGCAGCGTGCTCGCATGCCCGCCCGCCGCCGCCGCGTGCATCGGCCCCGCCGTCGACCCGGCCCCGCGCCGCGGCTGCGTCCCCCGCGCCAGGAGCAACTCCGCGATCAGTGCCTCCCCCGCCGGCGCCGACGCCTCGAGCGGCGTCGTCGGCCCGCTGCCCGGGGGCTCGACGTCGGCGCCGAACTCCAGCAGCAGCTGGACGAGGTCCGGCCGGCCCTGCGCGATGGCCGAGTGCAGCAGGCCGACGCCGGACGCATCGACGGCGTCGGCCGGGCGCCACTCCGGTTCGCTCCGCTCCAGCCGCCGCCGCCGCCGACGAACTCCGCAGCCTCTTCCTCCGCCGCGCCGCCGACAGCGATGACGACCGCGGCGGCGGATGAGGCGGCGGAGGAGGCGTGCATCGTCGTCGTCGAAAGGACGACGACGTGGACGTCCCAGGGGCTGCGGCGGATGGTGTCGGCGAAAAAAAAAAAACGGTGTAATGGTGCACCATTACACCATTAATGGTGCACCATTACACCATTAATGGTGTAATGGTGTAATTAATGGTGTAACCATTACACCATTAATGGTGTAATTACACCATTAATGGTGTGTAATTAATGGTGTAACCATTACACCATTAATGGTGTAATTACACCATTAATGGTGTAACCATTACACCATTAATAGTGTAATTACACCATTACACCATTAATGGTGTAATGGTGCACCATTACATCATTACGAAGCCTACGTGCCCGTCCGCCGCCGCCGTCGCGTGCACCGGCCCCGCCGCCGACCCGGCCCCGCGCCGGAGAAGAGGGCCTGCCCCGGGAGCCCGGCGCCGTTGACGAAGGACTGGGTCATGGAGACGAGGAAGAACCACTCCGTGTCGGTGACCTCCTCCTCCACCACGTCGTCCGGCCCGCCCTCGCCCCCGCCGCCGACGCCGGAGATAAGGGAGTTGAGCTCGCGGAGCACGCGCTTGCGGTGCTCCTGCTCTGCCGCGGTGGGGGTGGGACGTGGGACGGTAGGGGTGGGACGTGGGCTCGGCGACGGCGACGGAGACGTGGGCTCGGCCGGCAGGGGGCGGGATGTGGGCTCGGCGACGGCGACGGAGACGACGGTGGGGGTGGGCTNCTCGCCCCCGCGCGCCGTGGGGAGGTGGTGGGAGAGGGTGACCAGGATGGAGTGGGCCCCGTGCGTGTCGCACGTGAGGGGAGGGAAGGGGGCAATGGTGCACCATTACACCATTAATGGTGTAATTTCATGGTGTAATGGTGCACCATTAATGGTGTAATGGTGCACCATTACACCATGAAGAAGAAGAAGAAGCAGCCGCAGCCGCAGCCGCCGCCGCATGCATCGGCCCTGCCGCCGACCCGGCCCCGCGCCATGCGATGGCCGAGTGCAGCAGGCCGACGCCGGACGCGTCGACGGCGTGGCCGGGCGCCACTCCGGTTCGCTCCGCTCCAGCCGCCGCCGCCGCCAACGAACTCCGCAGCCTCTTCCTCCGCCGCGCCACCGACAGCGATGACGACCGCGGCGGCGGATGAGGCGGCGGAGGAGGCGTGCATCGTCGTCGTCGAAAGGACGACGACGTGGACGTCCCAGGGGCTGCGGCAGATGGCGTCGGCGGAAAAAAAAAAAAACGGTGTAATGGTGCATCATTACACCATTAATGGTGTAATTCACCATTAATGGTGTAACCATTACGCCATTAATAGTGTAATTACACGGTGTAATGGTGTACCATTACACTATTAATGGTGTAATTGCACCATTACACCATTAATGGTGTAATTACACCATTACACCATTAATGGTGTATTAATGGTGTAATGGTGCACCATTACATCATTACGAAGCCTGCGTGCCCGCCCGCCGCCGCCGCCGCGTGCACTGGCCCCGCCGCCGACCCGGCCCCGCGCCGGAGAAGAGGGCCTGCCCCGGGAGCCCGGCGCCGTTGACGAAGGACTGGGTCATGGAGACGAGGAAGAACCACTCCGTGTCGGTGACCTCCTCCTCCACCACGTCGTCCGGCCCGCCCTCGCCCCCGCCGCCGACGCCGGAGATAAGGGAGTTGAGCTCGCGGAGCACGCGCTTGCGGTGCTCCTGCTCTGCCGCGGTGGGGGTGGGACGTGGGACGGTAGGGGTGGGACGTGGGCTCGGCGACGGCGACGGAGACGTGGGCTCGGCCGGCAGGGGGCGGGATGTGGGCTCGGCGACGGCGACGGAGACGACGGTGGGGGTGGGCTCGGCGGCGGCGGCGGGGAAGAGGAGGAGGGGGTCGTCGGCGCGCGGGGTCGAGGTCGTGGGCGCGGCCGAAGAAGTCGATGAGGGGCGGCGCGGGGCCGGAGCGGGAGGAAGAAGAAGAAGAAGAAGAGGGAAAAAAATAAAAAAAAAAAGCTCCAGCAGGAGGAAAAAGAAGAAGAAAAAGAAAAAGAGAAAAAAAAATTGCTCCTGCAGGAAGAAGAAGAAGAAGAAGAGCCCGCCTAGCGGTGCTCCGGCGGCGCGCCCGCCTGGCCTTCGCTATTTTTTTTTGGCGAAAAAAAAAGAACGAGAGAACGAAGAGGAGAGAGAAAGAGGAAAGAGAAAAAATAATAAGGGTATTTTGGTCAGTTTGCTGAAAAAGCGGACCGAATTTGCAAAAACGAAAAAGGTGACCCGGTTTTGCAAAAGTCCAAAATAAGTGGATTTTTTATGCAAAAAGGCCAAAAAATATTAACTTTTTGAAACAGTTTTTTTTTAATTTCTAGATTGCATAAAAAATTAGTATTTTTGTTTTTATTAAAAAATTTAAAAAATAATAATACTAATTTTTGATAAAATTTGAAAAAAAAAGTTTTCAAAAAGTTAATTTTCTTTAGAACCAAACAGGCAAAAAACTTTTTAAAAAATTCATAAAAAACTTTTATCTCATAAAACTTTTTTTCACACTTCTGTGGAACCACATAGCTCCTTAGGTACAAGTGTGAGAAACTCATTTTAAACTTGCCTCCAAAACAATTCATGGTGTTTTATGATTGTTAAAGCATTTGGGCCCTTGATAATGTATGATTAGTTAAATTTACTATTAATTTTTTTAAACATTTTTAGTACATTTTATATGCATTTATGTTTCAATGATTTGTTTGCCAGCTATGTGACGCCCCAATAATCCCACATCAGATAGAAAATAGAATATAATGGGCAACATAAGGATAAAAAACTCTAATACTAATAACCATGATTAAATACGGTAGTCCCAATGAGTTATTAGTACTAGTGTGAGATGGATTTGACATCGCTTAATTTGTCAGCTGGAAGTTAAATAGATCTGACATCTATGATTGAAGGAAGGATTAATTGCATACAAGTCTACGCAAATATAGTGAATTGCAAATATATCTTTGTAAAGTTCAACTTTTATAAGTTATCCATACAAAAGTCCTAATATTTTGGTAAAGTATTTAATCTGTGGTTAACTAAACTTTTCTAATAGATTCTAACGGTAGAAACATATCTGAAAACATTAAGACTTTTGTAGGGATAACTTTTGAAAATTGAACGTTATAAGCATATATTTACAATTCATTATGTTTGCGAGGAACAGTATGCAATTAATCATTGAAAGAAAATATAAAGATCAGAGATTCTAGTACTAACAACTGGCTAAAACATTTTGGAAAACATGCAACTATACCGGAATTTGCTCTTTCTCTTTGCTGTCGATCTCCTCTTCCATGCTTTTGCCTACCACAAGAAGGGAAAGCCATAGCAAACCAAATGTACATGACAATGTGGATGCCATAGGATCAAGATTGTGACAAACTCCAATGGGCAATGGCAATGGAGCCTCTCTGCCTCTCTTTAAGTATGTACACGAGAATGTTACAACCCAACAATTTTTATTTCAAATTTCATATGGTATTTATGAGGTTATTAAATGTGCATATCTTTAGTTATAGTAGAAGATATATGTGCATATCTTTGGTATTATTAACAGTAGGGCTGGAATTGGGCCGGGTTCGGGTCGGGTCGGGTCATACTATACCCAAACCCGGTTTAAAAAATTTTAGGTTTTGAATCGGGCTTCTACCCAATTTTTCTTTTAAAATCCAAAGCCCAATACCCATCGGGCTTTATTGATGCCCACTTTATTCATTTGTCACATAGCCCATATATATTTTTATTTTGTTTTAAATTAAAATAAAAGTATTAGAGTCCGGCTAGTATGCTATCGGTAGCACAGAGCGCTCCGTGCTACCAAGTTGTTTTCGATGATGCGGCTTCCAAATCGACGATCGGCTCTGTTAGACTTGATCTACACTATTGAAAGTATTTGGAAACTAAATTTTAGATTTTTTCGACATCATTTGACTAGTGATCAAAAGATCTCAAAATTGACAATTTTAATGGCCGATGTGGTGTGTTTGTGAGTTTAACGGTGTAAAACAATCCAAATGCTAGGAAAATTTTATAGAAATTTTTTTTCACTATTTAAAGTAAGATCAGTGTATCTGATCTTGAATTTAAATCTTTTATCATCATTTTTTATGATATTTTTATTTTCAGCCGTTCAATTTTAGACTACTTGTTTGATAGGTAAATGATATCGAAAAATTATGAAATTTAGTTTCTAAATACTTTCAATAGTGTAGATCAAGTCTAACGGAGCCGATCGTCGATTTGGAAGCCGCATCATCGAAAACAACTTGGTAGCACGGAGCGCTCCGTGCTACCGATAGTATAGTAGCCTAGTTCTATATAATTGTATATAATAATATTATTTATAATATATCCTTGTATCGGAACTGGATATTTAGTTACATATATTAATACATCTGTGACGTCCCAACTTCTAAGGGGGTCATTCATCTTAGGGCTACTTCCGTCCTATCACGTTTAATTCTTTTAACTTCTTGGGCCTTACTATTACCAAAAATATTTAAGTAGGATTAAGAGTTTAGCTCTATTATATTTTATATATAGGACTATCTGGGATCTCACATAAATAAAGACAATTTTACTTTGGCATGACTTTATAGGCTAATAGAATAAATGTTACATTTTTCTAGCGTACTATGGATATAGCGCATGTGAATTAATGAATCCTCTCTGATCACTTTGCGACACTGGGCTTACAAATTAATTAGGAGGCCAAAATTATTTCAGAGAATCAGATTTGACAAGTTAAAGCATGGTTAATTATTAGATGCTGGAACAAGGAATCTAAAAATAGGATCTTCTTGTGAATATAATGATTGATAAAGTGAGAAAGCTACAAAAGAAAATAAAAGTTTAATTTGAGGAGAGGGGAGATAACTGAGTTGCTGAAAATCGATTCCTTCGGTTTAATGAAAAAAGCGATAAAATGAATTAAGAAGATATAAGAGTGGACAAAGACACAAGTCTTATTCCAAATTGCTTTTTTTTTTTTAAAACCATGAATTCTGATAAAATTTTGAAATTTCATGACAAGTTGGTATGATTTGGATAAAGAAACACACTTAAACGAGCAAACACTTAACAAACAAATACGTAAATAGATAAACACCAAAATATATATTTAGGCTAGAATACTCTTGAGAGTATTACATTATTTTTACCGAGGAGTTATTTTCGAAGATGGAGCATTTGATTGACTATTAAGCCAGATAGAAATGATCCAGAGCCTTTAAAATATCTAAAAATTCAAATTTCTTTATTTTTTGTACTTATTATTAAGTGCATCAAAACATTATGAAAGTAAAGTGTGTTATATAACGCACGTGCAGAAACACAAACATCTATCTAACTACATTAAAGGAGGGTTTGGGGGGACCACAGGGTGACACGTGTCCCTCCAAACCCCCTTTTCTCTCTCTCTCTCTCTCTCTCTCTCTCTCTCTATATATATATATATATCAAAATATAAAATTTTGATACTTTCAAATTTTAAAGTTTTAAATTTCTAATTTTATATTTTTTATTTAAATTTTAAATTTCAATTTTTACTTATAATATTTATTTCTAAATTTTAAGCTTTTTAAACTTCAAAATTTTAAAGTTTTAATTTTCTAATTTTATATTTAAATTTTAAATTTTAATTTTTACTTATATTATTTATTTCTAAATTTGAAGCTTCAAAGTTTAAAATTTTAAATCTCTAAACTCTATGAAATTAATTAATTAATTAAATTTATTAATAATTAGTTTTATATAATATAATTAATTAATTTTATTAATAATACACATAATAAATTGCATAATAAAATCTAATTTGATAGATGAAATTTAAATCACATAAAATTTCATTGTATTAAAAAAATACGGAATTTAAGTTTCAGGAGTAAAATTTTAAAAATATAGTGTATGTGTGTATATATAATTAATTTTATTAAACAATATCTTCTACAATTTTATTTTCCTTCTATTTATTGATTTTTTTAAAATTATTTTGATAGATTTATCTCAAATCCTTTTCATATAATTTTTTATAAAATAAACTATTGTATAAATTTACTTTGCGCATATACCAATTTTAATGACTTTTATTTAAATAGATTTAACTATTACATCATTTTTATATAACTTTTATTTAATTAATAATTAGACTTATAAAACTATATAAAAATATTAAAAAAATAAAATTTATTGTCAAAATTTTTTTAGATCCGCAGCATCGCGTGGGTATTTCACTAGTAATAAATAAAAACAAAGCACTGGCCGAATGAGTGAAAAAAAAGGGGGAGATCCAGATATTGACCAAATCACATAAAGCTAAAGGTTTATTTAGGTCCCTGTAAAAATGACCCGAAAATAATTTTCGGTTCAAAAAACTATATTCGATCGCGGTTCTTGAGTCCATCGCCACTTTATCTAGAGTGGTCGTGGACCACTTTGTTTCTTTCCTTTTTTTTTTTCTGAACCGGCTATACACCATATAAAATATTATATATCATATTATATTATAAATATATAACATAATATAATATTATTTTTAATATATAATTTTTAATAAAAAGANTAAAATTATTTTGATAGATTTATCTCAAATCCTTTTCATATAATTTTTTATAAAATAAATTATTGTATAAATTTACTTTGCGCATATACCAATTTTAATGACTTTTATTTAAATAGATTTAACTATTAAATTATTTTTATATAACTTTTATTTAATTAATAATTAGATTTATAAAACTATATAAAAATATTAAAAAAAACTAAAATTTATTATAAAAATATTTTTATATCCGCAGCATCACGCGGGTATTTTACTAGTAAATATACAAAAGTACTTTCTTACCTTCTTATCTTGACGGAATATATTTTTTCTATTAAATATTTTATATCATTTTGGCGTGTTAATATTATTTTCACGCCGCAGATTGCTCGTTTTTCCGGGCACGCTAACAGACCCGCCGTATACATAGAAATTTTTCCTGTATACGAAGCGATAGCTGTATCTATATCTGTAATCATACAATATTACAACCAGTAGTATAGAGCTGCTAAGAAAAATATATATATAAATAACATTGGTTCAACATATATACATAGTATGATGATACAAAAACACTCGCTCCAACGAGATACTAACATCAGTATGTATAAGAATCCAAAAACTATCACTACCTGTAGCTGGTATATCTCTATATTAGCAGCAACACTGAAGGGATCTAACTCACGACTCTCTTTCCATGATCTGTATCGGCAACAACAGCAGTTGAAGAAGAAGGCTCTGCAAAAAGGGGTCACCAACTGGGTGTGAGAACTGCTGCAAAAAGTAGTCTTCAGTGGGTACCGCTATCGACCTCAATGGCTCACCCACTAAGTCTACAGAAGATATGCTCAATGATAGTAAAGAAACTGGAACAATCTATAGTTATATGCTACTTTACTATCATGATCCAATACTAACTATCTGTAGAAAAAATGCAATCTCTGACCCAATCTCGCTAGAGACTGTGAACACACCCGTCCCGCCTGTTGAAGCTACACTAACTACCTCCATGCTAGGCCGTCGTGGAGAGCAAATCCAAACAGGACAAAACCGACAACAACACAAACGCACAAAGCTCGACTTCGGAGCGGCACTCGTGGGCGCTACCCAGCCGAGTATGCAAGCGTATCTCTGTCGAGCTGAATCAAGCTCTCACAGGCTATAATCAAAATAGAAGGGTCTAACTGGTTTAACAACCATAATTTACGTGCCCTCGGCACAATCCGATGCAAAAACAGAAATCTGGATCCACCGTCAACCACAACGGCACTCGACAGTCCGGAATAGCCTATACACTACTATAAAAATAATCTGAGCATCCCAGCACAAGTGTAAATTTATTCTACACTATTCTGGATATCCACCGCCACAAACTACGTCGATACAAACAAACTACGGCTTGTAGAGCTAAATCTGGTAGCTTCAGAAAATGACAGTGCAGAATTGATAGTTTTCTCCTGGTAGCTTCAGAAAATAACGGTGCAGAATTGATAGTTTTCTCCTAAGTCAATTTTCAAGTCCAACATGTATAATTAGAACTAATATTTTAAGCTCCAAATTCAGATATCAAAAAACATACAAATCAATGAGTTTGAGCTAATTAACATAATATACAAAGACTAATAATACATACTGACAACAACTAGACTTAGAAGGAAATCCGCAGAATCCGGTAAGCATAACATTAACCCACCTCTAGCGCGAGTCTGACACGGTTGGGAAGTCGCTGGAAAGCCCTACCAAGCATAGTTTCAACCAGCCACGACACTCTCTAAGGATCTAAATACAAGAACACAAAAAATTACATCAATACCCTCAAATTCAGCACTTAAGCTAAAATCCTTCCAATTCCAATGTTAAACTCACCTTCCAATCCATAATTTAGGTAAAGAAAAGTCCCAAAACTAGTGGAGGATGATGGAATAATATTCTCAGGTCGAAATTCCAGCTTCCTCCAAGAATTGATCCAAGAAACCATAAAAATTTCAATTTCAGCTCAATTGTACCAATAGCTCAGAAAAATAGCAAATTCACCATACAAATCTCAATCAAATGCTGTCAAAAAGGACTCCACAAAAACTCCAAGAAGTCTACTAACCACCAAACCAAGCTTCGCAGCAATCGGAGCTTCCTACGTCGCACACGAGCTAAAATGCCAAAGGTTGCTGCTGGAAACTGCTAGAACTGCAATCCTCAAGGTGTCATTGGGTAATTTGGAGTATTTGAGGGATTAAAGTGCAAATTCGAGGATTCACTGTGAAAGAGGGTGAAAAACCATCTCAGGGGGTCGATCCCTTACTTTTATAAAGAGGTGGAATGGTCTGATAAGCCCCAAGAACAAGAAACACTAACTTGCTATCCCTATAGAACTCTGCACTTTAGGGCGCCCGAAACCCACTTCTGGGCGTCCGAAACTTTCAGGTCAATACAGCACTCCTTTGTTGGTTCCTCTGCTTGTGGTATGTTGCGCCCATAACCTGGTCCGGCGGACATTACCTACCACTAGACACGTGTCAAAACCCACACTAAACACCTGGTAAACATTCGGGCTCATATCTAGGTGTCCGGAACACAGGATCCGAATTGGCTTTCAGTTCAGTTCAGTTTAGCACTCAAGATCTGGGCGACCTAAACCATGTTTTGGGCGCCCGAAACTGGCAAAACTCCAGTTTTGCTTATTTAAGTGCACCAAGTCTATTTCTGCATCCATTTCGTACAAAAATAACTCCGACTCAGTCCGATACTCTTTAGATGTGTCGACCAGTCGCTAATACTGTAGCCAATTCGATACAAATTCCTCGGGACACTACAATTATTTTCTAAGATTAATATTTAAAAATTATTTCGATTCTATCTACTAATATTTAATTGTTATATTAAATTTTTATTTGATTATATTCAATAATCAAATTTAAATATCTATCTGAAGTTTAATTTTATTTGGCTTAAAATTTTTATTTCATCTAAAATTAAGAATTAACATTCAATTATATAAATTAAATTTAAATTTATAAAATTTTAAACTAAAATTAAAATTTGAGTTTAAATTGTGAATTAAATATAATTTTGGATATGAAATTTGAATTAATAGTTAAAAAAAATTAACTAAATTGGATCAAAGTTAAATTTTTAATTTTGATACTTTGTGACACCCCAATAGTCCTACATTGGTGGGAATAGGGTTGTCATTGGGTTTATAAGAGACTTAGACACTAATAATAATAACTGGGTTTAAGCATTTTGGGCTGGTGGTTGGGCCCAATGAGTTATTGTTGTTAGTGGGCTGGGTCGTTACATTTGGTATCAAAGCCAGTTCACCAGCCAGAAATGTGTGGTGAGTCTCGGCTGAGTCAGGGTCTGGATGACAGGCTAGCGAGACGAGTCTCACATCGTTGGCTGTGTGTGTGATTGGACTAACGAGGACGTCAGGGCCCGGGGGGAGTCTGTGACACCCCAATAGTCCCACATTAGATGGGAATGGGGTTGTCATTGGGTTTATAGAGACTTAGACACTAGTAATAATAACTGGATTTAAGCATTTTGGGCCGGTGGTTGGGCCCAACGAGTTATTATTGCTAGTGGGCTGGGTCGTTACATACTTTTAGTTTAAAATATTTATTTAAGTTTTGGATTTGTTAGGAATCAAAAAATTAAGCTAGATATTCAATATATATATAGAAAAAATAATGTCACGTCCCGCTATCGCCAATTTGGTCGATTCGGGTCCGTACACAGACGCCGAACGGATAGCATCTCCCCTATCCGTCCAAGGCTCAACAACAACGAGTACATGTATAAAGAAATATACAATTTCCAGGATAACATTTCAATATACATGGTTTGCACGAGGGCAAGCAACAAGAACGAGTGAAAGTAAGCTAGCTAATTAAACATGCATTCATTGTATTTTTGAAAACTTTACACCAAACTGTAAAGCTGAATAACTATCACATTTAGTTATTTACATGCTCATTTATACATTCTTTTACATGTTTCTTTAACATTAAATATATACAACATGAAACCAAAATAGATGTATAACTATACTCTGGAGTCCACTAGCTAAGATGCCGGGCTCTTGCCGTGATCCTCGACCGCTCCGCTCGCACTAGGATCTGCATGGTTAGTGGTGTGAGAACTACTAAAAGTTTCCAGTGGGTTCGGCCGTCGACCTCACCGACTCACCCACTAGGTCTATTCGTGCATATGTAGGCAAGAAAAGAGAGTAGATAGTAACCAGCTATAACATGTAACTACTACAATGTCTGTACAAAGCTGAAAGAAACAATATATAACATCTGAAATTTATGTATGCACGCTGCTAATAACCATTACCCAATCAAACTGGTTAACCATTTGGTTAACTATAACTCACCACAAAGTCCCTAATATCGGGGAGAATTCCGCTATAACCCGACGGGACCGTCTACTGGGGAGAATTCCGCTACCAACACAGTTGATGACAACTTCGAAGCTCCTCGCTCAAGGAGGAGCGACCTTCCTCGAGCATCATACTAATGTGAGTATGATCTGATCCTCATATAGAGGGTCTAATGACTGACAATATGCCACACTTAACTAGTTCTTTATGCTAGTTTTTACAATTTCAATCTCAATGCTAACTAATTCTCTAGTTATAATGTCACCAGATTCACTATTGTCATAGTCCACAGTAAATTCACACATTCATAGGGTTCTATGTTCATATTTTATTATTCACATACTCTCTATGTTGGCATAAACTCAAATGTTCATCTAATAATCACATAATGACATTTTTCCTATAATGCATGAATACAATATAATTCAAATATATATGTATGCTGAACAAGGCGACATAGACATAAAGAGAGATCCGAAGATTTCGGATAGCACCACCCACCTGTAGGGATGCCGAAATGTTAGAACCAACGTCTCGAAGTCTATAAGCACCTAGTCCTTGCGACTCGATGCCAATGAAGCTAGAACGAAGCGTTTCTTAATTAGCACGTCGTAGGTCCGTCGGAATATCAATTTGAACTTCCGAGCACGTCCAACTTTCCTTCATTAAGGAATAAAAGAGATTAAGCTTAAATCATATTCATATCCTTACTACTTGCGCATCAAACCTAAGCTTAGATATATGCTATCAACATAGTCTAGTTTCTAAGCTTCTCATAATAACTTTAGGGTTCTAGAACTTATACAAACAACCCTCAATCAAGGTAAATACACATCAATCCTAGTAATTGTATCACCACCTCTGCCATAGGATCTACTTCAACTTAAGCCATAGCTCATTTGCACACCATAGAACATACAATTTACTATAGGTTCATCAATGGCCGCATCAACCCTAGGAGTTAATTTACTCATCACTCAACCCTTATATAGTAATTAGAGCCATTCTAATTCAGAAATTAAAGCTAATTGAACCCAGGTTTCATTCCTAACCATTATATATACATCTATATGTATATACATACATACATACATACATACACACATAGAGCTAGTTCTATAAGGTTCTTCATGATGTTTAGAATTTCAGCACCTAAGAAATTCTTTGCTCAACTCCTTTACATAGCAAGGAACATCCTTTAAACCAGGTTTAGGATTAATCTATTTCAGATTTTACTCTAACCATTCCTTCATATGTACATATATATATACATATGTGTAGTTTTGTATAGTTTCAAGGCTTCTATAAGCTAATACAAGCTTTAATCACCTAGAAACCAGCTTCAAAGCACCCAATACTATTCAAATCAGGAATAGACATCAAGCTTACCCGGATTTGAAACTTCCCAAAGGGATTTCTCAGCTCCAATCTTCACTTCTCAGCTCAAAGTTCCATGAACACCAAAATCTGCCCACCAAAATCACTAAGCTTCAATCCCTAGCTTAGAGAGAGAAAGAGGGAGAAAGAGATGAGAACAAGAGAGAGAGGGAGGGGTCCTGGTCGTGGCTTAGCTGGTGGGTAGGCTAGGTTTAAGGATAAGCTCAAAAAATTTCAATTAATCCCCCTAAAAAAGCTAGGACTGCAGTTTTCAAAACAGTCCCTGTAGCTTTTACAAAAGAGTTCCTGCAGCTTTTGTGCAAAATCTGCATTGGCAACACTTATTTTCAAGATGATTTCGCATTTCCACTTTGTTCCAACCCCTTTAAACTCTTCTAAACTTATAATTAGCTACCCTCACACGACCAATTTAGCTCGGGGACTAACTAAGTTATATTCTCGTATTACTTTAATCACTTTGATCAAAGTTAGCCTTATAGTTGGAGATTTGATATATTACAAATAGAACTATATTATTTTTGTTGTTGGAAACAATTTGATTTTGAATTAGGATACGACTGTTCTAATAAAATATAATAGATGAATTTATTTTTTAAGAAATTAAATTTTATTATATATTTTTAATATATAAGATGCAGAAATTTGTTTTGATTTTAAATAACTATTAAAATAGTTATTGACAGACCTATTTTTTAGTTAAAAAAGATAACGTATTTTACTTGCAGAGACAAAAAAAAAAATTGCTTGTCCAATTTTTGCCAATCGGAGGATATCTTACTGCAGAATATTATTCACACTACAAACACACGAAGAATCAATATCTTTCAATTAAATAACTAAAAATAATTAAATTTAAAAAGTAGAATGATTTAAAATAAAGCATATAACTCAACTTTAAATTTTAAGTTTAGTTCATAATTTCAAATGTGAATCTATATTTCAATTTCAAATTTGAAATCTGTAACGTATCGAAACCTCAATAGCGATTATCGAACTTTAGCCAAATTGGTTAAAGTGCCGAGAGAAATGGATGGACGAACTCCAGTTGACATTCCAACAACGTTGGAAAGGTCAAAGTCGAGCCCCGAGGGTGTTTAGCAAGTTTTAGCATCGCTCGGCGCGATTTAAAATGTGAACAATGCGAAAGAAAAAAAGTTGGACAAGTTCCAATTGGCATTCCAACAATGTTGGAAGGGCTAAAAATGAGTTTAAGAGGTGTTAGAAAGGTTTTAGCATCTAACCGCGTGAAATAGAATCGAAAACGGCGCAAAATTGCATTCTGGAGCAAAGTATACCGGTGCAACCATTGAGTTGTCACCGCTACAGCATTGCAGGCTGAGAAGGAGAAGCTCTTGGGTTTGAGAAATTTTGCCTGTGTTACCGGTGACAGCTACAGTGTACCGGTACACTTTGGGTCTGACAGCAAAATAAAAACTGCTGCAAATACAAGTGTTTGGAGGGCTTTTTGGCTATTGTTACAACATGTAATATACCCCAACACCCCTCCGACCTGTTCTAAACAGCAACCACTCCCTCATCTCTCATTTTCTCTTTCTCTTTCTAGAAATCCTCTCTAAAGGCAAGGGAGGTGTCACGCCTCGTGGTCCGTTTTGGTTAAAAACACTGCGAATTTTTTTTTTTTTTTTTTTTGAAAACCTGATCCCAGGGTATGTCAGATCCGCCAAAAATACAGGGAATCTACTGTTCGCGCGGACAGAGTCTCCCCTGTATTTGCACGGCGTCGCACAAGTACAAGCATATGACAAGGATACAACCACTACACTGAACATACTGACATCCAACATCTATATATAGCCATACACTATTCAGTACAAGTTCACATTCATGATTTGAACATAAAATCACAACTATTAGTTAAAACGTTTCCAACTTAGAAACGAGTTTTGAAATACTAAGTTATGAAAACTACGAAAATTTTTTTGAAAGCTGTTTCCCACATGAAAACTCTTTCTTTAAAACGCGCTACCACGAGGAGTAGAAAACCGTTTTTCATTTCACAAATTTCACAAATCCCTTTATTACATTCATGAAAACCCACATTTTCAAATGTAATAAAAATACTGAACCATATAAACTATCTGAGCTGTATCAACATAATAGTAAGGGTAGAAACTAAACCGAATAACCTGGGTCGGAAGTTCTATCGACCGCTACAAACGTGTCTCACATCTCGTCTCAACTCTCACCGCCTGCGATACCTGAAAAATGATGGGGGAGGTGAGAACATGTAAACATGTCTCCCCTCCCAGTGGGTACCGCAAGCCGATAAAGGCGAGGAGTACTCACCGGATCAGGAAGAGCTAAACAACAGTACAGATCAGTAGAAATACAGTAGCAATAATAATAAATGAAAGAGACATATATATGAAAGAAAGTACAACTATCGCTACTGTAATGAACAACTGAATGTATACATGTAACAAGACTATAGTAGCAAGACAATGTAACGAAAGAACTGAAGGTATACAAGCAACAACCGATACTATAGTTATATGCGTCAACCAGACAATAAGTCCAAATATACCCAATCTGATGCTGCTATATTGGTCCGTAGACCTCAAGCGTTGCCTGTCACAGAGTAGACACTGCGAGCTTATTCATGCGTCACCGATGACCTATCCGGATACGTACACCCCTTGGTTGGTGGCCAAACCAACCTGGTGTCTAGAATACACAGTGCTGTGACTAGATCATGCTGATATGCTCAAACGAAACCCGGCTAAAGCCGGTGCCTAGGTCGAAGCCAGAAACCAGGGCGTACAACGCCGAACCTCGATCAACCAGATCGAAACACATGATGAGAGAGTCAATGTGTTGCCTGAACCCAAAGTCCACAAAGTCCAACCGACCAACAAGGTCACTGATACGAAGTACGAGAACCGACCAACCAGGTCAATAGATACGGAATGCAACAACCGACCAACCAGGTCAACAGATACGGAATGCAACAACCGACCAACTAGGTCAACAGATATGCATATAGATAGAACTACTCTACTCCTACTCAGGATACTAAGCATGCAAACAACGAGCAGAGTATAATGGAATAACATGGGTGCAAGGCTCAATATATACTATGCAATAGTAATAACAGCAGAGTAAGGGTAAGAAACCATCACCGAGCGTGCACCACTGTACCGACGTCGGATCGAAGTACCCACCTGCCACTGTCACGTCGGAACACTGGGTATGCACAAGTCAACCGGACCTACGAAGATCCACCAGGTCAGTATCCAACCCACTAACCTGAAGTACGAGACCCACAAACCTCCACAAAAGATCTCTGTAATTGTTTCCCAAAACGAATCACCGTAACTCACCGAAAGTCCCGAAAACCACACTGGGACGCCGTCGGGACCCACTAAGTGTCCCGAAACTCACCGAGCGTACCACGAGTCACCCGCTGCCACAAAACACTCCCGTTTGGATATCTTGGCAGCAAACACATGATAACACTGCTACACAATCATCGCCGGATAATTGTACGAATATGGGTTCCCGAAAGCGTCTATTTCGACACCGGAACCCACCGTCGCTCACCCATCATCACCGAACCCACAAATGATGATGATGACCAGCCAACAAGGCTCAGCGGCAATTCACAGGATAAACAAACCACATCGGAAGAAATCCGAACTAAAACCGCGTTCTTTCGGCGAATTTCGCTGAAAAATGCACCGAAATCGACTCCTCGATTTCCGCGAAGGCTATCGAATCATGGACAATCAGTCCAGAGGTCACCACACACACACATGCACTGCCCACAGTAGCCACAAGGTGCACAATTGCACAAAAGCCCCTTAATTTACATAAAATCCTATCATTTTATGTAAATCGGGCGATTAAGTGGCTCGTTCATGCAAACCGAGAACTTCTAAGGTCTGCCGAGACATGCACTGACAGGTCTCGAAGTGTTGGATGCCGTGCTCATGATCCGGAGCACAACGGCTCACTGTGGGAAGCACGGGAGCAACCCGAAGGTTCAGCGAACAACGCGCAGTCGGGAAAAATCACGCCGAACAGGTTGATACGACATCCGCTGATCCAAAGTAAGGTGAGCACTGTGATCAGCACTGACCAACGATCACCGTGCTCACCTCCGGAGGCATCGAAACAGCCTCGGATCACCGAAAAAATACGTGCAAGCACGGAACAGCAGCCGAAAAGGCTCAACAGGGTCGACACTACCGAAACAGCAGAACGGAGTCTCCCCGACAGAATATAAGGTGAGCACGATGATCAGAAAGTTGCCACGATCACCGTGCTCCCTTCCGCAGAGGTCGGGGAGCCTCGGATAGCTCGAAACAGCAAACCTACTTAACTAAGCCCTATTTCAGGCTTGGCCGGAGCAACCTTGCTCTGGCCAGCTTTCGGCGGCACGGCGAGGTGCGCGCGGGCCAGGGATGGGTGCGGGGGAGGTGAGGAACACGATGCTCACCTCAGGTGGCAGCGAGGGGCGGCGGCAGCAACGGCGGAGCAAACCGAGCCCGCAACAACTAGGGCTCGGGTTCCACGGGCAAAAGCAGCCATGGCGGCGGCCGTGGAGCTTAGGGACGGCGGTGGAGAGTTGCTGGAGGCCGTAGGAATGCTTCGGGTGCAGCCTTGAGTGGCAGCGGTGCAGGGAAGAAGGCGTGAGCTCGGCTCGGACTGAGCTTGCCCAAGGAACCCATCAGGCGGCTACAGCGCGGCGGTGGCGCTCGGGACGGCTCGGGGCGGCGGTGACCGACCACCTGAGGTCGGAGGGGGTGCCACGGGGTGGCCCAAGGTGGTGGCGGCGCGGGGAAGAGGTCGCAGACCTGCCTCGGCCTGGGCTCGGTCTGGAAGGCAGCAGCGCTGGCTGGCCGAGACAGCGGCGGCAGCCCGTAGAGGCGCCGTCAACCGGCCGGGGGATGTGCGGCTAGGGCAGGGAAGCGAGGTGAAGGTGGCAGGTTGCGGCTAGGGTAGCTCGGGGCTAGGTATATTAGGGTTTCGAGGTTCCAATTAAACCCTAGAAGACACTATATATAAGCTGGCAAAAATACAAATAAGTCCTCCGAAACTCAGATTTACTTACTGAGTCCTCCACAGCGCGTGTAAAACACGCGAATACCCCTCCACGTCCGGTTTCACGCGAAACAGTACATAAAATGTCGCAACTTTTGCAAAATTACCGTTTTGCGATCACCAACCTCTCCTCGATGAACGCGCAATCTCCGCAGATCCGTCCGTCAGATTTGTGAACGGATCACGCCAGTGCGATCAGCACATCTGAGACAACAAACCTACAATTTTGGTTCACCTCGATCGATCACGGATTCGCGACGAAATCCGTTCTCTCTCCGAAAGGCCAAAATGACGCACAAATACATATAAAACACGTATTTTCGGATTTTCTCGAAATCCATGCGTCAAACTCAAAATCCGTCAGCGCCATCGGTTCTAGAATAACCAAACCGTTCGAAACGAGCTATTAGACTGCTAGGAATGGAGTCCGATACGCGCCAGAAGCCAACTTCGCACCGTGGCTTTACCAGAAAACTGAGTTACTATTCACTTTAAGTGAAACTTGGAGATCGCGTAAAATCTCCATTCTAGCTCGGTTTCTCCTAAAACTTGACGAGTACTTTTGTAATTAAATTACACACAAAACATCGTCAACTGAGAGTTTAGCTACACTGCCAAAACTCGGTCCTTACAGGAGGAGCTAAGGAGAAGGCTTGGAGAAGGTGATCTTGGAAGATTAGGGGATCAAGAAGCTCTCCTACAAGGTGGAATTGGAGGAGCTTAGGGCTAAGGTGAGTTTTATGCAAGAACTCTTTTAGGGTTTGGATTTTCACCCTAAGCTTTAGTGTTTTGGACTTGTAGCAAGTTTAGAAACGTCGAACAAGCCATGAACTCCATGAAAACCCATGGAAGCTCAAGGTGCTCTCATGGTGATCACCTAAGGGTTGTGTTAGATGCCCTAGGGTTGGTCCAAATGACTTAGTAATAGTATTAGAGAGCTTCCTAGATGATTCTAAGCTAGCAATTGCTTAGGGATGAGATCGATCTAGGAGAAAACCAAATATGACATTGTTAGGGCACCCAATTTGGGGCTTTTGCCTCCGACCGTTTCTGAGGCAAATTGACATTGCGGAAACCTAATTGGGGGTATTCCCGACACGTTCGGCAACTCCGTTTGACCTTACAAAAAGGTTTAGATAAAGTTATCGAGAAAAAACCTAATTTGGCTTCGTTTTGCCGCAGGCGAAAAAGTAGGGCTTCAAAAATTTCAAGAAATTCATCGTAGCATCCCCTCAACCATTTAAGGTGAGCGGTGCATTCCAAGGACCTCGAAATTTCTTTTATGTCTAAAGTGTCACATTTGAGCATATGTATGTATTTGAGCATATTGCATAGTAGGGTAATTGTAAGCTTTCTTTGCATGTTGTGGGTTCAAATGCATGTGAAATACTTGTAAGAATGTGAGAATTTTATTTACTCTATGTATGCATGAGAAATGATAAGAACTTAGTAGCTTTAGAGAACAAAAATGATGTGTTGACATAACTGTAGAGGGTGGCATCAACGAGTCAAGATATGCTAGAGTGGACACTTAGAAAACAAGTGTGGCATCAATGAATGAGTACAAGAACAAGTAGTGTATATGACACTAGTAAAGATTAAAGAATGCAAGTAAATAGAGGTAGCGACATTATGACGTAACAACCTTAGAGTTAAGGGTCAAATGTGCATTGTTTCTTTATAGTCAAGGAATGAATTGGACTTGACATCCTTATAGTTAAGGATGGGATCATACTCACTTGTAAGTCCTTACTCGAGGGTGGTAGCTCCCCCTCAGGCGATGTACTCCGGAGTTGTCATCACTGGGTCGTAGCGAGTATCTCCCCAGAGGACGGTCCCGTTTGGTTGTAGCGGGTATCTCCCCGATATTAGGGATTTAGTTGGTGAGTCGTTGAGGGCGAAACCTACGGGTTAGCCAAGAGATTGGGTATTGAGATTGTGATATTGCATTCAACATGAGCATACAATTGAGCATCACATTTATTATTGTTCAGGCATATTAGCTGCATTTGCATAGTTTGGTTACTATCTATATCTATTTCCTTCTATTATACCTTATTTAGATCTAGTAGGAAAGTCGGCGTGGTTGGTTGCCGAACCCACTGGGAACTTTGTTGTAGTTCTCACACCCCATTTTCCACAGAGCCCGGACCGAGCGAGCCGGCGGACGACCGCGGTAAGGGCATCGCGCCCTAGATAGAGACTTCCCGAGTGGGTTTCCATTTTGTAGTTGCATACCTTTTTACGTCACCTTTTTGTGTATTTTGATGACTATAGATGTTAAAGAAAAAGAACGACAATGATGTAAAAGGTATTTATATTTCAATACAAGAACTTATATTTTGGGATCATGCGATGTAAAGAGAAGAAACGATACAGAGATGTAACTGATTTCCTAAGTGTAGTTTATTACTTTCACTATTGGCTATTGCTTGCCATCGTGCAAGCCATTGTATATGCTTCCGCTTATGCAAATTATTACTCTATTGATACTTGTTGTTGAGCCTTGGGCGGACAGGGGAGGCTCTATCCGTTCGGCGTCTGTTCGACGCTCTCGAACTGGCCAAAATGATCGGGCTCGGGGCATGGCAGATATAATGGTATCAGAGCGTAAAGAGCCAAAAAGTGAAAGTATAGGATGGACCTAGAGACCCTTAGTAATGGAAAACCTTAAGGATCTAGGAAACGTGAGCGACGTGGAATCAAAACTATAGCGAAAGCTTATGATTGGGTTGGTGTAAATATGTCTCTAATATGGTTAGGGACTAAATTTAAGTTGTTATTTATTTTTCTTTTCCTTGTGTTGTGATTGGCGGCCGACGACACGATGTTTGGGAATGAAAATAAATGCACTTGTATGCTTTCGCCTGATTGAGTATAATCGAGTATATTGTCTAAGTGACTGATGTGAATTGCTTCATTTCAGGAAGCAATGCCGCCTCGTGGACTACCTAAGTTGCCTCGTCGACCGCGGACGAGGTCTATGGCCGAGGAGCCAAGTACGGCTCCCGTGCAACCCGGAGCAGGTGGCGACGGGGAGCTTCGAGAGCAGATAGCCGCGCTTATTGGCGTAGTGCGGCAGCAAGCTGAGTCCGTTCAGCGCCAAGGGGAGCAAATCCAAAGGCTCCAGGAGGCCTTAGAGCGGCAGCAGGCGGCGGCGGCGGCGCCCGTGGAGGCCGTGCACCCTGCGCCTCCTGCAGTGGTACCGAGTGCGGCCGAGGGTGTGGCCGCGGCGGCAGTGCCAGTTACGATGGTGCCGGCGGGATCGGGAACCTCAAACCCCGATAGTACGGCGGATGAGGCGGAGCGGGAGCGCGCGTTGGCGGCTCTCATTCAATTCAACAAGTTCAACCTACCTATCTTCGAAGGGGGAGTGGTGGAACCGGCGGCGGTGGAGTCATGGATCGACTCCACGGAGACGCCCTTCGAGGATCTGCATACCTCGGAGAAGGACAAGGTGTACCTCGCCACACATTGCCTTGAGAAGACGGCGAAGGTGTGGTGGAAGCATGTTAGGCGGGATCGATCTTCCGATCTTCTACCTATGTTGTGGGAGGAGTTCAGAGAGCGGTGTACGCCAATTACTTTTCCGACACGGTGAAGCGGAAGTTGCAAGAAAAATTCGGGATTGCTTCGTGGAGGACTACGAGCAGGAGTTCTCCCACCTTATCGATTGCATCCCGGAGGTTGTTCGTGACGATCGGGACCGGGCCGATTGGTTCCTGCGAGGTTTGCGGTCGGGGATTCATAGGGCCGTGCAAATCCTCAAGCTGACGACTTTTGCGGAGGTTTTTGATCAAGCTTTGTGGGCGGAGCATGGCTATGCCCACGAACGGGAGGAGCGTGAGTCCGCAGCCGAGACAAAGGGCAAGAGCAAGAAGCGGGCGGCGGGTGGCACCGGATGCCGGCCGAATGCAAAGAAACCCCCTCGGTATCCCCGGCAACAGTCCAAGAGTTGGGGGCCGCTCCGTTGTTCTATTTGCGGCGGTGACCATCGACCGCCGGTGTGCCCGCAGCGCGAGGGAAAGTGTTATAAGTGCGGCCAACCTGGGCACATGTCACGGGAGTGCCCAAGTTGGGGGTCGTCTGCACTGACAGCGGCGTCTCTACCCCGAGACAGCTTGCGGGGTTACCACCGGCTGTGTCAGCTGGACGCTCGTCATCATCGCCTCAGCCGGAGGCATCGAGGGCACCGAGTGGGTGGGTTTTTGCCACTCAGGTAGAGGAGCAACCTGCAGTTCCTGACGATGTCGTGGCAGGTATTATCCTGATCAAAGGTACTAGAGCTAGAGCTTTATTCGACACGGGTGCATCACATTCATTTATAGGTGCATCATTTGCAAGGATGCATGGCATTAAGATCGTGCATCATTATGACTATTGGACGGTGAATGCGGCCGAGCATTCATTCCATGTTCACGATGAGTGCGTGGCGTGCCCAGTGCAGATAGGTGGTTGGGTTATGCTGATTGACCTGCTGGTGCTGAATCGGATGTGGGGTTTCGACGTGATCTTGGGGGGCAACTGGCTCTCCAAGTATTGTGCCGTGATAGATTGCGAAAGCAGGGTGATCACATTCCGTGAGCCTGATCGAGAGGAGCTAGTATATCGGGCATGTAAAAGCATGCTCTTCGCGGCGACCATATCGGCGGCGAGGGTGAGGAAAATAATTAAGGGTAGAGGTGTAGCCTACTTGGCGACAATGGTGGAAGCCCGAAGGGTGCACCCGGAACTTAGTGGTATTCGGGTAGCATGCGAATTTTCGAATGTATTTCCGGCGAAGTTACCGGGATTGCCACCGGACTTGGAGATCGAGTTTGTCATTGATTTGATTCCTGGGGCGGCGCAAATCTCGAAGGCTCCGTATAGAATGGTACCGGCGGAGCTAAAAGAACTGAAGGCACAGTTGCAAGACTTGCTCGAAAAAGGCTTTGTAAGGCCGAACGTGTCACCGTAGGGAGCTCTAGTGCTATTTGTTAAAAAGAAAGATGGCACACTTCGACTTTGTGTGGATTACCGCGAATTGAACAAGGTCACTGTGAAGAATAAGTACCTGTTGCCGAGGATTGACGATTTATTCGATCAGTTGCAAGGGTCGAGGGTATATTCGAAAATAGACCTACAGTTGGGGTATCATCAGTTGAAGATACAACTCCAGGATGTGCACAAAACGGCGTACCGTACGCGGTATGGCCACTACGAGTTCATGGTAATGCCGTTTGGGCTCACTAATGCTCCGGCAGCCTTTATGGACCTAATGAATCGAGTCTTCCATCCGCTATTGGACCGATGCATCGTGGTATTCATTGACGACGTATTGGTGTATTCTCGGACTGAGGAAGAACACGAGGAGCATTTGAGGGTCGTGTTGGAGGCACTCCGAAAAGAAAAGCTTTATGCAAAACTAAAGAAATGTGAGTTTTGGCTTTCGGAGGTTACCTTCTTGGGTCACGCTATATCCGGTGATGGCATCTCGGTGGAACCAAAGAAAGTGGAGGCTATTAAAGACTGGCCTCGCCCGATGAGCGTAACGGAGGTTCGCAGTTTTCTTGGGCTAGCGGGCTATTATCGGCGGTTCGTGGAGGGGTTCGCTAAAGTAACCACTCCATTAACGCGCCTTCTTACCTCCCCAACAATTTTTCAGGTATCGCAGGCGGTCAGAGTTGAGACGAGACGTGAGATACGTTCGTAGCGGTCGATATAGCTTCCGACCCAGGTTATTCGGTTTAGTTTCTATCCTTACTATTCTGTTGATATAGCTTAGATAGTTTATATGGTTCAGTATTTTTATTACATTTGAAAATATGGGTTTTCATGAATGTAATAAATAGATTTGTGGATTTTGTGAAATGAAAAATAATTTTCTACCCCCCGTGGTAGCGCGTTTAAAAAAAAAAGAGTTTCCGTGTGGGAAACAGCTTTCGAAAGGTTTTTTGTAGTTTTCATAACTTAGTATTTCAAAACTCGTTTCTGAGTTGGAAACGTTTTAACTAATAGTTGTGATTTTATGTTCAAATCATGAATGTGAACATGTGATGAATGGTGTATGGATATATATAGATGTTGGATGTCTGTATATTCAGTATAGTGGTTGTATCCTGGTTATGTACTTGTACTTGTGCGACGCCGTGCAAATATAAGGTAGACTATGTCCGTGTAAACAGTGGATTCCCTGTATTTGTGGCGGATCCGATAGACCCCATGGTCAGGTTTTCAAAAAAAAAATTTTCGCTGTGTTTTAACCTAAAAGAGACCTCGGGACGTGGCATGCGTGTCTCGGGGTATTCTCAAAGAATTTTAAATAAAAAAAGCTGACATGTTTTCGCTTGTTTTCCTTAAAAAGGATTTTTCAAAGGACCCCGAGGCATGACAGATTAAGATGGTATCAGAGCGAGGTTCAACCATAGTTAATCACCGTTTAGGATGACCTATAGGATGTTTATAGGCATTTAGGCACGCGAGAGTGCGGGGTTGGTTGGATTTGAGTCTTGGTAAGTAGAGTAGAGTCAGTTTGTTCCTAACTGGACTCTAACCTTGTCTATTTCAGCACATGGCACGCAGTAGAACTAGACGACGCGCTAATGCCAAGGCGTCTTCTGTTGCGCATGGCATCTGATGGTTGGAGGAGCAGTTGGCTGCATTGGCAGGATTAGTCCAGCAGGTGGTGCAGCAGCAGGCTGCAGCTGGAGTTGGACAGGCTCCGCTGTTGTAACGTATCGAAACCTAGATAGAAAATGGCGAACTTTAGGCAAATTGATTAAAGTGCGCGAATGAATTAATTGGGCGAGTTCCAATTAACCTACCAACAGTGTTGGGAGGGTTAAAAATGAGTTCTAGAAGTGTTAGAAGGGTTTTGGCATCGATCGGCGAGAAATAGAATCGAGACGGAGCTAAAAATCAAGTCTGAAGTAAAGTGTACCGGTACAACAAGCGACCTGTCACCGATTACACAAGCTGAAACCGATGACACTTCAAAGTGTACCGGTACATTTTGGGCGAAACCGAGAGATCTGTTCTCAGGTTTGCCTCTGCGTAGTCGTGAAACCGGTGACACTTCAAAGTGTACCGGTACACTTTGGGCCCGACAGCAAAATGAGGTCTGCTGCAATTATGACAATTCGGAGGGCCTAGTTGCGATTGTAGCAACATGTTAACAGCCCAACACACTCCTCCCTCTCTTTTTCCACAGCCAACCCCTCCCTCTCTCATTCCTCTTTTTCTCTCTCTAGAAATCTCTCCAAGGAATAAGGAGAGGAAGGAGAAGAAGGGTTTTTGAAAGAGTTTTGGAGGCTTTGAGGGTTTGGGATCTCTCCAACAAGAAGGACCTTGGAGAGTTTTGGGCCAAGGTATGGTTTTCATGAAAACCTAGGCTAGGATTTGGATTTCTCCCAAGAAACTTAGGTTTTGGAACTCTTCTATGTTTAGAACACCTCTTGAGGCTTGAGCTCCATGAAAATCCATGGAAGCTCAAGGTCCTCTTATGGTGAACTTCTAGGGTTCATCTTGGATGCCCTAGAAATGGCTTAGTTGACCTTAGATGAGCACCTAGAAGCTTGACAAGCTCTCTTTTGCTTGTTCTAGAGATCAAAACCTAAGGTTTAGCAATGGGTTTGGTTAGGGCACCAAATTTGAGGCTTTTGCCCTAGGATTTTTCGAGGGGCGAATTGACCCCGTAAAAATCTAATTGGGGGTGTCCTCAACGCGGGGGACAACTCCGTTTAACGTTACGAAAAGGTTTAGATGGAGTTATTGGTAAAAAGCCTAATTCGGCTTCGTTTTGCCGCAGGCGAAAAAATAAAGCTTCAAAAATTCCAAGAAATTCACCGTAGCATCCTCTCAACCTTCTAAGGTGGGTGGTGCATTCCAAGGACCTCGAAAATTTCTTTATGTCTAAGTGTCATGTTTTGAGCATATGTACATATTTGAGCATTTTGCATAATAGGGTTAAATTGTGAACTTTTTATAGCATGATGTAAATTCAAATGCATGTTAAATACTTGTAAGAAAGTGAGAATGATAATCCCTATGTATGCATGAATGTGACAAGAACCTAAAAGGGTTAGTAAACAAAAGTGACACCATGATATAGATCTAACGAGTGGCATTGATGAGTCTAGAACACTTAGAAAAATAAGTGTGGCGTTAGACATGAGAACAAGAACATAGCACTTAGAAAACAAGTGTGGCATGAGTACAAGAACTTAGTAGTGTATATGACACTAGCGATAGTAAAGAATGCAAAGAAAAGAATGATTGAGACATTATAACAATTCAATCTCAGAGTTAAGGGTCATTTGAGTATGGTCTTCCTTAAAGTTAAGGAATAGATTGAACTTGGAATCCTCAATATAGAATTGATCGTACTCACCTTTAGTCCTTGCTCGAGGGTGGTAGCTCTCCCTCGGGCGATGTGCTCCGGAGTTGACATCACTGGGTTGTAGCGGGTATCTCCCCAGAGGACGGTCCTATCGGATTGTAGCGGGTATCTCCCCGGTTATTAGGATTTTGGGTTGGTGAGTTTGTTGAGGGCGAAACCTACTGGCTAGCCANCCCTCGGGCGATGTGCTCCGGAGTTGACATCACTGGGTTGTAGCGGGTATCTCCCCAGAGGACGGTCCTATCGGATTGTAGCGGGTATCTCCCCGGTTATTAGGATTTTGGGTTGGTGAGTTTGTTGAGGGCGAAACCTACTGGCTAGCCAAGAGATTGGGTAAAGAAATTGTGATCCTGCATTCATCATGAGCATTATATCGAGCATCGCATTTTATATTGTTCAGGCAAATTAGTTGCATTTGTTAGTTCGTTACTTTCTTTTCTCTATTCTATTATGCCTGATTAGACATAGTGGGATAGTCGGTGTGATTAGTTGCCGAACCCACTGGAAACTTTGTTGTAGTTCTCACACCTCTATTTCTATAGAGCCGGGACCGAGCGAGCCGGCTGACGATCGCGGTAAGGGCATCGCACCCTAGTTAGAGACCTCCCGAGTGGTTATCATTTTGTAGTTATATACCCTCTACTTATACATCATCTTTTGTATCTTGATGATTATAGTATTGTGAACATGTTAAATGAATGATGCAAAAAGAGTTTATGTTTAAATGCAAGAATTTATATTTAAGATTATGCGATGTAAAAGAGAAGAAATGATGCAAAATTGTAATTGATTTCCAAGTGTAGTTTACTTCTTTCACTATTGGCTATTGCTTGCCCTCGCGCAAGTTATTGTGTATACTTCTGCTTATGCAAATTGTTACTCTATTGATACTTGTTGTTGAGCCTTGGGCGGACAGGAGAGGCTCTGTCCGTTCGGCGTCTGTTCGACGCTCTTGAACCGGCCAAAAGGATCGGGCTCGTGGCGTGACAGCTGTCGGGTCCGGACACAGTTATAGCTACAAGCATTGTTGCTAATGTGACCTGCGAGGCAAGTAGCATCGAGGTGACCGACCTTGCATAATATGCGATCAAGCGCACTTGGTGACCACTTGCCCTCAGCGACAAGACCATTGTTTTCGATGCGATCAGCCATGTCATTTCCGTCGCGATTGCCTGAGGGGTGGCAGACTGATGTGAGGTGCAACTTTCCTTTTAGCGACTTCATCGCAGACAGTTGGTGGGCCTGCCCTTGTTTCGACTCAACTGATGAATGCGCCCGTACGCGGGAACACAGGTATAAAATTTCAGTTTACGGATTTATCTTTACTATCTACGCAAGTCCCTTGCAATGTTGGACACATGAAGCATACTTGTGTTTCTATTATCTTGTTGTTGATAGTCATATTAACTCTCAGGCTCTATTGTTGTATTGAATGGATTCAACTATCGACTGTTTTGAACCTCGTAATTGATCATATACTGCATTTAATTGATTGGGTCCTGCCAGTAGTTTGGTGGTGCTTATTAGTGAAAGGGTGTTGAGTATTGGTGGCGGCACTAGATGCAGTGACCGTGACGCCAGAGCATTAACGAGTTTGTATTAGAGTGTTATCACGCATCCTTTTCTGATGAGTAATGATACTGTAACGTACCAAAATATCGATAAAAAATGGCGAACTTTAGCCAAATTGACTAAAGTGAACGAATGGATTAATTGGGCGAGTTCCAATTAACCTACCAACGGTGTTGGAAGGGTTAAAAATGAGTTCTAGAAGTGCTAGAGGGGTTTTGGCATCGATCGGCGCGAATTAGAATTGAAACGAAGCCAAAAACCAAGTTTGGGCAATGTGTACCGGTACAACTATCGAGTTGTCACCGGTACAGACAAGTGTACCGGTACAAAATAAAAGTGTACTGGTACAAATGCCCCAGACCCGAGGGAGCTGCTCTCGGGTTTGGTCATACGCGATCGTGTAACCGGTGACAGCCCAAAGTGTACCGGTACACTTTGGTTTGGCAGCACCTACGATGTTTGTTGCAATTATAAGAATTTGGAGGGTCTAGTTGCAATTGTAGCAACATGTTAACACCCCAACACACCCTTCCCTCTCTCTTTCACAGCCCACTGCCTCCCCCCTCTCATTTTTCTTTTTCTCTCTCTAGAACTCTTCCCCAAGAGCAAGGAGAAGGATTGGAGAAGGTTTTGGAAGGTGGATTTGGAGACTTTGAGGGTTTGGGATCTCTCCAACAAGGGCCTTGGAGAGCTTTGGGCCAAGGTAAGATTTTCTTGTAAGATTAGGGTTAGGGCTTGGGTTTTATGCCTTGAACCTTTGGATTTGAGTTTCTTACAAATGTAGAAATCCTCTAATGGCTCTAGAACACATGAGAACCAAGGTTTCACCGTGTGCTCTCATGGTAACCATCTAGGGTTCATGATAGATGCCCTATGAATGGTACAAATAGGTTGGAAATGATATTAGGGAGCTTCCTAGATGATTCTAAGCTAGTATTTGCTTAGTTACAAGATCAATCTAAGAAAGAACCATAAATGACATTGTTAGGGCACAAAATTTAGGGCTTTTGCCCTAGGTTGTTTCTAAGGCAAATTGGCCTTATAGAAACCTAATTGGGGATCAAACGAACGTGTTGGTGTGCTTGGTTCAACAATCCGACAAGTGTACGCGAAGATATTGACAAAACGTTATTTTCGTACAGATAGCCGGAGCACGCAGAATAGGGCTTCAAAAATTTCAAGAAATTCACCGTAGCATCCTTGCAACCAACTAAGGTGGGTGGTGCTATCCGAAATCGGTGAAAATCTCTTTATGTCTAAAGCGTCATTTTATTGAGCATATGTGAATATTGAACATTGAGCATAGTAGGGTTAACTGAAAGTATTTTCTTGCATGTTATGAGTATAAATGAATGTGAAATAGTGGTAAAAGAGTAAGAACATGAAAACCCTATGTATGCATGAAAGTGACAAGAACCTAGATGAGGCAAAGAACCAAAATGACATAGTGACACATGCATTGGATGGCATTATTAAATGTCAAGTATGCAAATGAACGCTAGAGTGTGTGTGGCATTAGCAAATGACAAGAATACTAGAGTTAAACACTTAGAGAACAAGTGTGGCATTAGTGAATGAGTACAAAAAATAAGTTAGTATATGTGACACTAGTATGAGTTAAAGAATGCAAGTAAAGAACAATAGTGATATTGTAATATAGAAACCTTAAAGATTAAGGTCACATGAGCATTAGAGTCCTTAAAGTTAAGGAATGATCATACTCGCCTATAGTCTTGGCTTGAGGGAGGTCGCTCCCCCTCGAACGGTGTGCTCCGGAGTTGTCACCACTGGGAAGGGGAAACCCCAAAGGACGGTCCCATGGGAGGAAGCTGAATGCCCAATGGGCTGAGGACCCAATAAATGGGATTTAGAGTTGGTGAGTTATGGAACCCTACGGGAGGAAGCTAAATGCCCAACGGGCTGAGGGCCCAACGGGTTAGCCACAAGATTGTGTAAAGGAAAGATAACTTGCATTCATCATGAGCACCTCATTGAGCATATGATTGAGTATATTTGTTCAGGCATATTAGCTGCATTTGTTAGTTGGTTATTATCTATTCTTTCTTATATTATGCCTGATTTAGACCTAGTGGGAAGGTCGGCGAGATCGGGGCCAAACCCACTGGAAACTTTGTTGTAGTTCTCACCCCACTATTTCTATAGAGCCGGGATCGAGCGAGCCGGTCGACGATCGTGGTAAGGGCATCGCGCTCTAGATAGAGACCACCCGAGATGATTTTTTATTTTGTAGCTGCATACCCCTTGCTTATATATATCATCTTTTGTATTTGATGACGTTTAGAGACGTTTAAAACATTTGTATTAAAGATACTTTATGATGTTAAATGCAAAGGTTCATTTTGGGAGAATTTGTGATGTAAAAAGAAATAATGTAAAAATGTAAGTGATTTTCTAAGTATAGTTTATTACTTTCACTATTGGCTATTGCTTGCCCTCGTGCAAGCCATTGTGTATGCTTCCGCTTATACAAATTTTATACTCTATCTGTTCCTGTTGTTGAGCCTTGGGCAGACAGGAGAGGCTCTGTCCGTTCGGTGTCTGTTCGACGCTCTCGAATCGGCCAAAAGGATCGGGCTCGGGGTATAACAGATACTATATTGGTTCCTGATGTAATTGTTAGGTGACTGAGATCAGGTAGTTGTATTAATCTCTTGGGATCTTTGTGCTGAAGAATGCTTGTCTTGTGCTCTTCAATAGAGCTTGGGTAGCGTTAGATCTGCAGCAAGTGGTTGGCGATATATCATAGGTATTTTTCCTCTTTTCTGATAAGTACGTTGGCTACAAACAACGTAATATCAAAAGCAGGAACAAAGTACTCTACCCCGTATGAAGGGATTCTAAGATTGAGTTATTGTTTATTGCCTTATAGAATGGATTGCATAGTCATCTCCTTTCACAAAGTGAGCCTCGGGCAAGTCCAAGTGGTATGTGTATTGTGGTCTTGTTGTCACTACAACTTGTTCGTGCACCCATTCTTGGCTTGGTTGCTTACCTGCCTCATTGTTATGCATTTTGAAATGAGTAGGTTGATAGGTAAGGCAATCTTGGTTGATTTATCGGGAGGTGTTACATCCCGGTAGGTCAGTGGTTGAGCCTGGTTGTCGGCTCAGGGGTTGTGGTACGTGACAACGTTTGAGGTGCTTGACTTGACTCACCATGATTTTTGTGAGACAGATGCTTTCTGGCCACTGGGTGACAAGCACATCAGGTTCTCAAGTTAAGTGTGCTAGGATGGGAGTAATATTAGGATGGGTGAGCCCCCAGAAAGTTGGGGCGTCACATAATGGTTATTCATACCATTATCATGGTTGTTTCCAGTTTAGTTATCATTGCTATTACACTAGTTTGACTATTGATTATAGTTGGTCATTGCTTTATTATTTCACTTTACAATAGTGGCTTATTTGGTGATTACCGGTGGTATTATTCATTGTTATGATACCCGATTTACTTGTTACTACTGCTGTTTACCTCTCCATCAGCTGGTGGGTATATCTTGCCTTCGTCGGCTTGCGGTACCCAATAGGAGGGGGTGACTTGTTTACATGTTCTCACCCTCCACATTTTCTAGATAACTCGGGCGGTGAGGGTTGGGACAGTGTGTGAGGTCGTAGCTAGTAGGCGGTCATAGAGGTCTCGATCTACGGTATATAATCTTGATTACTTCATACACAGCATTAGACATATAGGTGATAGTATAGTTCACCCCTACACCTGATAGTAGATGATACATGTGGTTCAGTTAGTGTTTTATACTCACAAGTTTTTAGATGATGTATTTATGTGTTTTAAATACTCACGTTTTCGATCATTCGTGGTTTTTGGACATATGTGGTTTTAGACTCGGATTTCTATCGATAGTTTTCTACCCCTGGTGGTAGCATTTTCAGAATGATGGTTCCGTGTAGGAAACGCTCCTTAAATGGCTTTCTCGAGGTTTTCCACAAAATTAGAGTTTTAAAAATGAGTCTTCATGTGGGAGACAATTTCAACCTCTAAAAAGAATATCGAATGTAGATGACTAAGGATGGCTAGCTGTTTGATGTTATATGATGATTCTTGTACATCTTGTTGCTCTGTTAATTAGTGGGCGATCTGGTTGTTAATTTGTATTATGTGTTACGACGTACAAATATAAGGAAGATTCTGTCCGTTTTTTCAAAAATTCTCTGTATTTGTGGCAGGTCTGTTGCACGTCTTTCGGGTCTAGGTTTTTTTTTTTAAAAAAATGGATAGCTTTTTACTTAACTCTGATTTATAAAGATAACCCGGTTTCGATTTCGCTTTCGAAAAGGACCTCGGAATGTGACAGATTCTCTTATATTGTAAATGGAAAAAATATGTACTTACTGAGAAGTCATAAGTTTAATATGTTAGTATCTTATTAAGAGAATATATAAACTTCTGTTATCACTTAATAACAACCACCAGGACCACCAAAATAAAATAAAACCCCATCTTGTAGTCCGTACTTTTCGGAATCAACTAATCCCGTTACTGTGTAACATTTTACCTTATTGATTTTAGCAAATTGTCTACCATCCACAAGCGGATGGGATTCACCTTTTTCATCGAAAATCTCGAGATTTTTCATAAATGCCGCTTTTCTTTCCAGTTCATTAGCATAATGCCCGCTTCCCATTGGAGGGCCTCTTTCCCAATTTTTGTAGGTAACATGTCCACCCCATGCAATGATATTTGCACTATTATCTAAATTTGTAAAGAGAGATTTCGGCCAATAACCTATTATTTGGGAATTTCCTAAATCTTCTCTATAAAGAAACCAATCTCCTGTTCGAAAATCCTGTTATAAAACCATGTACAAATAGTAAGATGTGAGAAAAGGGCATTATGATAATTAATGACAAATAATTTTCATATTTGAACTTAATATTACCATATAAAAACAAAAGGTTAATAATTTGCTATATTAATTTGCTAGTTAATTACTATAACTTAATTCACCAGAACCTCACATTTTTATGATGCTACAATATATTTTGTATTTAGGGGTGTTTGGTTTACATTATGAAGAATTTAAAAATTAAAATTTAAACTTAAAAATTAAAATTTCAACTTAAAAATTAAAATTCTTAAGTTTAAATTTTATTTTAAAATTTTAAAATTGTAAAAATTTAAAATTTTAAACTTGAAATTTCATTTTAGAATTTTAAGTTGGAAATCTCAAAATGTTGAATTTGAAAATTTGAATTTAAATTTTCAAAATTTAAATTAAAAAATTTCAAATTAAAATTTAGATTTAAAATTTGAAATATAGTGGCCCTAGTGTTTGGCTGTGTAATACACTGAACATTTGCAAATTGCGAAGTTCGAGTGTGAGGAATGATGTGGATTTATCCTACATGTTCTAAAAGACTTGGACAAGTTTTTGGACAAGTTAGAGAGTGATTGGAAGGCTAAAAGGAAGAAAGTGCATTGATCTGGCGAAATCTGCATTTTTCTGCTTGGTATACCAGTACAACCATCATTGTGTACCGGTACACAATGACAGAAACGTGGCAGCAAGGTTAGTTTGGCAATTTCACATTCTAATCCTTATCTACTTGACCTAGCACGACTCCAGGAGCTCTATAGAAGTTGCTGGAGCTCAGAGCAAGCTTCTTCCCCTTCTCCCTCTCTCTCTCTAGGGTTTCTCTCTCTACGAGTAAAAGTCGCCGTTTTGTGCCGATTTCGCGTCCCGTTCGACGCTTGCTGGTTGGATGGACTTGGGGTCAGCCTTTAAAAGGTAAAGTTAAGTATTTTTAGCAGTGTTTTTCATGTCTATTGCTGGGAGTTGCTGAAAGAAAGCTTTAGAGAGGTTTTTAGCTCAATCACCCTCTAGTTTGTGGTTTAGTATCCGATTTTGATGCGTTTCGGTTTTATTGCTCCCACCTGAGTTCGAGGAGGATTCAGCGGCTTGAGAGGAGTTAATTAGCTGTGATTTAACTACCTTGGACCAGGGATAAGCTACTTCAAAGCTGGACAAAGGTAATTAGTCAACTAATGACATAATTTTAGGACTATATGAAGCTTAATCGAGTAATTAACGCAGTTTGGAATGAATTCTTCGCAGCAGGTTTTCGAGCCTCTTTGAGCTGAACCTGTGCTTTTGGAAGCTGGTTTGGAGGATATTTTAACCAAGGGTAAATAGAAATTTCAGTTCTAAAACTGATTCCGCAGGATTTCGGCGATATTAACTTATATTTGAGCGTTTTGATGTCGTTTTGGAAATTGTTCGCAGCAGGCTTGCGACGGACCTTTGGATTATCTCCGGCTGATACGTGAGGGATTTTGGAAGCTTAACTGGAGGTAACTAACGACCCAAAATAGGGATTTAAGTTGCAATTGAGTACAAGTAAGTATCTCGCCGAAATTGGACTTTTAGTACTTGTGGTAACGCGATTCTTATGTTTCGTTTTCAGCAGGGTCGAGGCCTAGTGAGTTAAATCTTGGGACTCATTTGGGCTGATTTGAGCTTAGTGATAGGTGGGTTTGACCTAACCAGAGCAAGTGAAGCTCCCCAATGTTCTATATGATACTATAGAAATAGTATATGAATGCATTTTGCGTAACTTGGGAATCGACATAGATTCAGAACATTATCACCATCATAGTTGCTATATGTATGTGTAGTGAATGGAAATCTCTCTTAAGTAGAGAAATTCATGCATAGAAGTAAACATATTTATGTTTGACTTAGTTGAATGATTTATGGACAATCTTATGACTTTATTGATTATAAAGTAGAGAACAATGACATGCTTTGTGACTATAACCATAGTACTATGATAGTGGAAAGTTTCTAATGCTATATGTAAATTAGCATTACTCTTACATGATTACTAATCTAGTGGATACTAGCTATGCTCAATACTTGTTATATGGAAATTCCGATCAAAGGATCGAGAGTGAGAACATTGCAAGCTAAAACATGATGATTGAGATGTATTGGATTATGGACTTTGCTTGCTTGCTATCGTGCTCATTCGCACACGCTTGTGAGGGTAGCTCCCTACAAGTCGGCACTCCGGAGTTGGCCTACGCGACAGTTGCTCGCCCGTGCGGGATTGGGTGCCGAAGTGGATTGCCGTGGGGAGTGTATACTACCACAGGGCCATTAGGCGCAGCGCAAGCTGGACTACCTTGAGTAGGTCCTTATGAATGAAATGAAAGTACTAAATGACAAAGGACAGTAATGAATGCTCATCAGTTATAGTGTACAGTATTTACTTACACATCCATGTTTATGTTCATGTTTATAGTAGTTGCTATGCTTCTATTATTTCAGTTGATTCATTCCTGCAGAAATCATGATTACATATTGATTACATGCCTATTACCTGTTAGTATTGCATATATATATCATGCAATTATCGCTTTTACTTTCATTTAGTACATCATGAGCCTAGTGGTGTAATTCGCCGAGGCTGGCGGCTTACCCACTGGGAACTATTGTTAATAGTTCTCACGCCCTTTTATGGTTGTTTTTACAGAGCCATCTACAGGAGATGTTAGGGATCGTGGCAAGGGAGTCGCGTCTAGCTAGACATTGCTA
The DNA here is from genome assembly GCF_001540865.1 of Ananas comosus. Classification (NCBI taxonomy): domain Eukaryota; kingdom Viridiplantae; phylum Streptophyta; class Magnoliopsida; order Poales; family Bromeliaceae; genus Ananas; species Ananas comosus. The sequence goes on along the minus strand of NC_033630.1, from coordinate 11,082,381 downwards.
GGAGCTTACTAGTCGATCACCTTGTTACTCGAGCTACGGCCGAGGGTGATGTCCAGTGTATAGAGAGACTACCATTGTACAGATGTTTTGTGTACCCTGTGATGTTTATGAGTATTGGATCCAGATGTTATAGTTTTGGTACTTTTTTTTGTACTTATATCTTGAGTTGGACACTTTTATTCTTTTGTTGATAGTCTTATTGACTTATACGTGCTCTGATATCAGGATAGGATCTTTCTATGTTTTCTCCTATCGACTTGCTTTCTTGTAGACGCCTTATATACTGTAGGTGTATGGCGGGTCTGTGCACATACCGGATATGCTTCCACTAGTACCTGGGCGTGACAGGCTGCCTGTGTGATTTCAACATTTATGGCTTGTCGACACGTCTGGTGGGTGTTGAGACAAGTCGGAGTTGTTTTGGCGAATTAGACACAAAATGGAGTAATGCAGAGCACGAGGTGCACTTGAGAATTGCATCACAGTCTCTGAAAGAGCGGAAGTTGTATGCCAAGTTGAAGAAATGCAAGTTTTGGCTTCGGGAGGTTTATTTCTTGGGCCATGTGATTCCAGCAGCTGGAGTGACAGTTGACCCGAAGAAAATTGATGCGATTCGGGATTGGCCAAGATCGACGACGGTTACCAAGGTGTGGAGTTCCCTTGGATTGGCTAGTTATTACCGTCGGTTTATGAAAGATTTTGCGAAGCTTTCCACACCCTCACTCGATTGACTCGTAATGAAATTAAGTTCGTCTGGAGTGAAGATTGTCAGAGGAGCTTCGATGAGTTGAGACAGAGGTTGATATCAGCTCCTATCCTTAGCTTTCCAGTTATAGGGGAAGGATTTGTAATCTACAGTGATGCGTCACACAGCGGGTTGGGTTGTGTTCTGGTGCAGTAAGATAGGGTACGTAATTGCTTTTGCTTCCCGACAACTGCAGGATTATGAGAAGAATTACCCTACGCATGACTTGGAGCTTGCCGCTGTAGTGTTTGCACTGAAGTTGTGGCAGCATTATCTGTATGGTGAGCACTGTCAGATCTTTACAGATTATAAAAGTCTCAAGTATCTGTTCACCAAGAAGGAGTTGAACCTGAGGCAATGTCGATGGTTCGAGTTATTAAAGGATTATGATATCAGCATTTAGTATCACCGTGGCAAGACGAATGTGATGGCAGATGCGTTGAGCGAAAAGTCAGTGCAGAGTTTTTGTATGTTGATCACTCAGTAGAGATTGTTACTTGAGGAGTTGCAGTGATTGAGGTTCGAAATAGTGTCCCCTGGGGCTACTGCAAGACTGATGTCTATGGTTTTGCAGCCTACTCTGTTGGATAGGATCAAGGGAGAAATAGAGTGGAGACTCTCATTTGTTTAGGATTCGAGAGCAGATAGAAAGGGGACAAGTAAAAGACTTCGTTGTGGATAGTTCGGGAGTACTGCAATACAGGGACCAACTATGTGTGCCTATGGATTCAGAGATCCGAGAGGAAATTTTAAAAGAGGCTCATTACTTGCCTTATACGATTTACCCTTGTGGAACCAAGATGTATAAGAATTTGAAGGTACACTTGTAACGTATTGAAACTCGGCAGAAAATATCGAACTTTAGCCAAATTGACTAAAGTGCGCAAAAGGATTAATTGGACAAGTTCCAATTATGGTTCCAACAGAGTTGGAAGGGTTAAAAATGGGTTTAGAAAGAGTTAGAAAGGTTTTGGCATCGATCGGCGTGAAATAGAATCGAAACGGAGCCAAAGATCGCAATCTGGGCAAAGTATACCGGTACAACCATCAAGCTGTACCGGTACAACCAGCAGACCGAAGGGTAGTAGCTCTCGGGTTTGAGTCTGTGCAGAAGTGTACCGGTACAAATGCTGCGAAACTGGGAGAGAAGCTCTCGGGTTTGGCCTATGCGCGGAAGTGTACCGGTACAAAAACCCGTGTACCGGCACACTTTGGCTCTGGCAGCAAGGATGGTCTATTGCACATGGAAAGAAGTGGGGGGCCTAGTTGCAATTGTAGCAAACTATAATGACCCAAATCCCCTCTCTTTTCATAGCCAACACCCCAAACACCCATTCCCCTCATTTCTCTCTTCCTCTCTCTAGAAATCTCCTCCAAGAGCAAGGAGAAAAAGAAGGAGAAGGGCTTTTTGAAGGAGTGTTGGAGGCTTGAGGGTTTGGGATCTCTCCAACAAGAAGGATCTTGGAGAGCTTTGGGCCAAGGTATGGTTTTCATGAAAATCTAGACTAGGGTTTCGATTTCTCCCAAGAAACTTAGATTTTGGAGCTTCTTCTATGTTTAGAACACCTCTTGAGGCTTGAGCTCCATGAAAATCCATGGAAGCTCAAGGTTCTCTCATGGTGAACTTCCAGGGTTCATCTTGGACGCTCTAGAAATAGCTTAGTTGACCTTAGATGAGCTCCTAGAAGCTTGACAAGCTCTCGTTTGCTTGTACAAGGGATTAAAACCTAGGGTTTAGCATTTGGTGACATTAGGGCACCAAATTTGGAGCTTTTGCCCCCGATCGTTTTCGAGGCAAATTGACCTCTTGGAAATCTAATTGGGGATATTCCCGACGCGTAAGACAACTCCGTTTGACGTTACGAAAAGCCTAAGTATGAGATCTAGCATATAGGGCCTAAATTGGCACTATTTTGGGTATAGGTTGTGGGAGAAGAGTCCGAAAATTTCAAGAAACAAACCGTAACCTTCTTGCAACCATCTGAGGTGGGTAGTGCATACCGAAAACTTCGAACTTCCTTTTATGTCTAAAGTGTTATATTTGAGCATGTATATAAATTGAGCATATCGCATAGTAGGGTTACTTGTGAGCATTTGTTTGAATGATATGAGCATGAAATGCATGAGTAATGATAGTATAAGAACAAGGTACGGTTTAACCCTATGTATGCATGGTATTGGAAAAGAACTAGTGAACTTAGAAAACAAATGTGACATATGGGCATGAATGTAGATAGTCATATTGACTAGTTTGGACACTAGAAAACGAGTGTGGCATCAATGTGAATACAAGAACAAAGTAGTGTATATGACACTAGTATAGTAAAGAATGCAAGCAAATAGAGATAGCGGCATATGAGCATTGCTTCCTTGAAGTCAAGGAATGGGTTTAATTCAGAATCCTTAAGTTAAGGATTGGATCATACTCGTCTGTTAGTCCTTGTTCGGAGGGTGGTAGCTCCCCCTCGGACGATGAGCTCCGGAGTAGTCATCACTGGGTCGTAGGAGTTTCTCCCCAGAGGACGGTCCCGTCGGGTTGTAGGAGTTTCTTCCCGATACTGGGATTGAGAGTTGGTGAGTCGGTTGAGGGCGAAACCTACGGGCTAGCCATAAGATTGGGTTATGGAATCAATGAATTTGCATTCATCATATTCAGGCATATTAGCTGCATTTACTTTTGTTTGGTTACTCTTCCCTTTATTCTTCTATTATGCCTGATTTAGACCTAGTGGGAAAGTCGGCGTGGTTGGTTGCCAAACCCACTGGGAACTTTGTTGTAGTTCTCATCCCACTATTTCCACAGAGCCGGGACTGAGCGAGCCGGGGACGATCACGGTAAGGGCATTGCACCCTATGTAGAGACCTCCCGTGTGGGTTTTCATTTTGTAGTTGCATACCTAGTACATCATCTTTTGTATTTTAATGACTATAGATGTTAAAGAAAAAAGAATATGTATGATGTAAAAGACATTTTATATTTAAATGCAAGAATTTATACTTTGAGATCATGCGATGTAAAAGAGAAGAAATGATGCAAAAATGTAATTGATTTCCTAAGTGTAGTTATTACTTTCATTGTTGGCTTTTGCTTGCCCTCGTGCAAGCCATTGTGTTTGCTTCCGCATGTGCCAAATTTTTTTCCCTTATTGATACTTGTTGTTGAGCCTTGGGCGGTCAGGGGAGGCTTTGTCCGTTCGGCGTCTGTTCGACGCACTCGAACCGGCCAAAAGGATCGTGCTCGGGGCGTGACAGATATAATGGTATCAGAGACGTAAAGAGCCAAAAGGTGAAAGTATAGGATGGACCTAGAGACCCTTAGGAATGGAAAACCTTAAGAATCTAGGAAATGTGAGCGACATGGAATCAAAACTATAGCGAATGCTTGTGATTGGGTTAATGTTAATATGCCTCTAATGTGGTTAGGGACTAAATTTAAGTTGTTGTTTGTTTTCTTTTCCTTGTATTGTGATTGGCGGCCGACGACATGATGCTTGGGAATGAAAATAAATACACTTGTAAGCTTTCGTCGGATTGGGTGTAATCGAGTATTGTCTAAGTGAATAACGTGAATTGCTTCATTTCAGGGAGCAATGCCGCCTCGTGGACGACCTAAGTTGCCTCGTGGTCGACCGCGGACGAGTCTATGGCCGAGGGGCCAAGTGCAGCTCCCGTGCTACCTGGAGCAGGTGGCGACGAGGAGCTTCGGGAGCAGTTAGCCGCGCTTATTGGCGTAGTGCGGCAACAAGCGGAGTCCATTCAGCGCCAAGGGGAGCAGATCCAAAGGCTCCAAGAGGCGCTAGAGCAACAGTAAGCGGCAGCGCCCGTGGAGGCCGTGCACCCTGCGCCCCCTGCAGTGGTGCCGAGCGCAGCCGAGGGCGTGGCGGCGGCAGCCGTGCCTGTTACTGTGGTGCTGACTGGTTCGGGGACCTCAAACCCCGATAGTGCGGCGGATAAGGAGGAGCGGGAGCGCGCGTTGGCAGCTCTCATTCAGTTCCAGAAGTTCAACCCACCTACCTTCGAAGGGGGGTAGTGGAACCGGCGGTGGTGGAGTCCTGGATCGACTCCATGGAGACACTTTTCGAGAATCTTAATATCTTGGAGAAGGACAAGGTGTAGCTCGCCACACATTGCCTTGAGAAGGCGCCGAAAGTGTGGTGGAAGCGTGTGAGGCGGGATCGGTCCCCCGATCTTCGGCCTATGATGTGAGAGGTGTTCAAGAGGGCGGTGTTCGCCAACTACTTCTCCGACACCATGAAGCAGAAGCTGCAAGAAAAATTTCGCAAGTTGAGACAAGGGGATCGCTCCATGGCGGATTATGAGCAGGAGTTCTCCCACCTTATTGATTGCATCCCGAAGGTTGTGCGTGATGACCCGGACCGGGTCGATTGGTTTTTGCGAGGATTGCGGCCGGGAATCTATAGGGCCGTGCAAATTCTCAAGCTGATGACCTTTGCGGAGATCTTTGATCGAGCTTTGTGGGCAGAGCATGGCTATGCCCACGAATGCGAGGAGCGCGAGTCCGCAGCCGAGGCAAAGGACAAGAGCAAAAAGCGGGCAGCGGGCGGTGCCGGGGGCCGGCCTGGTGCAAAGAAACCCCCTCGGTATCCCCGACAGCAGTCGAAGGGCGGGAGGCCTTTCCTATGTGTTATTTGCGGTGGCGAGCATCGACCGTTGACTTGCCCGCAACGCGACGGAAAGTGCTTCAAGTGCGGCCAAGCGGGGCATAGGGCCCAGGAGTGCCCGAATTGGGGGTCACCTGCACCGACGGCAGCCTCAATTCCTTCTACCCCGAGACAGCTTGCGGGGTTACCACCAGCTATGTCAGCTGGACGGTCGTCTGCATCGTGTCAGCCGGAGGCATCGAGAGCACCGAGTGGGCGAGTTTTTGCCACTCAGGTGGAGGAGGAGCCCATCCCTGTCCCCGACGACATCGTGGCAGGTATTATCTCTATCAGAGGCACTAGAGCTAGAGCTTTATTTGACACAGGTGCATCACATTCATTTATAGGTGCATCATTTGCAAAGGCGCATGGCATTAAGATCGTGCATCATTATGACTATTGGACGGTGAATTCGGCCGAACACACTTTCCACGTTCACGACGAGTGTATGGCGTGCCCAGTACAGATAGGTGATTGGGTCATGTCGATCAACCTGTTGGTGTTGAATCGGATGGGGGATTTTGACGTGATCTTGGGGATCAACTGGCTCTCCAAGTATTGTGCCGTAATAGATTGCGAAAATAGTGTGATCACATTCCGTGAGTCTAATCGAGAGGAGCTAGTATATCAAGCATGCAAAAGCTCGCTCTTCGCGGTGACCGTATCGACAGCGAGGGCGAGGAAAATGATAAAGGGCGGATGCGTAGCCTACTTGGCGACAATGGTAGAGGCCCAAAAGGAGCACCCGGAACTTAGTGGTATTCGGATAGCGTGCGAGTTTCTGGATGTATTTCCGGCGGAGTTACCGGGATTGCCACCGGACTGGGAGATCGAGTTCGTTATTGACTTGGTTCCCGAGGCGGCGCCAATTTCGAAGGCTCCGTATAGAATGGCACTGGCGGAGCTAAAAGAGCTTAAGGCACAGTTGCAAGACTTGCTCGATAAGGGCTTTGTGAGGCCGAGCGTATCACCTTGGAGAGCTCCGGTGCTATTCGTTAAAACAAAAGATGGCACACTTCGACTCTGCGTGAACTACCGCGAGTTGAATAAAGTGACAGTTAAGAACAAATATCCATTGCCAAGGATTGACGACTTATTCGATCAACTGCAAGGGTCGAGGGTGTATTCAATGATAGATCTTCAGTCGGGGTATCATCAGCTGAAGATACGGCCCCAGGACGTGCACAAAACGGCGTATCGTACGCGGTATGGCCACTATGAGTTCACAGTTATGCCATTTGCGCTTACTAACGCCCCGGCAGCATTCATGAACTTAATGAATCGAGTCTTTCGTCCGCTATTGGACTGGTGCGTCGTGGTATTCATTGACGACGTATTGGTATATTCTCGGACCGAGGAAGAACACGAAGAGCACTTGAGGACCGTGTTGGAAATACTTCGGAAGGAGAAGTTATATGCCAAGTTAAAGAAATGTGACTTTTGGCTATCGGAGGTCACTTTCTTAGGACACGTGATCTCGGGTGAGAGGGTCTTAGTGGACCCGAAGAAAGTGGAGGCAATTAAGGATTGGCCTCGCCCGATGAGCGTATCGGAGGTCCGCAGTTTTCTTGGGCTAACGGACTACTACCGGCGGTTCGTAGAGGGGTTCACTAAAATAGCCACTCCGCTAACGCGCCTCACTCACAAGGGAGTGAAGTATGTTTGGAGCGGTGATTACGATCGAAGCTTCGAGGAGCTAAAAGAAAGGTTGACGACGACCCCAGTGCTTGCGCTGCCGACGCCGGGGGAGACCTTTGTGGTTTATAGTGATGCTTCCTATGTTGGTCTCGAGTGTGTCTTGATGCAAAACGGCCGAGTTATAGCTTATGCTTCGCGCCAGTTGAAGACTTATGAAAAGAACTACCCGATTCACGACCTCGAGCAAGCGGCGATTATCTTCGCGCTAAAGTTATGGAGGCATTACTTGTATGGAGAACATTGTGAAATCTACACAGATCACAAAAGTTTGAAGTACTTGTTCACCCAAAAGGAGCTAAATATGCGACAACGGCGGTGGTTGGAATTACCAAAAGACTATGATGTTACTATTCTATACCACCCCGGAAAGGCAAATGTCGTGGCCGATGCACTTAGTAGAAAATAGGGAGAAAATTTGGCTTCGAAAATTACACCCCAACCATTATTGCAAAAAGAGATGCAACGGCTTGGTTTGATAGTAGCGCCGGGAGTACCGGCTACACTTGCCGCGTTAGTGGTGCAACCGACCTTGTTGGAGAGGATAAAAGAACTGCAAGCTTTCGACGAGTACCTCCAAAAGGTGCGCGGTGAAGTTGAGAGCGGTAGTGCCGATGATTTTGGCATTGGGACCGATGGCACACTTCGATTTCGAAATCGTTGGTGTGTTCCCAAGAATAGGGATCTCTCCAAGGCGATTATGCAAGAGGCGCATCAATCTCCGTATAGTATCCACCCCGGCGGCACTAAAATGTACCAAGATTTGAAATTGCACTATTGGTGGCCGGGCATGAAGAAAGACATTGGGGAGTTTGTTGCGCAATATCTTACTTGCCAACAAGTAAAGGCGGAGCGGCGGTTTCCAGCGGGAAAGTTGCAAAGTTTACCTATACCCGTTTGAAAATGAAAAAATATCGCAATGGACTTCGTGACCAGGTTGCCTCGATCTCAAGGTGGACATGATGCCATTTGGGTGATAGTAGACCGGTTGACGAAGTCAGTGCATTTTCTACCGATTCATGTTACTTGGTCGGGGGACAAGTTGGCTCAAGTGTATATCGACGAGGTTGTGAGACTTCATGGGGTTCCGGTGTCCATTGTATCGGATCGGGACCCGAGGTTCACATCTCATTTTTGGAGGAGCCTACAGGAGGCTTTGGGCACACGGCTCGATTTTAGCACGGCGTTTCATCCCCAAAGTGATGGTCAATCGGAGAGGATGATACAAATACTTGAGGATATGCTTCGAGCGTGTGTACTCGATTAAAAGGGCAGTTGGCACAATCACCTATCAATGGCGGAGTTCGCGTACAATAACAGTTATCAAGAAAGTATCGCGATGGTGCCATTCGAGGCCCTTTATGGAAGGAAGTGTCGCTCTCCAATCCATTGGAGCGATGTGGTTGAGGGAGCGGCTCTTGGCCCTGATGTAGTGCGGGAGGCGGAGGAGAAGGTTCGCCTCACCAGCCAACGACTTGCTACGGCGCAATCTCAGCAAAAGAGCTATGCCGATAAACGAAGGAAAGATATAGCGTTTGCCGTTGGTGACCACGTGTTCCTAAAGGTATCATCGATGCGAGGAATTAGACGGTTTGGGCTCCGGGGGAAGCTAAGTCCTCGGTACCTTGGACCGTTTGAGGTATTGGAGCGGGCCGGCGCGGTGGCGTACAAAATAGCATTACCACCGAGGCTTGCAGGAGTGCACGATGTATTTCATGTATCGAATCTCCGCAAGTATGTTCACGACCCCGATCATGTTCTCTCGTTTGAACCATCCGAGATTCGAGAAGATATGACCTATGAGGAGTTCCCGGCATACATCATCGATCGAGAAGTAAGAAAACTACGAAATCGTGAGATTCCGTATGTTAAAATTCGTTGGTGCAATCACGATGATCGGGAAGCTACTTGGGAGCTCGAAAGCGCGATGCGGGAGCATTACCCTCATCTCTTCGATGAGCTGAATTGAGGTACGAGTTCAAGTTAAATTAAGTTAGTTTCGCGGACGAAACTAATTTTAAGGGGTGGAGAATGTAACGTATTGAAACTCGGTAGAAAATATCGAATTTTAGCCAAATTAACTAAAGTGGGCAAAATGATTAATTGGACAAGTTCCAATTATAGTTCCAACAGAGTTGGAAGGGTTAAAAATGGGTTTAGAAAGAGTTAGAAAGGTTTTGGCATTGATCGACACGAAATAGAATCGAAACTGCAGGATACCGAACTTCTGAAAATAGGAAGTTACGGTAGGATAGTATGTCGGAGTTTATTATAAAAATAAATATAAATAAAAATAGTGTGAGATACTATTTTATTGGACTCATAGAAGTAAAGTATAAGTTGGAAATGACCTGTGCTGAAATCGGAGCGAAAACCGAAGATTTAGAATTTTCTGTGAGGAATGGGGCAGATAAATTAGCAGAAAATGCACAGTGTCAGAAAATTATGAAAACTGGAGGATATGTCAGAATTATTTTTATGAGGCTAGATTTAAAGTTTCAGCCCATTCTGACACCCGGAAGGTGGAGAATAAAATCGAACTGCTATCTACTAAAGATTACAGTTCGGCACAGTTTTCGGTGACCAAACGGGGTCGAAACTGAAAACTTAAGATATATTCTTGCTCAGTACGTTAAACCGAGCCTGCCTGTCGAATTTGAGCGCAAACGGACATTCAGAAGGGCCCCGACTGTTCCGAACTGCGAAAATGCAAGTTGTAATAGGTGTGAGAGGGGGTTTTGTGCAATTGTTACAGCAGCCTATGTGGCTGGTTGCATGCGTACACACACACACATACACACCTTCTCCCTCAAGTTCTCTCATTCTCTCCCTCTCTCACACTCTTTTCCCTCTTTCTCTCTAGAAAGAAAGAAAGAAAGAAAGAAGAAGAAAAGGAAAGGAAAGGAAAGAAAGGAAAAAGAAAGAAAGAAGAAAGGAGAAGAAGACCAAGAAGAGGAAGATCATCTTCTTCCTCCTCTCCCTCAACCTTGGAGAAGCTTTTAGAGGTAAGCTCCAAACCCTATAATGGTAGATTCCTTAAGATAGGGTTTTATGGTTTAGAATTGGTTTGAATGGAACCTATTGGAGCTAGTTAGATGGTTCTAGCTCGAATTTGAAGCTTGAGCCATGGATTTCCACATTGTTGAAACCTAGGGCACTTCAAAACCCTATAATGGTAGAATTTTAGGGCTTCATTTATATGCTATAAAAATGGATTTATTGGAATCCAATGATGCTAAATAGATGATTGTTGCCTAAATCATGGATCAATTTTGTGAATTTTTGCACAAGTTGAAACCTAGGGTTCAAAATGCAATTTTTGGAAATATGGGGGTTTGATCTCAATTAACCCTCTGTAAACCTAATTGCTAGGTCTATAAAAACGTTGGCGAAGACGGTTCGTCGATCCGACGAGCGGGTGCGGAGTTATCGCCAAAACAAGTACTTGAGGGTTTGGTTGCCCCGAGGAGTTGAAGCGACGTACGAGGATCGCGGCGTTGGGTTTTCTAATTTCGTGGCACTACCAAGAGGTGGGTGGTGACCATCCCGAAGCAACTGGACTCCCCTTTATGTCTTAGTACATTAAATCTTGCATCTTGTATTCCCTTGCATTATAGGATGATTGTGCATTGCCTTTCCTTATGCTTACCTAGATGATATCATACTATGCTTTAGTTGCTTGATATAGTGGATTGATGAGGATTGGGTCGAGAATTGTGAATCCTATAGTGCCGAGGTGAAAGATGGACTCAATGGTTGGTTTAATAGTAAACAAAGAACTAGTGGCATCTAGTTGATAGTAAACAAAAGAACGAGTGGCATCTATGTGAGTCCTAGTGTATATGAAACCTATGGACCTTGTGATGAAAGTAACCCTAGAGGATAGGGAATCCTCGAGTGGAGAGGATTGGATCTTGCTCACGGTCTGTTTATACCTTGTGATGGTCGCTCCACACAAGTAGTGCGCTCCGGAGTTGGTCACGTGGGATAGCCTATTTGGGGTCCCGAGGGATAGCCTATGTGGGGTCCCGCAGACGGTCTCGGATTCGTAGTTTGAGTTGAGTCTCCCTACGCATCGAGATGGCTATGTGAGTAGTAGGTGAACCCTCGGGTGAGCCATAAGATTAATGAACAAGTAAATATCTTTACTTCTTGGACATGATGACGAGTTAGTTGCTTACCCATTTCATTGAACATGCATTCATATATTTATGATTCGGGCATAGTAGCGTAGTTTTCTATTCTGTCCTTACAGCTTTCCATATCTATCTATCTGTTTATCTACTTGTGCCCACTTGGACCTAGTGGGGAGACCGGCGGAGTCGGCGGCCGAACCCACTGGGAACTAAGGAAGTTAGTTCTCACACCCCCCATTTTACTACAGGGCCGAGCGCGAGTTCACACGGCGAGGATCGTGGTAAGGGCTTAGCGCCCTAGATGCATTAGTTTACTTTCCTTTGCATTAGAGCCACCCTTTTGTACTTGAGAGTAGATGATGTATAGGGTGTGAGGAATCATTTTGGAAATGTAAACTCATGTTGTATTTGGCAGTTTAAATGTAAATCGATGTATTAAAGAGGTTGAATGAATGTAATAGATAGACCTTCTCTCTTTATCGTTACTTGTATTCTTTATACTTGTGCCTTGCTCTTACTTGTTAGCACTTGTTGTGCTCTTGTGATTGTGTACTTATGATTTGATTCCTGGGTAAATCCTTGTACATGATCGTTTGCTTAGCCTTGGGCGGACAGGGGAGACTCTGTCCGTTCGGCGTCTGTTCGACGCGCTCGAACCGCACCAAATTGGTAGCGGTCTCGGGGCGTGACACCTAGTGACAAGATATTCTCGTGGACACAGAATTGATCATACTCATTGTCTGTTCCTAGCTTGTGATGGTCGCTCCACACAAGTAGTGCGCTCCGGAGTTGGTCACGTGGGATAGCCTATTTGGGGTCCCGTGGGATAGGGATAGCCTATTTGGGGTCCCGAGGGATAGCCTATGTGGGGTCCCGCAGACGGTCTCGGATTCGTAGTTTGAGTCACGAGGGATAGCCTATGTGGGGTCCCGATGACGGCTCCCTACGAATCGAGATGGCTCGTCAGTAGATTGGGTAATGTACTCACGAGAATTATGCAAATTAGGCATGAGCGGTAGTCGAGTCCTAGTAGAGTGGACATTAGGCTGAGGTGCGAGTGAGACGTCCTTCGCCTCGAGCCTGGCTTGCGCGGTACTCCGTAGACGATTGACTCAAAACCGAGTCGGGCGGTTAGTTTTGTAAAGGTAGATGAAACTTTATGACAAAAGTGGTAAAGGACAGAAAACCTTAAATGCTAATTGGATGAAAGTAGTAATCGATTGAACTACTAGTTGGTTGTATAGTTGCATTATTGCATGATCTTCATATTGCATATCACGAGGCAATGCATGGTATTGTTAGTTGCATAATCTTATTATCATATCTATCTGTTTATTGAACTAACCTGCAGTTGCCTCCTTCGGACCTGTCGGTCGAGCTTTTCCCTTGGGTGGCCGTACCCACTGGGAACCATGGAGTTGGTTCTCACCCCACGTTGCTTTGGGGTGTTACAGGTTTGCACGTGAGCGGCGCGGCGGCGCGAGGCGAGGGCGTAGCTCCGTAGATAGCGCCCTACCACCGAGACCAGAGGTAGCGGTACCCGAGTCAGCCAAGCTAGGGGCTGTAGAAAAGAAAAAAGAATCAAACTTGTAATAATCTTGTGATGATTGATTGTATTCGGAAGTCTAAATGTATTTGAAAGGAAAAGAAATGTAAATAATATCAAGTGAGATGAATGAATGAATGTAATAACTTAGGATGTGTTTATGTTATTTGATACCTTCCTTATGCAATCGTTGTATGTTAAATACTGTTCCTGGTTGGAACCTCTTGTAATTGTATTGATTGCGACGCCTAGGACGTACAGGGGAAACTCTGTCCGTTCGGCGGTCTGTCGGCGGCGCCGCGACCCGACCAAATTGGCGGGTGGTCGCGGGTCGTGACAGAATCGACGGCCGTAAATCGCGCTACTAGGCTACCCGCTTTGTGTTGACGCCACAAGGTGGGGGGTGCTATCCGAAATAGCCGGGTTTCATTCTATGTCTAAGTTCTACTATTTTTTGATCATATATCATCATGTGTAGAATAGTGAGAATCCTATGAGTTGTGATAATTTCATGCTTAGTGTGAGGGATGATGATCCATGATTGCATGATACTTGTAGGAATATCTATTTGCATGATGTTGAGATAGATATGGACATGTATGTTGCATGAGAACCTTTATATGATGCCAATATAGATGTATGTATACATATAGCATGAGTTGCTAGTGGACATATGCATGTGGATATGATGTGAGAATAGACTAGATTCATGAGGAACTAGTATGTGAACCAATGACATTTGAGAATTGGAAACCTATGCATATGTGGCCGACTTGAGCATGCCTTGTGATGAGGACTTGATGATACTCGCTTTGTCTGTTATAGCTTGTGGATGGTCGCGCCTCCCAAGCAGTGAGCTCCGGAGTTGTATCACAATTGCGAATAAAACGGGGGGCCTCTCCCGTCAGACGTCACGGTCCCGTGACAGTGTGTGCGAGTGGTTCGACCTTCGGGCGAATCGATTGGACTTGGCAAAAGGCATGATCATGGCATTTCATATATCGTTTGCATACATGATAGAACTTAAATTCATACTTGTTGACATGATTAGTAAAGGCATAGCTACACATTTGAGCATGATATAGATGTAGATGAGCAAGGTAGGCTTGTTGTTATATCTATTATTTCTTTGACATATTATCCTCTTTATTGTTTCTATGCCTTTCTTGGACCTAGTGGGAAAATCGGCAGGGTCGGCGGCCGAACCCACTGGGAACTTTGTTTAGTTCTCACACCCTGTTTTACAGAGCCTAGTACGAGCGCGTGCGTCGAGGATCGCGGCAAGGGCATCGCGCCCTAGATAGAGTGGACCATCGACATTAGCTCGCTACCCCCTATGTATAGCAAGGAATGAATGAATGTAAAAACCCTTTTGGAAAGAGAATGTGATGTGTATGTTAAATGAGAGGTTTTGTAATAAGCTAGAGAATGTAAGTTGTTAAAGACTCTATGTGGAAATGTTTTAGTAAGTAGCTTGCTTTCTCTTGTGTCTTGATATGCCTCTCGCAAATGTTGAATGCTAATATCTCTTGTTTAGATATGTATGCATGGACTTTGTTACGCCTTGGGCGGATAGGGGAAACTCTATCCGTTCGGCGGATCTGTTTCAGACCCGAACTGTCCAAATTGGCGGTGACGGGACGTGACAGTATTATTGTTCCGGTTTTAGTTCTAGTGAACGTTGACATCGATTCGTTCCAAATTTACACTCTCGGGGCATAATAAAAGAATATAATTAGGTTTACTCTTTGTTCGATTGAATGACAAAAAGTACTCGTTGCAAAGTTAAACTGTTAGGGCGCAACTGAGTAGTCTAATGTTGTTCCGGTTTTGGTTCTNGGACACTAGAAAACGAGTGTGGCATCAATGTGAATACAAGAACAAAGTAGTGTATATGACACTAGTATAGTAAAGAATGCAAGCAAATAGAGATAGCGGCATATGAGCATTGCTTCCTTGAAGTCAAGGAATGGGTTTAATTCAGAATCCTTAAGTTAAGGATTGGATCATACTCGCCTGTTAGTCCTTGTTCGGAGGGTGGTAGCTCCCCCTCGGATGATGAGCTCCGGAGTAGTCATCACTGGGTCGTAGGAGTTTCTCCCCAGAGGACGGTCCCGTCGGGTTGTAGGAGTTTCTCCCCGATACTGTGATTGAGAGTTGGTGAGTCGGTTGAGGGTGAAACCTACGGGCTAGCCATAAGATTGGGTTATGGAATCAATGAACTTGCATTCATCATGAGCATTATATTTGAGCATAGCATGATTACAGTTCAGGCATATTAGCTGCATTTACTTTAGTTTGGTTACTATTCCCTTATTCTTCTATTATGTCTGATTTAGACCTAGTGGGAAAGTCGGCGTGGTTGGTTGCCGAACCCACTGAGAACTTTGTTGTAGTTCTCACCCCACTATTTCCACAAAGTCGGGACCGAGCGAGCCGGCGGACGATTGCGGTAAGGGCGTCGCGCCCTAGGTAGAGACCTCCCGTGTGGGTTTCCATTTTGTTGCTGCATACCTAGTACATCATCTTTTGTATTTTGATGACTATAGATGTTAAAGGAAAAAGAATATGTATGATGTAAAAGACATTTTATATTTAAATGCAAGAATTTATATTTTGAGATCATGCGATGTAAAAGAGAAAAAATGATGCAAAAATGTAATTGATTTTCTAAGTGTAGTTATTACTTTCACTGTTGGCTTTTGCTTGCCCTCGTGCAAGCCATTGTGTTTGCTTCCGCATGTGGAAAATTTTTTTACCCTATTGATACTTGTTGTTGAGCCTTGGGCGGTCAAGGGAGGCTCTGTCCGTTCGGCGTCTGTTCGACGCGCTCGAACCGGCCAAACGGATCGGGTTCGGGGCGTGACAACACTTCTGGTGGAATGGAATGAAAAGGGACATTGGTAGATGTGTGGCTCAGTGTCTGACTTGCCAACAGGTGAAAGCAGAGTATCGTGTACCTGCTGGCAAGCTTTAGAATCTTCCAGTGCCTGAGTGAAAATAGGATCAGATCACGATGGATTTTGTCTTGGGTTTACCGAGAGCACAGGGTGGATTTGATGCTATTTTTGTGATAGTGGATAGACTGACCAAGTTTGCCCATTTCCTACCGGTGCAGACCACTTAGTCTTGGGAGCGACTCGCTCAGTTGAATTTGGATGAGATAGTGAGATTGCATGGAGTACCTACCTCGATTGTATCAGATAGAGACCCGAAGTTCGTCTCGCATTTCTAGAGGAGCCTTCAGACGGCTTTGGGTACACAGCTCCATTTCAGTGCAGTATTTCATCCACAGACAGATGATCAGTCAGAGCGGACCATTCAGACTCTAGAGGACATGTTGAGAGCTTTTGTCCTGGATTTTGGAGGAGAGTAGTGGCATCGACACTTGAGATTGGTTGAGTTTGCGTACAACAACAGCTATCAAGCGAGCATTCGAATGGCTCCGTTTAAAGCGTTGTATGGACACTAGTGTCGATCACCTTTACATTGGAATGATGTGGGTAAGAGGAAAACTTTGGGCCCTGATTTTCTGTTGAAGGCAGAGGAAAAGGTTAGAGTTGTGCGATGACACCTTGAGACCGCCCAGAGTCGACAGAGGAGCTATGTTGATATCAGGAGACCAGACTTGGAGTTTCAGGTTAGTGATCATATGTTTCCGAAAGTCTCACCGTCCTAAGGGATTCACAGATTTGGAATTCGTGGAAAGCTCAGTTTATAATTTGTTGGCCCTTTTGAGGTTTTAGAGCGTGTCGGGCCAGTAGTTTACAGGATTGCACTACCCCCGCAACTTGCCGATATACATGATGTTTTCCATGTCTCGGCTTTGAGAAGATATGTTTTCGACCCTTCACACGTGATTGACTTCACTTCATTTGAGCTAGGCGAGGACCTGAGGTACCAGGAGCTACCGGTGCGGATTCTTGCTCGTGACCCCTCTCTAATTTTAGGTGACATTGGAGGTAGGAGTTGGGATGAGGCGTGCGGCACGTACCTAAAAATAGTAGGCTTCCCCAGCCTGGTTACCATTGGTTTAGACTCATCCCTTTTATTTCAATAATAGATTAAATAATTGTGGTTCAGTTTAACATTATTTAATTTGATTTTATTCCATCCATGGTATGGCTTTGAACATGAACAGAGTTTTTTGTTGCAGATGCCTCATGGCAGACCCCCTCATCCGGGTCGTGGTGGTGGACACGCTGGTGCGGAGGCATCTGCCAGCTCGAGAGAGCGGGCTCCTACAGGCGGAGGAGGTAGGGTGCAGGACTCATGCTAGGACCCTTTTCGATACTGGAGCATCTCACTCATTCATATCGCTTTCGTTTGCACGTGGCTGTGGTTTCTCGTCAAGTCCACTCTCTTTGACGCTTCGGATTGAGACGCTCGAAATTGTTCTAGACGCGGACATATGCATCATGTCGTCCTCAATTGTTTTGGGCGATCGGGCGTTCCTAGCAAATCTCGTGCTGATCCCGATTAAAGAGTTTGATGTCGTGCTTGGGATTGACTGGCTCACCAGACAGCACATTTTCATTGATTGCGAGTGAAGGATTGTGACATTCGCTGTACCTGATGAGAGGAGTTCGCCTAGCAAGCATGTAAGAGCTCTTTCTTCGACATGTCTATCCCTTCAACTAGGGTAAAAAGGATTATAAATAGCATATGTGTGGCCTCTAGCTTTCGTGGATGTCATCTGCCGAGCGGCACTAGTGTTAGAGGAGATTTTGGTAGTTCGGGAGTTCCCTGACATATTTCCAGCAGAGCTACCAGGGATGCCTCCAGATCAGGAGATCGTGTTCTTTACTGAGTTGGTCCTCGGCACGACACCGATCTCGAAGGCCCCCTATCGAATGGCCTTCGCTGAGATGAAGAAGTTGAAAGCTCAACTGGAGGATCTCCTGGATAAGGGATTCATCAGACCTAGTGTATCTCCTTGAGGTGCACCAGTCCTCTTCATCAAAAAGAAAGACGATAGTCTGCTGCTACGCATCGACTATCAGGAGCTCAATAAGGTCACGGTGAAGAATAATTATCCTCTTCCTCAGATCGATAATTTATTCGACTAGCTTCAGGGATTGTCTATTTATTCGAAGATTGATCTGCAGTCCGGTTATCACCAACTGAAGATCCGAGCTGAGGATGTGCCGAAGATAGCTTTCCGAACTTGTTACGGCCACTACGAGTTCACAGCGATGCCGTTCGAGCTCACTAATGCCCCGGCAACCTTCATGGATATGATGAACAGGGTCTTCCGGCCATATATGGATCAGTTTGTTGTGATCTTCATTAACGGCATATTGATCTTCTCGCGGAGCGACGAAGAATATGAGGATCATCTACGGCTAGTACTTTAGCTACTTCAAGAGAACAAGTTTTATGCTAAGCTCAAGAAGTGCGAGTTCTGGCTCCGCGAGATATCCTTCTTGGGGCACATCGTGACTCAGTCGAGTATCATGGTGGACCCGAAGAAGGTGGCTTCAGTGGTCGAGTAGCTTAAACCAACCACGGTGATCAAGATCGGGAGCTTCCTCGATTTGGTGGGTTATTATCGACGATTTATCGAAGGCTTTGCCAAAATCGCCGTGCCGCTAAATAGGCTAACAAGAAAAGAAAAAAAAAATTCGGTGGACTCCTGAGTGTCAGCAGAGCTTTGAGGAGTTGAAGGATAGATTGACCCGTGCACCCATTTTGACATTACCACGACCAGGTGAGGACTTCGTGGTTTATTATGACGCCTCATGGGTACTATTAGGGTATGTGCTCATGCAGTAGGACTGGGTCATTGCCTACACTGCGTGCCAGCTGAAGGACTATGAGAGGAACTACCCGACTCATGATCTCGAGCTCGCGGCAGTAGTGTTTGCCCTTAAGTTGTGGAGGCATTATCTTTATAGGGCACACTGTGAGATTTTCACTGATCACCAGAGCCTGAAATATCTTTTCTCCCTGAAAGAGCTGAACCTTAGGCAAAGGCGATGGCTCGAGTTCTCAAAGGACTACAACCTCTCTATCCAGTATCATCCAGGAAAGGCGAATGTAGTGGCTGAGTCTTGAGCCAAAAGCAGTCATCAACTGAGTTGTCCTTCATGATTATGAGGTAGGATCGTCTTGTGGAGGAGTTCCATCGTCTCGAGATAGAGGTTGTCCCTACTAGGGCCACCACCCAATTGATGACCCAAGTGGTGTAGTCTATGTTGATGGAGTGGATCACGCTTGGACAGCAGAGTGACCCGTACTTGCAGAAGGTGTGAGAAGATGTTGAGCAAGGAAAAGAAAGGGACTTCACCATTCTTTCGAACCGATCTCTTCATTTTAGAGGCAAGTGGTGTGTGCCCAGTGATGCGGAGCTGAGGACAGACATCTTGTCCGAGGCGCATCGATTCCTTTACACTGTTCATCCCGGCGGAACCAAGATGTACCGCGATCTGAGAAGAATTTCAGGTGGCCAAGGATGAAATTGGATGTGGCTCAGTGCTTGGTATGTCAGCAGGTGAAGGCTGAGCAGCAGCGAAGGGCAGAAAGCTACAACCACTTTAGGTACCAGTGTGGAAGTAGGAGCAGATAACGATGGATTTCGTCAC
This sequence comes from Ananas comosus, assembly GCF_001540865.1. Taxonomy (NCBI): domain Eukaryota; kingdom Viridiplantae; phylum Streptophyta; class Magnoliopsida; order Poales; family Bromeliaceae; genus Ananas; species Ananas comosus. The sequence goes on along the minus strand of NC_033630.1, from coordinate 11,063,014 downwards.
ATTTTTGCCTGGATCGCAGCGGGGCCATGATGCGGTCTGGTTCATAGTGGATCGGCTGACGAAATTTGCTCACTTCCTACCAGTGCATACTACATAGTCCTGAGATTGATTGGCATAAGTGTACATCGATGAGATTGTCCGGCTGCATGGAGTGCCGGCATCGATCGTATCGAATTAGGACACTCTCTTCATATCCCAGATTTGGCGGAGCTTACAGCAGGCCATGGTACGTACGAAGCTGAATTTCAGTACGGCCTTCTATCCCAAGAGCGACGGTCAGTCAGAGCGAGTCATCCAAACTCGCAAGGACATGCTTCGTGCATGCGTCCTGGATTATAGTGAAGGATGGTTCAAGTACTTGCCATTGGTGGAGTTCTCCTATAATAATAGTTATTAGATGAGCATCGGGATGGCACCGTACGAGGCTCTGTATGGGCGTTGATGTCGGTCCCCTATCTGTTGCGACGATGTCGGAGTATACTGGGTGATCGGGCCAGACTTGGTGGAGGATGCAGAGGCAAAAATCCACAATGCGAGAGAGCGGTTGCAGACTGCTCAGAGTCGACAGAGAATCTACGCAAACTAGCGTCGGCATCATCTGGAGTTGCAGGTCGGTGAGCATGTGTTGTTCAAGGTATCGCCCTCCAGGGGGATCAAACAATTCGGATTGTGGAACACGCACAGTCCGCGGTTTGTAGGACCGTTTGAGATTCTAGAGCGTGTTGGTTCGATGGTGTACAAATTAGTTCTTCCTCCGAATCTCGCTCGGGTGCACAATGTTTTTCACGTGTCCATACTTTGGAAGTACATTCCAAATCCGTCCCATATTATCAGTCTGACAACAATTCAGCTGCAGGAGGATCTGAGTTATGATGAGGCTCTGATGCAGATATTGGCACGTGAGGTAAAGTAGTTGGGAATAGGAGCATTCCGTACATGAAAGTCTGGTGGGAGAATCATGAGGAACGCTAGGCTACCTTGGAGCTTGAGTCTACTTTGCGGGATCGGTATCTATAGTTGTTTGCGGGAATGTATGATTAAGTTTCAAGAATGAAACTTCTTGTAAGGAGGGAATGATGTAATATTTGAGAAATTTAAATCATGGGAGTTCAAATTTTGAATTTGAATTTGATTTTAATTTCATACATACATATATATATATATATATATATATATATATATATATAGGGTCCGGCTACTATACTATTATGAGTATGATTGTGTAATACAAGCGTGGGAGGAAAGGGGAGGAAGCACAGGGAGAATGGCCTAGGGCATTGTCGAAGGATAGAGGGGAAGCAGAGGAGGACAATAAAGGTGCGGTTGTAGTATCCATACCTGAACCGGTTTGAGGAAGACCTTGGAGTACACCAGATCCAGCTATCTGGGTGGAGTCGACCAGACCAGTAGGGAGGTGGATCCAACAAGGCCCACTTAATACCATACTTGCTTTTAGTATTTTTTGCATATGAATGTAATTACAATTTTAGCCTTAGCAGTAGCTATAAGTAGCTGAGGCATTCGATTGTAAGGGTATGAATGGAATAGTACTCTCTCAATTCAAATTCCAATCTCCTCTTCTTCTTCTTCTTCTTCCTCAATCCCTCTTTTCCCTCAGATCTGGATCTCTTCTTTTCAAATTCTCTCTGATTCTCATCAATCTCTCTCCCGAGTATCAGATCTAGCTAAGCCAGCTCCACGCTCTTCCTCACCGCCATCCATCCTCGGATCTAGGTCGTCATCGGGGTTGCGGCGAGGTGGAGCCGTAGCAATTTGGTATCAGAGCTGTCTCGGTCCCAGGGAGCAATTGGTGAATCCCACGTTAGTTCCAGATCGAAGATCTGTCGAGCTAACACAGGGAGGAAATTGGCCGCAATCTGATTCCACCTCAGGGAGGAGTCGGGATTACAAGGTCAATCACCAGTAATTGTGAGAATTAGAGAATAAGAGCCAGGGTATCATCATCGGGGAAGATCTTACTGTTGGGTCATTTCCTCAGGCAACCATCGGGTCCGATAGAAGTAACCGATTCAAGTTTGTCAGTAAGACAATGGCGGAAGGCACAAGGCTTAAGGTGCTCGATGAAAAGATCCATTCCCTTGAGCAGCAGTTCCAAGAGTTATCCACGGGGAACAACAAAAGAATTGAAGAGCTGAGTCATAAGATAGACATCATGAAGGAGGAAGAGCATAACCTCTATGAAGCACTGCGTAAAGATTCCGCGAGTACGGCAAAGAAGATCGAGCAATTAATGGAGATCATGATCAACCAGTCGATGGGATCTTCGTCCAAGGGAACCACAGGGTCATTGGCACAAGAAGAGAAAGGTATATTACCAACCCCACCTGCTTTAGCATCACGTGAGGACATGAATTCATGCCACTTATTCAATAGAGTTAATCATACCTTGCCATTTCCTCGATTGGAGTTTCCGATATTTAGCGGGAGCAATCCCAGAAGCTGGGTTCGGAAATGTGAGAAATATTTTGATATCTATGGCATTCGAGAGCATCAGAAACTGGAATTAGCATGTATGCATTTAGAACCGAAGGTCGACATATGGTTCCATGGGTTTCTTGCAGAAAAAGGAGTAGTTAATTGGGAAATATTTGTGCAAGAGGTTTGTCATCGATTTGATGCAAACGGGTTAACCGATGTTGTCGAGGAATTCAATAAGTTGTCACAACAAGGGACGGTGGAAGAATATCAAGAGCAATTCGAGGAATTAAGATCCAGGTTGTTGACTACTGACTCCCAATTCGCTCAGGGATATTTTTTGTCGAGTTTCTTAAGTGGACTCAAAGAGGAAATCAAAACGGCAGTCAAAATGATGAGGCCTAAGTCTGTCGCACAAGCTTACGAGTTGGCTAGATTACAAGAGCAGAATCTGGCGGCAGTCATGAAAAAGAACAAGATATGGCTTAAAAACCAAGGCAGTGTGGTATCTGGCAGTAATTCCAAAAGCAACAGCTCGACTGCACCCACGAAGAGCACAGAGAGATCTCCAGTCAATAAACAACTCATTGAACAAAGGCGAGCAGCAGGGTTGTGCTTCAAATGCGGGGATAAGTACTCATTTGGGCATCAGTGCAAAACACAGACCATACACTTCATGGAGGCTACGAGCGAGACCCCTGGGATTTATGATGAGATCTACGACGAAGAATGCTTGGAAGATGAGACAGAGGATAGTGAACAGGAAATCAGGGAAGTGGAAGAATGCGGATTGTCGGTGCACGCATTGAGTGCTGAAAATCCCCAAGAAACTATCAAGATTCCAGGAGAAGCAAAAGGGAAGACCTTCATTATACTTGTTGATACGGGAAGTACCCACAGTTTCATCGACATAAACACTGCTAAAGAGATCAAAGCGACTATCACCACGACTACACCCTTGACAGTAACAGTGGCAAACGGGCAGAAGGTGCTTAGTAAGTTGAAGTGTCCAAGGTTTGCGTGGAAAATGCAAGGAGAAGGATATGCGACTGACCTGCGAGTGATAAGGTTGGAAGGGTCGGGCATGATATTGGGAATCGATTGGCTAAAGGTGCATGGTCCCGTGACTTTCGATTATAAAAACCAAACGGTTACTATCACTAAAGAGGGTAAGCAGGTGGAATTGAAAGGCTTGACAGATAAGGGAGCAATCAGAAGCATCACGGCCAAACAATGGAGACAGGAGTACTTAGAAGGAAGTTGCTGTGCCCTCGCTCAACTCACCAGTGTAAACGAAGGGGAGCATGAAGTTATTCCACAGTCAATTCAGACTGTTTTGCAAGAATTTCAGGATGTTTTCAGAGAGCCACAAGGTCTGCCGCCAGAAAGGCCACAAGACCATCGGATTCCGCTACAAACAGGGGCACAACCGATCAATGTGCGGCCTTATCGATACACCTTCGAACAGAAGAACGAGATGGAAAAGTTGATTAGAGAAATGCTTGCCACTGAGGTTATTCAGCCAAGCCGAAGTCCATATGCTTCCCCAGTATTGTTAGTAAAGAAGAAAGATGGAAGTTGGCGATTCTGTGTTGATTACAGGCAGCTCAACAACATCACTGTAAAGGATAAATACCCTATACCTATAATTGAAGAGTTACTTGATGAATTAGGTGGCTCTAAATATTTTTCAAAGATCGACCTTCGCTCAGGATACCATCAGATCAGGATGTGGCCGGAAGACATTCCCAAGACAGCTTTTAAGACTCATTTGGGCCATTATGAGTTCCGGGTGATGCCTTTTGGGCTAACAAACGCGCCAGCAACTTTTCAAGCAACAATGAATGAGGTATTCGCACCCTTACTGCGGAAATTTGTTCTTATATTCTTTGATGACATCCTGGTTTATAGCAAAACAATAGTAGATCACGCTCGACACTTAGAGATGGTACTGAGGATCTTGAGAGAAAACAAGTTTTTTGCCAAAAGAACAAAATGCTTCTTTGGTCAGGAGAGAGTCGAGTATTTGGGCCACATAATTACTCAGCAAGGAATTGCCACTGACCCAAGTAAAATTGAAGCAATGCAGCAATGGCCAATACCAACCACTCTAAAAGGACTGAGGGGATTTTTAGGATTGACAGGCTATTACCGAAAGTTCATCAAAGGCTATGGGGCCATTAGCAAACCGTTAACAGAGTTGCTTAAGAAATCAGGGTTCCACTGGGGTTCCAGTGCACAAGAAGCCTTCGACAAACTAAAAAGATTGATGACCGAAGCTCCTGTACTGGCGATGCCCAATTACGATAAAACCTTCGTCATCGAGGTGGATGCTTGCGACCAAGGGGTAGGAGCAGTGTTAACCCAAGAAGGGCGACCCATTGCCTTCCTGAGTAAGACAATAAGTAAAAGAAATTTGGGGTTATCTACCTACGAGAAGGAATTCTTGGCAATTTTGATGGCGGTGTCGAAGTGGAGGCATTATCTTAGCCCGAGGCAGTTCATTATCCGCACCGACCACGAGAGCCTTAAGTACTTGCTTGAGCAGAAAATAACTACGGCCATACAACAAAAAGGGATGTTGAAGTTACTTGGGTTAGACTATGTAATACAGTACAAGAAGGGAAAGCAGAATAAAGCGGCTGATGCTCTCTCTCGCCGAGGCTCTGAAGAAGGAAGTAGTAAGGCCATTTCGGCAGCTGTACCAGAGTGGGTTACTGAGATTTCGAAGAGCTACCTGGAGGATGGGGATTGTCAAAGACTTATTGAACAGCTGACTACGCAAAAGGCTGATGTAACAGGTTACACATATGATCTGGGCTTACTACGCTACAAAGGAAAGTTATACATTGGGAAGGGAGAAGAGTTGAGGAACCGAGTACTCAGACAGATGCATGATTCTGCATTAGGGGGCCACTCGGGGCAACAAGCCACATATAAAAGAATTAAAGAGACTTTCTATTGGCCAGGTCTCAAGAAGGATGTAGAGGATATGGTGAGGAATTGCACCACATGCATTCAGAATAAGATCGATAATCAACCCTATGCAGGGCTGTTACAACCCCTGCCTGTACCTCAACAAGCTTGGCAGGAGGTAGGGATGGATTTCATTGAAGGGCTTCCTCGATCGGAAGGTAAAAACTCCATAATGGTCGTGGTGGATAGGTTTTCTAAGTATGGGCATTTTATTCCTCTCGCACACCCTTATACTGTCCAAACGGTGGCCCGGGCTTTCTTCAATAATATATATAAGCTACATGGACTTCCCAGCAAGATCATCTCAGATCGAGATAAGATCTTCACAAGTGAATTTTGGAGGGAACTGTTTAAGATGTTGGGAACTAAGCTCGCGATGAGTTCAGCCTACCACCCTCAGACCGATGGACAAACCGAACGACTAAACAGGTGCGTCGAAACCTATCTGCGATGTTTGTGCTCTCAGCAACCACAAAAGTGGTACAGATGGATTGCGCATGCGGAATGGTGGTATAATACCAATTTCCATACAGCCCTCGGAACCACCCCGTTCCAGGCTCTCTATGGTCGAGCTCTCCCGAACTACTTAGTGGTCAACCTACAATCGAGTATCACAGAAGAACTTAAGGAGTGGGGTTGTGAACGAGAGAGGGTGACTCAGGACCTACGGGAAAACCTCCTCAAGGCGCAGAACAGGATGAAACAAATGGCAGATCAAAAAAGGGTGGATAAAGAGTATAAAGTTGGCGACTGGGTGTTTTTAAAACTTCAACCCTACCGACAGCAAACCGTAGCGGCCCGCCGGAACCTTAAGCTGGCTTCACGCTACTTTGGGCCTTACAAAATTCTGGAGCGCGTAAGAGCAATGGCTTATCGGTTGCGGCTGCCCGAAGGGTCCAAGGTACATCCTGTCTTCCACGTTTCGCTACTCAAACGGAGCCCACCGATAGGGAAGCAGGCCCTGCCAGAAGCACCGCCCGGCCAGGACGAAGAAACACTGTGTACCACACCTGAGAAAATCTTGGAGAAGAGGATAGTGAGAAAGGGGAACAAGTCCAAGGCGCAAGTTTTGGTAACCTGGAGTACCCTACCGAGCACCCTGGCAACTTGGGAGGACTACGGGTCCCTCAAGGAGCAATTTCCTCACTTTGATCCTTGAGGACAAGGATCGTTTGGTTGGAGGAGGGATTGTAATACAAGTGTGGGAGGAATGGGGAGGAAGCACAGGGAGAATGGCCTAGGGCGTTGTCGCAGGATAGAGGTGGAAGTAGAAGAGGACAATAAAGGTGCGGTTGTAGTATCCATACCTGAACCGGTTTGATCAGACCTTGGAGTACACCAGATCCAGCTATCTGAGTGGAGTCGACCGGACCAGTAGGGAGGTGGATCCAACAAGGCCCACTTAATACCATACTTGCTTATTAGTATTTTTTGCATATGAATGTAATTACAATTTTAGCCTTAGCAGTAGCTATAAGTAGCTGAGGCATTCGATTGTAAGGGTAGGAATGGAACAGTACTCTCTCAATTCAAATTCTAATCTACTCTTCTTCCTCTTCCTCTTCTCCTTCCTCAACCCCTCTTTCCCTCAGATCTGGATCTCTTCTTTTCAAATTCTCTCTGATTCTCATCGATCTCTCTCTCCCGAGTATCAGATCTAGCTAAGCCAGCTCCACGCTCTTCCTCACCGCCATCCATCCTCGGATCTAGGTCGTCATCGGGGTTGCGGCGAGGTGGAGTCGTAACACCTCGATCCTCCGCCGCCCCGCTCGCGCTCGGATCTGTAGGGTTAGTGGTGTGAGAACTACAACGAAGTTTTCAGTGGGTTCGGCAATCGACCTCGCCGACTTTCCCACTAGGTCTATTTAGGCATAAGTATTTCAAGAAAGAGAAATAGTAACCATACTAATGCTAATACTATGCCTGCAAGAAAGCTGTCAGAAGATATATAATCAAATAAAGAATGATTATGCATGCATGCTCTTTCTATAGTTTTACTTTGGTTTTTACCCAATCTTACCGGTTAACCTTGTTAATCCCAATAACTCNCTTCTTCCTCAATCCCTCTTTTCCCTCAGATCTGGATCTCTTCTCTTCAAATTCTCTCTGATTCTCATCGATCTCTCTCTCCCGAGTATCAGATCTAGCTAAGCCAGCTCCACGCTCATCCTCACCGCCATCCATCCTCGGATCTAGGTCGTCATCGGGGTTGCGGCGAGGTGGAGTCGTAACACTCTTGTTCCGATCTGTTTTGAATAAAATAATAAATAATAGGTCGAAAATAAAAAAAAAATAGTTCATTCTGCATCCATCCTAATTCGCTGAAGAAATAGAGTGGGAGGAGAGGGATTTTTTTTTTTTTTTCTAACCCAATCTATTATAAATTTATAAAACAATTCGGTTTATAATAAATTCGGTCGGATTCTAACCAGTTCAGAAAGAAATGGTAAATGGGATAAAAAAAAATAAAAATTTATTCAGTCTAAATCAACCTAGATAAGCCAAAGAAAAATAGGACGGGTGGTGGGAGGACCACTTCTATCCTCTTTATCTTTCCGATTTGCACCAAACGTACAGGCCTTTTTTTTTTTGGTCCTTGTGAATTCATTATTCTTATCAATTTTTTTAAAATTTATTAAAATTTAATAAAATTATTAATTTTTAGGTTTTTAAATGTGAAATATATATGACCAATTTGTATAAAAAATTCATAATTTTAAATTTTTGCAAAATTGGACTGTCTTTTTCGATTTTATAGATTTGGATTGAATTTTCAACAAACTGATCAAAATACTCTTATTTCTTTCTCTCTCTTCGCTTTTTTTTTTCTTTCGTTTTTTTTTTTATTTTTATTTTTCTCCGACCCTTATTTCCTCCACGACCCTTGACAACGGCAACGAGAGCAGTGCCACATCTTCTTTCTCCATCTCCTTCTCAGTCGATGCCGGCAGCGGCGCCGCTTCCTCTGCCTCCGCCTCCACCGACGCTGGAGAAGGCGGAGAACTCAAAGCTAGCCCAGATGATGGCGAAGCGAAGGAAGGCGATGAGGTCGTTGTCGAGGAGCTCCGGGTTCTCTTTCTTCTCCGGCGCCGGTGGAGGCGGAGGCAGAAGAGGCGGCACCGCCTTCGTTATCATTGCCGAGGACTATTGGCGTCGGCAGAGGAGATGGAGGAAGAGGTGATGACGCCGCCCTCGTTATGTCGCCGAGGCCGTAGAGGCGGTGGAGGAGGCGACGAGGACAGGAGAGAAAAAAAAAATAAAGGACAATTTTTTTTTTGATCAGTTTATTGAAAATCCGGTTCGAATTTATAAAATTAAAAAAATCAATACAATTTTACAAAAACTCAAAACTTATAAATTTTTTATGCAAATTGGCCAATATATATTCATATAAAAAGTATACAGGTATCATTTTCTTTGAAGAGAAAAACAGTGGTTCATCTGTCCCATCCATCCATGACATTCATAATGTTACCAAACCACATTGAGGGTAAGTATGATAATCAAAAGATAAGTTGTAATATATGACACAATCTGGTTTGATACTGTACAATAACTGCCTCTTGCACATATACTATATTCATTGTCATATAAATTTGTCAGCACATGAGGGGAAAAATCAAACTACTTTCTTGTAGTAGGTAAAATTTGCTTTATTTATTTTTTTTAAATAAATTCAGTGGAAATGTGAATTAGTTAGAAAAAACTTCGCGTATTAATCATTAAACTGTTTACCTAGCGCTAGGGACGGTAGCTAATATTAGAATCACAAATGGGCTAGTATTTGATTTAGTAATTTAAAATTAACATTTTTTTATGTTCTTATACTTAAAGTAAAATTAAAATACTATTAATAGCAAAAGAAAAGTATTTACTACCTATATTATAGTTTTTGAATGCATAGAGTTTCTTATGTGGCGTGATGTGTACTAGTATAAATTTAAGGACTACAAAATTAATATTAAATACTTTTATTTACTATCAACAGTATTATAGGTGAACTCATTATGCATAGAATTAAAAAAAAAAAGAAGCATCATTTGGCCGAAACATTTTTTTTTTATTTTGACCTCAGACTTATAGATTTTCTCAATTAAATTCTTAAACTCTATTATTTGTTTCGATTAAGTCCCACTCATCAAAAAGTTTAATGATTTTGATAAAATTTTTAGCAAATATGATTTATAAATAATGTGCCAATTAGCGTCAGATTTTAATACAAGACTTTTATTGAAGGACCCAAGAAACGTTTGGTTACAAAATATTTTACAAAGTGGAGAGTCACAATAGAAAACTAACAATAGAAAGCAATAATAAGACACAATGACATAGATTATTAATGCTGATTTATTAATAATATTTTATAAGACGTGTTTCATGCTTTTGCTACACGCTGGCTCGCTCCCTCCTTCCACTTACGGGCAACTCCGTGCAGCGCCTTGTACGAAGACCCAGCCGGCGGCATGAGCGCCCGTGACGCGGCCTCCTGCAGCTCCTCGGTGCGACGGTGCAGCGCCTTGCCCTTCTCCCCCTGCATCAATTCCTTTGCCGCCGCCGCGATCTCCTCCCTGCCGACGACGCCGTATGGCTCCCTCGCCCGCGGCCGGATGGCAATTCCAACCGCCTCGGCGAGCAGTACAGCATTCAAGCGCTGCTCGGCATAGAGCGGGTGCGCGATCATTGGCACGCCGTGCACGGTGCTCTCCAGCGTCGAGTTCCAGCCGCAGTGCGAGAAGAAGCCGCCGGTCGCGGGGTGGGCAAGCACACTGACCTGGGGCGCCCACGACGGCACCACGCGGCCCACGTCCTTTGTCCGTTCCAAGAAGCCCTCGGGAAGGTAGTTCGACGGATCGTCCTTGTTTCCTAACATCGTTTATAAATAAATTCGTTACACGGGTCTTAACATACTCGATCACACGTAGTTTTTATTATTAAATTTTTTTAATATTCATTTTCAATAATTAAAAATTTATGATAATAAATTTTTTTATTTTAGACAGATTAATAACTGAGTTCTCCAACAACTTTGGTTTATGAAAGAAGTAACTTACATACTAAATTAGTATGCCAAGAATTGTAAAAACTCTACACTAATAAATCAAAATTATATATATTATATAATACCAGCACAGCATCAAATTTTATGGTAATAGTTTTAGTACCTGATGTGAAGAAGGCGGCGTTCTTTTCTCTGTCATTGGGACACCTGATAACCCAAAGGAAGCGCTGCCCGCTGGCCTCCAGCCCGAGTGCCATCTCCTGCATCTGCTCCGTCGAGAGGGAGCCGCCACTTCCGAAAGACACGAATAAAACCGAGTCGGCCGGCTGCCGGTCAAGCCACTCCAGGCAGCCTGACTCGTCCGCTTCGTCCGAACCGGACCGGACCATCGGACCCACCAGGTGGACCGGCGGCCTCCCTGCTTCCGCTTGCTCCTCCTCTCTGATGGCTTTCAGCACCTCCGGCTCCATGTCCTCGAAGCTGTTCACCAGAATCCCCGCCGCATCGCTGTACCTGCAAAACAACTCGTTACTTCAATAATTCAATTGTATTCGAACTCAGAATCTACGTACTATTTTATTTAAAATTATTAATTATTCTAGAAACTTATGTTGCTAGAGAACGGTGCTTCTTACTTGCTCATGATCCGGATGAACGAAGCATACGCGGGGTGTGACTTCTTGCGGAAGGGGTCAGGAAAGTCAGTCCCGCGTACGGCGACGCAGCCGGGCAGGCGGACGGGGTCGGGGAGGTCTTCGATGTCGACGTCGGTAGTCTCGTCGAGCCGGGGCAGGTGCAGCGCGAGAGTGAGCATCGTGAGGTTGGAAGGGAAAAATATATAGCCCGGCACGCCGAGTTCCCTCGCCAGCGACAGCGTCTCGGATCCAAAAAGGTCGCAGACGAAGGCGGCGGCGGGGTTTTGGAAGGAGAGGAAGGCGTCGCGGAGGAGGGGGAGGCATCGGGCGAGGAGGGCGCAGAGGTGGACTTCGATCGGGGAGTCGGGGGGGAGGTCGGAGAGGGAGATGAAGGGGAGGGAGACGGAGGAGACGGAGTCGGAGGGGAGGGAGGTGAGGAAGGCGGCCTGCGCCGGGGAGTCGAAGTTGGAGAAGGTGAGGAGGGTGGCAGAGAAGCCATGGGTGGTGGCGAGCCGGACGGCGAAGTCCGCCAGCGGGATCACGTGGCCCATTCCCGGCGTCGGGAGCAGGACCACGTGTGGCCGCCGCCGGCTCTCATTCCCCACCGCAGCCATATAATTAATATGATAATATTTGTTTGGACTGTCGCACAGTGCAGAACAGAGATATGTTTGGAGCTCTCTGCTGTCAGATTATATAAGGTTGAGTTGTGTTGATTTTGCAGGAAGCTTCACGTAGTCTAAGGAAGGGGCGATGTTCTCTGGGCAGTCGTCTTTGGCTACATGTGTTGTGGACGTGTTTGGTGATGTCATTTTTTTTTCCAATTTAATAATACATAAATAGAATAATAAATTTTATTTACTTGAATATTTATAGGACTTTAGAAAGCAATATGTTACATAAGTCAAAAAGTAACAAACGCAGTAGATCAACTTAATTAACTTATTATTATTATGTACAATATTTAATAGATGCTAACCTAATTATTTAGGTGAGATGCATCTTATAATATATATATTAGAGTAATGCTTCTATACTTTTTTTTTTTTTTTTTCGTTACCGTTCATTCACGCGTATTCAACGGCTCAGATTTAGTTTTTTTAAAATTGTGTATATATATATATATATATTATACTATGTATGTATGTATATATATATATATATAACTATAATACTATATTATATATATATAATATACTATATAATATAATATATATATACTACTATATATATATATCATATTATTAGTATATGTATATATATATTATACATATATATGTATGATATATATATATATGTATATATATATATATATAGAATATAGTATAGATATATATCATAATATATATATATAATATGTATAGTATATATATATATATATATATGTGTATGTATTATATATTTATATATGTTGAGTATATATATATATATATGTATGTATGTATATATATATATATATATGTATGTATGTATATATATATATAATATGTAATGTATGTATATATAATATATATAGTATATAAGTATTATTATGTATGATTATATATATATATATGATATATTATGTATGTATATATATAATATATATATGTATTATGTATATATAATATATATTAATGATTGATGTTATATATATATATATATATATGTAATCTACATGATATATATGTGATATATATATATATATATATATAATATATATGAGTGAGGCTACTAGATGCACTATCGCGAAGGCACAAGCGTTTCCGCTGCTTCCACGTCGTTTTCGATTTTGCACTATTTCGAATCGTCGATCTGCTCGCTTAA